>NC_083277.1:35508664-35811192 GCF_963506605.1 Zootoca vivipara | reverse complement strand
CATCCAAAGTAAAAGCTGTGCCATGGCGCTACAGCCTTTCCCAGAGAGAGCTCAAGCTGTGATCTTCTCTTCTGGGTGTCTTCTGTTGGTTTGGTGTCACCGATGCCTGAAAGGGGCTCATGCCTGACAGTTTCCTGACAGCAGTGTTCTTTTTTCCTTCTTAAAAAATGTTTAGGGGTACTCTCATTTTGGCTCCAGAAAAATCACCATTTTATAGTTCAAATTGGGGAAAATAAATACAACCAATGGACAAAAGTACAAAGAACATGCATTACCTCATATTACACAGCTGACAGCTCACAGTAACTTCCACATTGGAAGTGCTAGATTCCAACTCCTACCTCACACAGTAAACGCTTGCTTCCATCTGAGACTCAGGAAACACCGTGACAGGAAATGAGGCCGCCATCTGGGGTAGCAATGGACAGTGCCTGATTTATGTCTAAGCTAAAAAAAGCTATAGCTTAAGGCCCCACGCTCTTGGGGGCCCCAAAATTTTTTGAAGAAAACAAACCTGGATGTACATTTCCAAAATATAAGATAAAAACAAATAAAATTAAACCTACATACAACAGTGATTTGTGTTGTGTAGGCTCCTATGATGTAAGTAATGGGCCCCGCCTGCTATATAAAGGGCCCCATTACCTTCAGTAGCTTAGGGGCTCATCAAACTTAAATCCGGCCCTGATGATTCACCATGCTAGAGAAGAAACTAAAATTTAAATTTTTAAAAATTTCTTCTGCCATTAGATTCACAAAATGTTTAGGTTTCTGCGTCCCCCCAGAAAAAAGCACTGCCTGACAGAGATGTGGACTGTGAAGGATGTTCACAAGGGCTGATAGATGTGTCCATTCGCTTGTGGCAATTCTATGATCTGGACTCTATCGCTGGATTCCTTTTGCTGGATCATGTTATATAGGCCTGACCTAGGACCTCAGAACCCAATGGAACACATCCCTAAGGCTCCCTGTAGGACAGGCATCCCCAAACTGTGGCCCTCCAGATGTTTTGGCCTACAACTCCCTAGCTAACAGGACCAGTGGTCAGGGATGATGGGAGTTGTAGTCCAAAACATCTGGAGGGCCGAAGTTTGGGGATGCCTGCTGTAGGAAGTATTATTTCATATATGTATTTGCTACATAACAATTTATAGGCCACCCTACAACCTAAGTCTACTATTCTATGCATTGACACAACGTTTTACTACCTAAATGTATCTTATTTAATAAAAAGGACTGTGGTTTATTATTATTATTATTTTTTGCATTTCAGCCTGTGCTGTATGTAATTGAATTGTAATTCCTCCCTCCACTGATCCTATTACTGGTGAAGAGGGAAAGCCCTTCTTCTCAAATCCATTAATAACACACTTAATTTTTTGTAAGTGCCAGAACCATGTGTTTCTTTGGCCAGCTGATTCCACCCCACCCCCCTTTAGGGCTTATTCCAATATTAAATCTTTTAGTAAAACATCAAATATGTGATCTCATTTAACAAGGATGATGAATTAATTACTATAGCTCTGCTTTCCATGTATGGTTTCCTGTAGTCTAAAGCGAAAATGCACATATCACAAAAAGAGAGGAAGCCAATTCCCTTTCTCTCGAGGTGTTTTGACTGGATTGCTACAAGGGACTCTCCCTCCTGCCTGGGCAGCAAAATACTGTTAAGATCCCAAGGAAATTCTTTTCAGAGGTGGAGCCTTTCAGGCAAAGGATATAAGATTTCACCTTTGTTAATAATATTTGTGTGCTCTCAGAACACTTTCTCCCTGGAATCTAGAAATGGATAATTTCATTTTGGTCCTTAGCAGGGTATAAGAGATATTCTCAAGCTGGGTTATTGCCCCCTTTTTCCTTTGCCTATTTCATCCTGTAGACAATATTAATCAATAAGAATACGAACATGCATATTTATCTATTAAACTTCTAAGTCAAAATGCTGACGTCTATGCCTGTAACTCACAACAACATTTCACGGGTCTGGGGAAAGAAGACTCTATTCCATGAATACCTATGCTATAATAAATGTGTTCCACAAGACTGCTTGTAGCTTTTGCTGAACCTCAAGCATGAATGTGAAAAGGCAAGTTGGTGACTTCTGAAGTAAAGGTGAATCAGGTGCCTGGCGAGGGAAGGGATGGTGTTTGAGGGGGAGAAACATTTTCCCCTACCCTACGTTCTTTGCCGCTGAACAACACCTGGATTTATCTCATTTTTCTTGGGCTGTGACAGCATTTTATTTTAGAATCAACGGGAACTGAGTATTTGTTCTTTCTACATAGCCCACAAACAATCTAGATATATTGCACAAGCACTTTTGATCAACGGGTTTCATTCTGAAAATAAAAGCTCATTGCAGACTGATTTGGCATTACCCCACAGTGTGTCTGTATGGAAACAGATGGTGTACACTAGTATCTGCACCTGCCCAATGACATTGTGGGTGGGCATAAATCAATATTACCATTTCCTTCTTCCTTCACTTGGGGTGTGTTCAGGGAGGGAAAGACAAAGGTAACCCCAATCAAGGAGAAGATTTTAAAATGTTGTCAAGTAACCACACCCACCCTAGATCAATGTGGTTCGAAAGTAGCATGTTCAGGGTGAGTGAGAATGACTCCAGATTGAGAAAAACTACAGTTTTGTGCTAAACGGTTTAGTGAAGAAGAGCAACACCTTAATTCTGGGCTGATTCACACATGCACATTAGGGTGATGGCTTTTTCGTTTTTCTTCTCAAAAATTATTTCCTGTAGCAGAAATGGATGAACTTTTGCCTATTAATGACTAAAATGAGGTATATTCCATTGAAATATTTAAAAAAGGTTACGCACAAACCTTTTAAAATTTTTTTGGTATGCTGTTTTACCATTTCATAAAATTGTATTAACAATTCTATATATATTTCGTATCAAATTTGGACACAACACCACATTCCACAATGGGGAGTGTTCTCAGCAACATAGGGTATACAAATGTCACACCTGCGCAAGGTAAAAGCCCCTTTTTGGGACCTCAAAACTCAGCCAGCAGACCCTGCCGGACATGCTGGGAAAAGAACCTACAGGAGAGGTAGCAAAACATCACCCTCTAGTCTATACTGTTACTGCAGCTAAAAGAAGCTTCCTTGTGTGTTTGATGACCCTATATAATGTTGTATATATGTGACTCTAAAGCTTGGGTTCAATTTTATATCTGCTTACAGTGACTTCAAAAATGGTCAAAAAACTGATAAAAAAATTTTTAAATCATTTTGTGCATGAGGTTTTTTTTAATCAAATCTATTTGAAAGTAAGATTTTATCTAATCTTTATTGAAAGCTCATCAAATTATGATGCAGGGAAATGACGTTGTTAAAAAGTCATCACCCTAGCATGCACATAGATAATCTCTGTTAAAAAAACAACACACCATAACATCATTTGGGAAGACCACAGGAATGTTTGTTTTATTGCTGTGTGGAGCAGTATCTACACAACTGCCCCCCCCATACTGAATAAAAAAGAATTATAATAAAATAACTCAAACATACAGAAATGCCCCTAGATCTATGTGAAAAGGATTCCTTCTTCCAGTCCTGAGATGCCAAATAGAAAGAAGAGCCATGTGAAAAAAACATCTCCTGTATTGGTCTATCCACTCATCTAGCTCTGAAATTCTTCACATACTGACCTCCTGACATAGTTCATTTTTGTGGAGAAAATTTCCTTGAATTGGGCTGGTTTCCCCCCTTTCCAAAGCCTAGTGGGTTCCCTCCTGCTTCCAACTGTCCAGTAGTAAATACATTTAAGGGATTTTGCATTTACAATGCGGTCTACCCTGTCTGAATTGTCCTCATTAATCTCAGTCCAAAATCCCATTTTAGGGCACAGCTTCAGTCTAATTTATTGCCATATTTGGCTTTTTCCTTCTGAAGATGCACATTTTCTTCCTAGTGAAACAAAACATGGTTACATCATCCACAAAGCAGTTGATTCAGAAACCTACTTTACCCTGGCTGGTTGTTAGACGGAACAGTAAACATCTCATTTATTGTAGTGATAGCACAGAGTGATATCAAATGTCACTTTCTCAACAAAAATCCGGAAACGATACCAATAAAGTACATAATTACTCCTTCAGCTTTCTGGGTGATCATAAAGAAAAAGAGTTAGAGAAGTTTCGAGAAAGAATCTTTATTGTGAAGGAGTTGGACAAGGCGTTAAAATCCAACCCTCTTTCATTTTAGAAATCAGCAGCTTCTCATTGCTTCAGGCATTGAATAGGGCCTACTTTTGAGCAGACATGTATAGGATTATCCTGTAAGTTTTCTAAGTGCAGTCTTAGGGCAAGTGTAGAATAAGTCCCGGCAGTTTCCAACCATTTTCCTCAAATGCTGCTATGCAAATTCTGTGCGCCACATGCCGTTTGTGGCAGCTGCGTTTTTATATGGTAGGCTATGGTGTACTGTAATAATAATAATAATAATAATAATAATAATAATAATAATAATAATAATAATTTATTATTTATACCCCGCCCATCTGGCTGGGTTTCCCCAGCCACTCTGGGCGGCTTCCAACAGAAAAATAAAACACAGTAACTTGTGACTTGAGAAGGCAGCCTCCTGTTTTATTTCCCATGACTGCAGCACAAAAACAGTTACACAATTACTGGTAGACTTGAGTGCCTTTGAAAGTTCTCCTAGCTGTGTAGGAGTCATCTATCTGTGAGTGGCTCTAAAGTGATGGGGGGCTTCTTCTTCTGCAGCCTTTGGAGATTAGGTAGGTTTTACATATCCATTGTGGTTTCTGGGGGATACACCTGATACCACCATTATTATATTTTAGGTACCACACTGGCTGAGTTTTTAATGGCTTTCCCTGTTTTATTGTAGTGTTGCTGCTTCCTCAATAATGATAGCAATGTAGGTTCAGCCTTTTTAATTTTTTATTTAATAAAATTAATAATGTTATATTTTGTTGGGATTTTAAATTCTATATTGGGAGCCACCTCAAAGTGGAAAGGCAGGGTGCAGAAACTTAAAATAAGTAAATAAATAACTCGGCCATGTAAAGGTAAAGGTAAAGGACCTGTGACAGTTAAGTCCAGTCACAGACAACTCTGGGGTTGTGGCGCTCATCTCGCTTTACAGGCCGAGGGAGCTGGCGTTTGTCCGCACACAGTTTTTCCGGGTCATGTGGCCAGCATGACTAAGCCGCTTCTGGCGAACCAGAGCAGCACACGGAAATGCCGTTTACCTTCCCACCGGAGCAGTACCTATTTATCTACTTGCACTGGTGTGCTTTAGAACTGCTAGGTTGGCAGGAGCTGGGACCGAGCAATGGGAGCTCACCCCATTGCAGGGATTCGAACCACCGACCTTCTGATCGGCAAGCCCAAGAGGCTCAGTGGTTTAGAGACCACAGCGCCACCAGCGTCCCTAACACGGCCATGTGAGTGCCATCTATTGCATGGGTCTTTTTTTTGTAGCATTGGTACCCCAATGGGAGGGCACTGCCTGTTCCATGGAGAGGAGCCACACAATTGTTTCCATCCACACGTTGGGATCATTTAGGGTGCAGCCCTATAGTCATTAAACTTTGAATAAGTGCCATGGATAGAATAGAAAAAGACAGGATCGCATTGTTAGACTTTCCCCCAGCTGTGTGGGATCTTTTGAGAGCTAAGCTGTTACCTTGTAGCTGGGAGAATGTTAAAAGGGCACCTGGAAGGATTTATGGTGAGAGTTGTGTTCCTTAATAACATGCTGTTCTATAAGGAATTTTAAACAAAATCCCTTATCTCTCTGGCTATTTTCTGGCAAAAGAAGAAACATCACCTTCATGAGATTCTCCCACTTTATCACACTCTCAAGGCATGGTGCTGTAATATTGTCAGCCTAACCTGCAGAGGAAGCCCTGTTTAAAGAAGGGCGGTTCTTTCTCTGCAACTGTTCCAGGGCTACAGACTTCCCGGTTCAGGAAGATGACCTCATAGGTATATCACTGCTAAATTTTCATAAGCAGAGTTGAAAGGCTGGTCTGGCCTGCTAGGTATTTGGAGGTTCACGTTTTATTTGTCATATGATTTATGTGCCATGCCAACTGCTGTTGTTACCATTAGGATTTTATGATTGGATTGTTGTTTTAAGATGTTTATTCTCATGTTTTATGCAGTTAGCTATTCTGAGACTGCAAACGGCAAGCTCTAGCAAACCAAGGAAGGACACTGTCATCTCACACCACAAGTTCACATCTTGGTTGTTTGAATGCCTTCTCTCCTGAATCCACAGCATAATTTGATCCTCGTAGCCCCCCCCCCCCCGGCTACCTTTCTGGAAGTTGTACGCTTCAGAAATTTCACTGCAATAAAGTCAAAATAACTTATTTATGGTAGCAGCATTTACAACCTTAGTAGCTCAGACCAAGCTCTAGCTATCAAAATATTTGTTTTAGTTCTGTCTTTCTGGCAGATCCCCCAGTGCCTGAAACAGACTTATCTGTAGAAGTAGAAAATGGGCAGGATCAAGGGAATGTGGTAAATAAAAAAAGCTTTTCTCCTCACTTCCTTACATGTGCTGGTTCAAAGAAGGACCACTAGAAGTGAACATACGAATGTTTCTTTTTCTTTTGCCATGAAAGCACATTTCAGATGTTTTTTGAAAGATGATATGAAGCCGTGCGTGTTCCAGCTTTATTTCTTTGCTTTATTATCTTTTCCTAGCCTTCTTCAGTTTCCCAGGACAGATGGCATTTTCTGTTGCTTGAGCTGCTGCTGGAAGCTTTATCTTCTCATTGGTGTGGAGGCACAACAGCAGGGCTCTGGGACTATATTGCTGTCCTTGAAGCTATTGTGAAAGCAGGCAAAATCCAGAACGGAGGCTTTCTGCACAAGCAACATAATTTCGCATTTTGCCAGCAGCTCCTTAAATAAATAGCACTCTGATAGTATTTCACTTAATTCTGCATGATCAGTAAGTTTGAATTCTAACTGTTGTGCCTCGGAGTGGATCCCTTTGGGGCAGAGGATGCTAAGACTCCAACTCCCATCATCACTGACTACTGACCAAGCCAATGGAGGGCATCAGGTAGTCAAAGGCTGCTGTATAGAGCAGGGCTGGGCGATATTTGGTTTTCAACTTTATGATACTTCACCAGCTAAACATTTCAATATAACAATATAGCACAATGTCTGAAATAAGGATGGAACTATGTAGAGCAGGGGTAGTCAACCTTTTTATACCTACTGCCCACTAAGGCATCTTTCTTGATGGTAAAATTTCCTTATCGCCCACCAGTGCTCGATGGAAGGAGGATTCAGCTTGTGCCGTAGAACCCCCTACCGCCCACCTAGAATCCTGAAATGCCTGTTAGTGGGCGGTAGGGACCAGGTTGACAACCCCTGGTGTAGAGGCATTGGCTGGCTTCACAGTTTTCCCCACACAGTGATTTTTACATAGCACACACATACACACACCACGATATTGCCAGGTCAGAAATTATGAAACCAATACCATGATATTGAAACTGGTTTTGACAAATATCACCCCCCCTCCCCCCAAAAAACCACACACATCATGATTCACAATATAATGTAAGGTCAAAAACCTATAAAAACTGATATCATGACATGGACTTCAAACCGGTTTTGGGTGATATATTGATATATCGTCCAGCCCTAGTATAGAGGGCCTGCATTTAAACACTAGACCTAGTGAGTGAAAGCATAAACTCATCCCTCCATCTTTGTGGTGATGGGAATTGCTTTGCATGCTATGCTAATGCACATGTGCTTGTGTTCTCTGTAACACGATTGTATCAGTTCATGTGTATACCATTAGACATCAGATTGTTTGGACATACTCGATGTTGAATGGCTGGGACCACCACATCCCTGATTAAAAACAAAAGTTCTTGTCTCTGTTTCTTTTAAATTCAGAGCAGCGCAGTGCAGTAATGATAGCCAGATGTTTGGAGGAAGGCAAGGACATTTAATGTGCTCCACCCTATATTTGAGTGAATGAAAGGAACTATCCCAGTGGGAGTGAGCAAAAGTTAGGGCAGTACCTCTTGCAGAGCCATGAAGGCTGACTGTAGCTTTAAGAGTCTGAGGTCAAGAGTGCTTTGAGGATGATAAGGGGTGCATGCTGATTGCCATAATGTGGGACTGATATGAGCCAATTGGGTCAATGCCCAGAGCTCGTTAATTGTCTGCCTGCATTATGCAACCTAAGCAAGGACAGACAATTGCTCCTTAGGGATGTTCGATCTTTTAATGCACTGTCATCAGGCTTTTGTAATTCTGATAGAAAATAGTAAGCAAAATACAGTTTAGATTATATTCGATTCTCAGAGTGCTTCTATACAGAATGTCAATAACCTTTATAGCAATTCTGCAAAGGAGCTCAGTTATTGCCTTATTACAGATTGGGAAGTGAGGCTAAAGCTACCCAATGAGTTCATGGCTATGCTCATATTTCAACTGGAGCCTTCCTGCTTGTAGCCTGGCTTCTGCTCTCAAATGTTCCACTGATATGATAGAATGTCAATCATTATGAAGGAGATTGTGGGGTTGAACCTTCAAGTTGTATTTTATTATTTCTGCCATGTGTGGGGCAGAACTACTTGCCTTCAGAGATTTAATGCAGAGCTCAGTATTGACTACACCAATAGTCTTCATTCTTTACAGACTCATGTTTAACCCAAACATGCATTTGGGGACCCAATTCTGATTCTTTTATCACCTATTTGCATGGTGGTAGTGCTCCTGCTGCGACTCACCAGTTGATACCGATTGACAATAGCTCTCCAGAGTTCCAGATCAGGGTTTTCCCCACTCCTACCTGGCAATGCAGGAATCGAACCCGCCATCTCCTGCATGCAAAGCAGATGCTCCACCATTGATCAGGTCCAAATTAAAATTTGATTATTCCACTCCTGGAGATGATGGCTTGTCACCCCTTTGAGCAGAGGCAGTTCTAGGATAGTGTGACTGGTGTGCTTGCACAAGTTGCCACACTGCAGGAGGCAACAAAACAATGCTTTAGAACAGAGTGCGAGAGGCCATGTGGGGAGGGGGTTGCCAAATTTTAGTGTTGCACAGGGTGCCCCTGAAATTTGAGGGCCCAAAGTCTGCCACTGCTTTGAGCATCAGAGCCAGCGGTTAGAACAAATGCTCGCTAAAGACCGGACACAGTCTGAGCTGCACCACATAAACTTTGTGTAAGCAGTTCAGGGTGAATTATGACTACACAGATCTTCTGGAGAAGCCCTCAGTGTGCAGAGGAGTGCAACCTTAAGGCATGGGTGAGGGGGATGATGGAGAACCAAAGCAGACAAGCCACAACATCCAACACCCTGCTAGCCTCTTGTGCTTGGTCCAGATGTTGCAGATAGCACCCTAGCTGCTGAAGTCTGTACTAAGTGAAGCACTCAGCAATGCACATCTTTCACCAGCACCGAGGGAACTGCATGAGCTTCAAATTAGCTACCAAATGCTGTTCCAGGTTTTATCATTGATATACAGTGGAACCTTGGTTTTCAAATGCCTTGGTACTCAAACTTTTCGGCTCCTGAACTCCCAAACCCCAGAAGTGTTCTGATTTTTGAACGTTTTGTGGAAGCCGAACGTCTGATGCGGTTGTCAGCTATTGTTTCCGGGCCACCTGCGCCAATTGGAAGTTGTGCCTTGGTTTTCGAATGTTTCAGAAGTAAAACGGACTTCTGGAATGGATTACGTTCGAGAACCAAGGTACCACTGTATAAGGCCCTAAGCATCTTGAGGCTTGGGTACCTAGGTGACAACCTTCCTAACTGAACTTTCTACTCACTATACCACCACTTGTGTATTTCTGTTTCATGATTTCATGAAAATGGGTGTTCCCTGTGGTACCACGGACCCTCCGGACCGCCTTCCTGCAGTACAGGATGATGGGCTTCAAACAACAATGGTAGACGTCTTCTTTGACTTGGAAGACGTTTTAAAAGTATGCTGCATTGTTTTTTGTTTCTTCTTTTTTTGGTGTCATACGGTGAGCTGTATTTTAGATAAAATATGTTCATGGTTTATGTCTTGCTTTTCGGTTATTTTTTGTAAACCGCTGAGAAGCTGTTTTGGTATTAAATAGTATATAAATATAGGAATACAAATAAGAAGGCAAAGCTGTCCTTTTCCATATTCAGTTGTTGAGTATGTTCTTCCCCTCTTTAACAATTTCCCTCCCAGTGGGAAGAGTGAAATGAAAATTCTCCAGGGCTGTTCTACTTTCCTTCCTTTGGATCCATGCCTTCCCCCAATCCTCTACCACCATTGAGTTCCACTTTTGCTGACACAAAAGCCATGGAGCTCTCAATGGTGGCAGGACATAATGAAGATGGGTCTCCCTCTGGAAAGGCAGACTCCTCTCTCCACTTGAAGCACGAGATCTGTTCTGTCCTATAGCCCCTTGGGATACCTTCTCAGAGACCATAGGATTGCAGGGCAATCCTGTTGCAGATGAATTAAAAACTGGGGCCGAAAGCTGCAAGCTGGCACACCTAACTGACCCAATTTTCATTTCATTTCATTAATGGAAAGCATGCTTTCCCCTCCCAAGTTAAGACATCTAAGTTTTCATAATATTTATTTTTGTTCTTGGAATCTACTCCAGGGATGTGGTTTTAAGTTATGGGTTATGGAAAAAACAACCATGGAAAATCCACACTCGAGAAGAACAGTGTGGCTTTAATGGAGCAACTCCTACTGCAGGCCCGTGAAATAAAGCTTTGCTTTGGCCAATGGCTAAATTAAAAGGCTAGCAAACAGTAATTTTGTGAGTCTTCTGGTCCATTTGGAGTTGGAGCAGGAGAGCCATACTTTACATGCGGTAGCATGTTTATTTGAAGTATTTACTGTTGCAATGAACTTTTGTTAACTTTTTTTTAAAAAAAGTGTACTTTTTTATCGCTGTCTTAGATGTACTGCAGTCTAGCAATTTTGCATGCCAAGGACGGATTAGACCAAGTAGTATAAAACTGTCTCTCTGGCTTTCGGTTAACAGTGTTGGCTGATAAATATCTACTACAACTTCAGTATAACTTCCAAAAATCTGAGCATAATTATCTGTACTTCTAAGAATCAAAACAGTGAACCAGACACAATGGGATTTGTATATTTACTTCTCTTGCATAGGAAGAACTGCATATATTGACATGCCCATCACCCACTACACATCCACAAGGCAGCTCCTGAGGAGGGGGGGGGGGTGAAGTCTGATCTGGATATCAGAAGGCAGAATTACCTGTTACATATCCAATGCATGAGGAACCAATCCTTCAGATCCTGTTGGACTGCCGTTCCCATGCTGGTTGTGTTGGCTTGGGCTGATGGGAGTTAGCATCATCTAGCAACATCTTTTCTTTGCCTAGATTTTGCCCAGCCCTCCAACCCCAACCCTATTGCAGGTAGTCTAGACCAGGCATCCCCAAACTTTGGCCCTCCAGATGTTTTGGACTACAATTCCCATCATCCCTGACCACTGGTCTTGTTAGCTAGGGATCATGGGAGCTGTAGGCAAAAACATCTGGAGGGCCGCGGTTTGGGGATGCCTGGTCTCGACCTCTGCCCACTTGCCTGTATTTTACCTAAATCCAGTTCTGTCTGTCAGCTTCCTCCTCCTTTGTATCATGCTACCCATGCAGAACTCAGCGGGGAAGTGGGTGGTTACAAAACCTGAATTAGTTGGCTCTGTCTGCCATTGGCCCTGTCTCTACCTGCTATTGGCCTCCTGCCCTGCCCTGCCAATCACAATGGCACTACCCACCACTAATTAGCATCCAGAAAGGGCAGGGCCTTTTCTTCACCTGGGAAGGTGGCTATTCATGACTTTGGGCTTCAAAAACCTTTGGTTACAAGTCCCCCCCTTTCTTTTTTCTTATTGGAGCAGCATGGCAACACACTTATCTTTCATAGTATTTTCTCCAACTAGATTACATGCATAGTAATCCCACTGAAGTTAATGGACCTGTTGTTGTTTAGTCGTTTAGTCGTGTCCGACTCTTCGTGACCCCATGGACCAGAGCACGCCAGGCACTCCTGTCCTCCACTGCCTCCCGCAGTTTGGTCAAACTCATGTTCGTAGCTTCGAGAACACTGTCCAACCATCTTGTCCTCTGTCGTCCCCTTCTCCTAGTGCCCTCAATCTTTCCCAACATCAGGGTCTTTTCCTAAGTTGCTCATTAATTTCAACGTGTCTGTTCTGAGTAGGGCAAACATTGGATACACCTAGCATTGTATTTTAACCTGTATTTTAACTAATTGTTTTTCTTTCTTTATGTCTTATTGTAATTTTACTGGTGTCAGCCGCCCTGAGCCCGCTTTCGACTGGGGAGGGCGGGGTATAAATAAAATTATTATTATTTGAAATTGATAAAATTCTTGTAAACCAAACCACTGCTTTTAAAAGATAAATCCCTGCAGCACACTTTTCCATGTTCACTTTCCTAGAAATTTTATGCTTTATGTTCAAACACAGTATATTTACAATGGCATCAAGCTCTCCCACTGCCACTTGGAGAGCCAGCCATGTTTTACTGAGGATCGGCTGTAACCAAAAGCCTATGAAGAACTCTTTTTAATACTGGGGCTCCAAAATACATTGTTAATCGCAGCTCAGCACAATAAATCATTTCTTGTAAAACCATCAGGCATCAGGTGGAAAACCAAGCACTGTTCCGCTGCTTAATAAAATAATTTTTTTTTAAAAAAAATACTTCTAGGTTTTCTGTTAATACCTCCTTGTTTCCACACATTTTAATTACCTGCAGCGAGACCTAAACCAGCCTTTTCTCAATCAGTCAATTCTTCTCACTGTGCAATGAATCTGTCGCACACAGCACCAAAAAAAGGAGTCTGGTTGTAATTCCTGTCTGCAGTGGCCAATAT
This sequence comes from Zootoca vivipara, assembly GCF_963506605.1. Taxonomy (NCBI): domain Eukaryota; kingdom Metazoa; phylum Chordata; class Lepidosauria; order Squamata; family Lacertidae; genus Zootoca; species Zootoca vivipara. Next base: position 35,798,287 of record NC_083277.1, on the reverse strand, counting down.
GAAACAGATGAGGGTATTGCATTTCTTTCCTTTGATTAATTTAGCTGTGCCAGTTAGTTTAATTCCCTGCCCCCCAGCACAATTTGCCCAAGAGTGCTCCAGACTACTGAATAAATCTGTTGTTTGGTTTAGAGTTTTCATTTAGTATGTCCTCCTAATAATTTAGACAATCCAAAACAACCCAGTCACAGGATAGGAGTGTGCTTTAACCTTATGCGTACTGAAATAGACATAATCTAGGGCATGACCTCAATTTTAAGCCTTGGCAGATTAATAATAATAATAATAATAATAATAATAATATTTATACCCCGCCCATCTGGCTGGGTTTCCCCAGCCACTCTGGGCGGCTTCCAACAGAATAAAGTAATCAATTAAAGATTTAAAGCCTCTCTAAACAGGGCTGCCTTCAGATGTCCTCTAAAAGCCTGGTAGTTGTTTTTCTCTTTGCCCTCTGATGGGAGGGCATTCCACAGGGCAGGTGCCACCACCGAGAAGGCCCTCTGCCTGGTTCCCTGCAACTTGGCTTCTCGCAACGAGGGAACCGCCAGAAGGCCCTCGGCACTGGACCTCAGTGTCCGGGCAGAATGATGGGGGTGGAGACGCTCCTTCATATATCTAAACTGGCCATAGATATGTCTGTACACTGACATGAAAGGTCTCTAAAAGAGAGGTAGCTAACAGGTTTTGGCTGCATTCATTCCTGGGCCAAAGCTCTACTGACCAAATGCCATGGCTGGTTTGGCCAAAAGTGGGTGAGACCATCCTTCACTCTCACAGGCAGCTCTCCTCATGTGATCCATGGAGGGAGATTATTGATTTCTCCCTGATGGCTGAGGAAGGAGCAGTTTACACCCAGGCAGTTTACATTCTCGGTAGTGGCACCCACCCTGTGGAACGCCCTCCCATCAGTTGTCAAGGAGATAAACAACCACCTGACTTTTAGAAGACACTTGAAGGCAGCCCTGTTTGGGGAAGTTTCTAATGTCTGATGTTTTAATGTATTTTTAATCTTTTGTTGGAAGCTGCCCGGAGTGGGTGGGATATATATATATATATATATATATATATATATATATATATATATATATATATATTATTCCCCATCAGCATGCTGAGCAGCAGGGGCAAGAGTACTAAAATCAGAGTTTTTTTTGGGGGGGGCAGAAAAAAGCTTGGGGGGAATGGGGTTCAGATCAAGCATAGTATATAAGGAAAGCTCTCCTGGATAAATCCATAGGCCTGTCTAGTAAAGGACTCCGTTTTCCACAGTGACTAACCAGATAGCTTTGGGAAGCCCAGTTCACAAGCTAGACCAGAGGCAATTCTCTCCTGTTGTCTCCAGCAGCCGTTATTCAGAAGCATGGTCTCTCTCATCCTGGAGGTCACAGAGAGCCATTAAGACTAGCAGCCATCAATACTTAAGCAGAAAGCAAGGACATGCTAGCAGACAGGTAAGTGAAGTACAAAGTGCAGAGATAGAATCATAGAAACATAGAGTTGGAAGAGACCACAAGGGCCATCCAGTCCAACCCCCTGCCAAGCAGGAAACACCATCAAAGCATTCTTGACAGATGCCTGTCAAGCCTCTGCTTAAAGACCTCCAAAGAAGGAGACTCCACCACACTCCTTGGTAGCAAATTCCACTGCCGAACAGCTCTTACTGTCAGGAAGTTATTCCTAATGTTTAGGTGGAATCTTCTTTCTTGTAGTTTGAATCCATTGCTCCGTGTCTGCTTCTCTGGAGCAGCAGAAAACAACCTTTCACCCTCCTCTATATGACATCCTTTTATATATTTGAACATGGCTATCATTCCACCCCTTAACCTTCTCTTCTCCAGGCTAAACATACCCAGTTCCCTAAGCCGTTCCTCATAAGGCATCATTTCCAGGCCTTTAACCATTTTGGTTGCCCTCTTCTGGACATGCTCCAGCTTGTCAGTATCCTTCTTGAACTGTGGTGCCCAGAACTGGACACAGTACTCCAGGCGAGGTCTGACCAGAGCAGAATACAGTGGTACTATTACTTCCCTTGATCTAGATGCTATACTCCTATTGATGCAGCCCATGATAGCTATGCCAAAATCTGTCCTTCAGTTTTCTTGCCCTGCAAACAAATCTTCTGTTTTTCTCCCTCATTTGCAGGTTACTTTAGAATTCCTTTAACATTTTCCTGGATGCAGCGTGGAGTTTTCCTTATTACTGTGAGGTGGCAGGTTTTGTGTCTGTTTTAACTTCAACATTTTCCCAGCATTCTGCAGTCCCTTGGCCTTTAATTGAAATTCAGAAAGCAGCGAGGTTGGCTACCAAGTGTCTGAGATTGATGTACTTGCTAATTTTAAGGGAAGCCCCTCCTTTTGATTTTCATTTGAAAACATTTCTTTATAAGTAAAAAAAAGATTTAAGAAAGTTATGGGGAAATGCACTGGAAAGTGTGGTATAACAATGGTTTGACACAACATTGCTTAAGACGAATCTCTAATTTCCAGTAAGGTTAGTCATATTAGTCCCTTTTTCAGTAGCCCGAGGACCATAAAAAATGGAGAAAATTGAAAGCCCCCCCTGTTTACTCTCTTCTTAAAAAAAAAAAGTCTAGGGCTCACCTTCTGAGTAATTTAGAATTCCCTCTCATCACCCTATAACTAATAATCAACAAGAGTTTCTGGCAACTGGCCATTAATTTTAATTTTTCATTGTCACAGAAGGAAAAAACAGTAGAATTTCAAACCCAATGGGATAATCAGGTTCAGAGGATTGAAAACAATTAGCAGGGCCTTTTCCTGTCTTCACTATAAAGACCATTTGTTCTGCCTGGCTCTTGGAATATAGCTGGCAAACTACCAAATACTGTATGTCTGCTTTACAGAGACTCCATTCACCAAGTTGAAGCAGTGTCCAAGATAGATCTTCTAGAATTTTTGCACCTCTCACTCATTCACACACAGCCGGGGTTTTTATGTCACAGCTCCTAGAGCGATTCTGCAGCAGAATTTGAAATAAAACGGCTTATCTTTGAATCTAGGTATAACTACACAGAGAGAACCATCTGTGAGATGTTATTAAAAACAGGGTTTGTCCCAGAACTGATCTGTGTACACCACGAACCCTCAGCAACTGTTTGATGGAGGTGAGGGAAGGGAGTCTCCTATTTGAGCAGTGCATCTCTTTCCAAGCATTCTCTACATCTTTTCACATCTTCCATGGGATGGGCATATCTGCCCATTGCTGTTTCAGTTTCTCATTAGTCCAGCTTTATGTTCAGCTATCCACATTTCCACAGCAGCCTTGAGGTTTTTTTTTTTGGGGGGGGGGGATTTGTTTTATAGCCCTTGTGAAAATGCACCAACATTTCAATGCAATTTTTACCTAATATACATATTTTTGGAGAACAGTCCCCACCCCAATAATGCATTTTTAAGCATTAATTTCACTAATGAATTCATTTTTATTCACACTTTACCTCGTCTGTTAATTTTTTTGTACACATTCCTTGCTTGGAGAGTGGCAAAAATTGAGAGAAGTGCATATTTTGAAGTACGGCAGTGTTGTGAAAAGTGCAAAGCAGGTAAGTTCACATTTAAAGGTGACTCTAATTGAATCCCACATTCTAATGTGACCAAAAGACAGAGTTTCAAGCACATGCCGCTCACCTATTATTGCTTTCTCTTCTCTCTCAACTATGAGGTGACAAGATGAGGGCTAAGTCCTGAACTCCAGCCTTCCAAATCTGAGAGTGAAAGCATTGCCAGCATCACCCTTCTCCCCTTTCTGACTCTGCCCCTTCTGCATTGTATATTCCTTTCAGGAAAGACTTTTTAAAAAACACATTGAGTTGCTTGAATGCCAAGATACAACAGTGATGAAGACACGTTTCAAAAGGCTTCCATTTCTATACGTTTTATTTTTTCGAATACTTTATATTTAAGCATTTAGAAACATTTTTTCCATGTCTTGTCAGTTAATGTTAGGGGAAGTATTATATATTTTAAGATCCACAAAGAACATGACCATTTCTTTATTATTCACACTATACACATATAAACCACCTGTGCTGAGGTGATGGGCATAATTCTCCAAGTGCTATTTCACCTGCAGCCCCCATTAAAAGAAAAAGGGGGATGGATTGTCAGAGTTTGGTGAATTCTGTCCCCGTCAAACCGATTGCCCAGACTGTCCAATGAATAAGAACTATGTGATTTGCCTTAAGACATCTTGCCAAGCTTATGCAATGGGTTACTTCACTGTGGTAGCATCCTTTGCAACACAAGTGCAATGGGATTACATGCAAATCTGATCATACAGTCACTTGATGCAGCTGACTTCACAGACTGCTATGTGGCAGAATGCTACAAAACCATGGATGCAATCTTTACAATCCATTCTGAGGCATTATAGGAAGTCCAGCATGCTTTAGATGAGGCTATTGATCCTTTGACCCATGCTCCACCTCTCTTCAGCAGAGATGGAGAATCTGCAGCCTTCCAAATACTGTTTGACTACAATTCCCATCAGCCCAAACCAACCCTGTCAATGGTCAAAAATGATGATGGTCAAAAATGATGATGGCACTAAGAATCAAACAACACCTGGAAAGTCACAGGTTTTCGGTGCAGGTGTGTGTGTTGAAAACCCAAATACCATCCCTATAGATGTCTGCATTGGAGCTGTATTGGCACTTCAATAGGCTTCTTAATTTTTTTTTAAAAAAAGTATTAAGAGTGCTGCATTGATTTTAAAGTAATTATTTTTATACCAGGTGGAATCAGATATTAAATTGTGGGGATTTTTTCTTCTTTTACCAGTGACCACCAGCTAAGAAATTCTGTTTAAGTATCTATTTCCACATCAGCTACCATTGTCCAAACCAGTTGTGCATTTTATTTTTGCTCCAGATTTTAAGTACTCACATTGGAGGGGAGGGGGTAAATAAATGAATATATTCATTGGTGCATTTACATTTACAGCCACAGGTAGGTGTCACATGTAAGCACTACTAAAATGGGTGCACCCCAAGCGAGTTCAGAGGCACACATTGTAATGGCTCTCGAGGAGGTATATATAGCTGCATCAATGGATTGCAGTTTTTATTTTCAACCCAGAAACTCACTGTGCATATATAACAGGCCCAATGGAGTTCTCCTGTGCTGCCCAAAAACGTTGTCCAAAACTAAATTTACTGGATAAGCTTATGCTTTGTACATACCTAGTTTCCATAAATTCGTTAAGCAGTCACACTGATTATATGTCTGAAAGCAAAATACACGCATCTAATATGTGTTATGTCTCAAATAAGAAGAATTATTTGAAATTATTTTCCAGTTCTTCACCTCAAGTAACTTCTGCTCCCACTGTATCCCGACAGATGCTTATAGCATATTGGCGATTGTTGCTGGACTAGTCAACCAAACCAACTATTTACAGAACTAGTAACGACAAAATTGTTTCCATAGCTTCTGAGGGTTCTCTTGGTTATCTGTTATAAATGGGATTAATCTGAGTTAAAGTCTCAGCTATATAAAGACATGCAACCAATATTGGCTTTGCTGCTAACCCCAAGCAAACGAACAATTGGGAACTAGATAGACTTTACATGTTCTAACGTACTCTTATCACAAGAGTCAATCCACATCTTGTTGGATGTGCCTTGGATAATGTTCATGATCACATGCTGTTTTCTTAACATCATACTGTTTAGGCTGACGAGAGTCTCATCACAAATATTAGGCAGAATACTGTAAATAAAGATTCAGAAGGACTTGAAGGTCTCCATATCTATAATAGGATCCAGTAAAGGTAAAGGTAAAGGACCCTAAGGTCCAGTTGCAGACGACTCTGGGGTTGCGGCACTCATCTTGCTCTATAGGCCAAGGGAGCTGGCGTTTGTCCGCAGACAGTTTTTCTGGGTCATGTGGCCAGCATGACTAAGCCGCTTCTGGTGAACCAGAGCAGTGCATGGAAACACCGTTTACCTTCCCACCGGAGTGGTACCTATTAATCTACTTGCAATCTGACGTGCTTTCAAACTGCTAGGTGGGCAGGAGCAGGGACCGAGCAACGGGAGCTCACCCCGTCGCAGGGATTCGAACCGCCAACCTTCTGATTGGCAAGCCCTAGGCTCAGTTGACATAATGCCCAGGTTCATTATTATTTCTAAGTCACCAAAGCATATGAGCAACTGTGCTTATGCCAACATTTGAGCTCATCCTCCAGTTTCAATGAAGATAAATAGAAGGAGTGGAGTTCCAAGAGTCAAGAAACTGTTGAGCACAAACCAGTTACTCATCCCTCCTTCCTGTGTTTTGGCTGTTGCAATAGAACTGCTCCACGTGGCAGATTTTTATAGGTATGAAAGTATGTAACAAATTAATTGGGGCCAGAAAAAGAATATACGTGACAGACTAACAACCAACACAAACCATTTACCCATCCCCATATAGCCCATTGGAAACTAAGCGTAAGGCAAACACATTTTGCTTTAAAAACAGCTATAGCTATAGCTAGAATTATTTGAATGCCAGTTGCAATATACATCTATTCCAATCGCCCTGCACAAGCCATTATTACACCAATATCTTGAAGAACATGAAGACAAACAGTTTACTATAGTAATCTTAACAGTACTTGACTTGTAAACACAAGTTAATAAGCAGATCCCTTGCATCTGAGAAGTCGGTCATTACAACAAAGAAGAGGAAGCTCTTGGGAACGTCGGGGTTATATATGTTTTCCACTTAGTTCCATTCTTTAAAGCCACTAACGTGGCTGGAGTTACTGTGGTGGTTTCGATCTATAAATACAACACTTTCATAACAAGAAAAGTATTGAGCCCCGACAGCAAAATTAAGAATTCTGCATGTTTCTAGAGACCCTTGATTAGTTATTGTAACATGCAGTCGATCAGTAATTGAACATTGGGGGCATTGGTTTCCAGAACATTAGTTTATATATCTCTAGAAAGAGCTAGAACATACCATTCTCTAGATTTCGCCCTGATGTGTTTGCTCCCCTGTCATCATTTCCCACCTCATTTCCCAGGATAACATGATTGTAAATAGCCATAGTAGTCCAAAGCCACTATGAAGTGACTTTCTTCACTTGTCCCCCCCCCCCTTCACTGTGTTTTTATCCCATTAATTCAAATCTGGATGGCATCAGAAAATGAAAACTTTGGTTTGAGAAACTTCATGCTGACTATGGATGCTTGTTTTTACTACAAGTTGTACACAGCAGGTTGGCTGCATCCAGGATGAATGGTTGGCCTGTCAGCAAGGTCTCACACTCCAGGCAGGTAAAGTGTTGCTTGTGCCAGGTGAGGCCTTCGACTCGCTGGTAGTCCTCAGAAAATATTATCTGCGGAAGTAAACAACTCCATTTATCATGTCATTTTCTTCCTAGAGCCAGCCAAGTCCTATAACTGCTTCATTACGGAAGCAACACACAAACAAAGCAGTTGACAAGCCAAACCACATATAAAGCAAAGCAGTGTTTGCATCATTACTATTTAGCAACACACCAAAAGAGGGTATTTCTCAGCATATATTCCTGCGTATAAGACTACTTTTTAACCCAGGGAAATAGTCTCAAAAGTTGGGGGTCGCCTTATACGCCGAGTTGTATTTCTTATACAGCGAGTATATCCCAAACTCTATATTTTAACTGGAAAAGTTGGGGGTCGTCTTATACGCCCAGTCGTCTTGTACGCCGGAATATACTACGGAAGTACCGTAGTTTGGCCTAGCTAATTCAAAGCTGTAGGGCATGTTTATATTCCGCTTTTGGTTTTTATAGAACCTCTGCTTATTTATTTATTTTTAAACTGAAACAAAAAAGAGCACCTGGTTTCAGTGATTTAAATATATTTCAAAACTTCACAACAGCTCATGGTTAGCGAAGAGAGAGGTTACCTATCAGCCCAGTTTCAGATAACAAGCTAAGGCAAATGCAAATCCAAAAGTCCCCGGAGCAAAAAGGATGAGGGAGGAGTAGAGTGGCTGAGAGATCATCTCCAAGAGCTTGCATGTTGGCATGGTCCTGGTAAGTCATAGTTTAGTTCACCATGTTAGGCAGATCAGACTATGAGTTGAATTCAACAGGTTGCTTAGTAGTCTTTTGTGCAAGCAAAATGACTTCTGCTGTGCAATGGGACTTTCCCCTTCTTCTCTTCCCTCACCTGACCCCAACATCTATTCTAGGGTTTCCTCCAACCCTCTGGAGCAAACCTGGGATAGTGTGGGGCAGGAAAGTTCAGTTGTGCAAGCAGAAGTAATTCTACTCACACTTTTTTTTAAAAGCTGGCCCACCACTCTATATTTCTGTACCTGGTAACAGGTTCCTCCTTGAGTAGTTATGGTTCCACCCGCATTCACCTGTTCCATTTTCTATTCCTCAAACCCACCAAAATCCCCACTCCCACCCAAAAAAGCACTAATATACAGTCATACCTCGGTTTAAGTATGCCTCAGTATGAGTATTTTCAGTTTAAGTACTCCGTGGACCTGTCTGGAACGGATTAATCCACTTTCCATTACTTTCAATGGGAAAGTTCACTTCAGGTTAAGTATGGACTTCCGGAACCAATTACATTCATACCTCGGGTTAAGTATGCTTCAGGTTGAGTACTCTGCGGACCTGTCTGGAACACATTAATCCACTTTCCATTACTTTCAATGGGAAAGTTCGCTTCAGGTTAAGTACGGACTTCAGGAACCAATTACACTCATACCTCGGGTTAAGTACGCTTCAGGTTGAGTACTCTGCGGACCCGTCTGGAAGTACAGACTTCCGGAACCAATTGTGTTTGTAAACCGAGGTACCACTGTACTAGAGGCAAGTATTCATTTTGCATTTGGCCAAACACAATTCCTTAGAGCTGATAGTTTCTTAAAAGCAGAGAAATTCAGAGCTGTGCAGGAAAAGAGACTTCCATTTCCCCAGCTGTCATACCTCATCGCAGGCCGCACAGCGTGGCCTTATGCTCTCACAGTAATGGCGCCCACACCAGATGGCCCCATTGTTCCAGAAGTAGATCAGATCCACAAGCGGTTCGGAACACTTGCAACACACAAAGCATGCAGGGTGCCACTGACGATCATAGCCTCCTCTGCTGGCATATACCACAGGGGATTCTGAAGGCAGCACCTGCTTGCAGAGGTCACAGAACTGAAAAAGAAATGAAGGCCATAATGAATTTTCATCCAGCCCTTTGCATGGAAGAGTAAAGCACCACTCAACTAATTCACAGCCAGAGGTACAATTTCATGCTCAGGACAGCTTTTAGGATCTCATGCCTTAGGCCCTCCAAGTGGAAGCATTTAGATCAGCCACAGTGTCCAGGTTTAGTGTGTGCTGTAGCTCAACACATCAATCGGCACCACTGCATGGAGACTCTTCACGGCTCTGCTGCCAGAATTGACAAGAGAACAGGACAACACTGGTCTGTGGTTATGGAGGGAGGGCAAAGCGTGTTGACGTGCCTTCAGGGTATTTCAGCAAGTATTCCAATTGGAACTCAATTGCAAAACAAAAAAAGCTGAACAGAGAAAAATGTAGGCTACAATGAAGTCTTTCTCTCTTCTGGGTCATGTTAAGGCATCACTGAAATACAGGTGAAACTCGGAAAATTAGAATATCGTCGAAAAGTGCATTTATTTCAGTAACGCAATTTAAAAGGTGAAACCAATATATGAGATAGATGCATGACATGCAAAGCAAGATATGTCAAGCCTTTATTTGTCGTAATTGTAATTATTTGTCGTTAGGCAGGTCAAGTAAAAATGGAATGCAATCAATGAAATGTAATAGCGATGTTTATTTTTGTATTATTGTAACTATTTGTTTTATTACTGTGGAATTTCCAAAAGAAAGCATTTGTAAAAAATAAAATAAAATAAAAATAAAAGTTGCATTACTTAAATGCACTTTTCGACGATATTCTAATTTTCCGAGTTTCACCTGTACATTTAAAAATAATAAAATACTAATCGTTCTTTACTGTAAGAATGATCCTCAGAAATTAGATTCATATTTGTAATATTTGTTTTATTAATTCAATTGTTATCTCCTGTGATGGATTACAAGGCAGATAGCAAGCTATATAGCAGACAGTCTGCTTTAAAAAATAGTAGGGATATGAATCAAAACAGTATTCTGTAGAGTTGGAAAATGTTCTGAAAAGGGGATGATAAACAGGATGGAGCCACTTTGAGGGAAGTTTACAACATTTGGGGCTTCTAAGCTTACAGAAAACATGATACAAGTGTATAAAATCAGCCAGAGAAAGTAGATAGAGGAAAGCTTTTGTTTCTCTCATAACACCAGAACTCAGGGATATCCAATGAATGTTAGAAGTTCCAGAACAAACAAAAGAAAGTATTTCTTCACCTATCAAAACTTATTTACCTATTAACTTCTACTTGTTAATAGCTGCAAGAATGTTATTGGATTGAAAATGGAAAGTTACATATACCCTCCCTGGAAACAGTGGCTTAATAAAGTTTGAGATTTGGCTGAAGCAGCAAAAATAACACCTCATTTATGAGTGCAAAGTGAATATAGAAACAAATTCTAGAAAAATAGTTGCACTTTACACCACATGGCAAAGGAAATTGTTACTTCCTGCGAAAGTAAAATTCAAGTGGGTCTTTGTTTTTGTTTGTAAGTAACATTGTAGTTTCATGTTAATATTATGCTCCCCACAGGCCCTTGGCTGGCCACTATGAGAAGAGGATGCTTGACTAGATAGCTCTTCTCGTGTTCTTATTTTAACAAAATCTTATTAGGATTTTTAATCCTGTTTCTTAGCAAATATTGCCAAGCAATTTTTTAGCAGCATTCGTGAAGTCTTGTACAGCTGTTGCTCAACAGGGCTTGTGTGATCATGGGAACCTCCCAGGCTAACTGTGGCCTAAGACATCCCCTGCCCTTCTTTTTAGCTTCGCATAATTATTTAATGACAGAGGTTGAAGGCTCCAGGGGAAAGATTCAGCAAACTAAGTTGACATTCAAATATAGATCCTACCGATCACCTTAAATTATTGAATTATTACATTATTTGTTTCAGCCTTTTATCGTCTTAGGCTGCAATCTTAATTCCTGGCTAGCCATGGCAGCAAAAAACCATTTTCGGTTTTCTATTGGCTACTGATTGGGGGACGGATGGATGCTGGTGATGTGGCAGCTTTTGCCTGCTCACTGCAGACTCATCGGGATGCCCCTCACCCTGCTAGTGGAACTGGACAGCTTCTACTCCACTGAAGAACCCCTCTAGCATAGCAGATTCAGAGTTTGGTTTGCTCTGCCCATTATGAACTTTCCTCCATGCAAGTAATAAATAACAACAACAACAACAACAACAACAACAACAACAATTTATTATTTATCCCCGCCCATCTGGCTGGGTTTCCCTAGCCACTCAAAGAACAATTTTAAAAAGTACAATTAAACATTACAGTGGAACCTTGGTTTATGAACACCTCGGTTTACGAATTTTCGGTTTACGAACGCCGCGGACCCATCTGGAACGGACTAATTCACTTTCCATTACTTTCAATGGGAAAGTTCACTTCAGTTTATGAACGCTTCAGTTTATGAACAGACTTCCGGAACCAATTGTGTTGATAAACCGAGGTACCACTGTATATGGTTAAGAGTTGAGGGTGCTCTAGTTTGATCTTAGAAGGCATGCAGAAGAAAAAAATTGCCTCCTTTTGATGTAAGGCTAGTTTGTTTGTTTCTAAGTTTCTGCTATTGCAACTGTAAGGAAAGGCTGCTGTTGGCCTCTGAGTATCCATGGTGAGAACTTATTTTCAATATGTGGCTTATCACATTGCATGCCAATGAATGTTTCCTTAGTTAATACTGACAGCTTTTTATTTCCATTTCCACTGAAATAAAATAAAACAAAAACAGCTTCCCCACAGAATCCCTCTCTTAAGCACACAAACCACTCCTTTCCTGTGAAGGGAAGCTTTGGCATCAGTGGAATATTTGTGTTCCAGCCCCAAGCTGAATCTCAAGGAAAGGACTCGGAAAGCCAAGACTTGTACATGGATTTCCCTAAACTCTTTGAAGACTGCCGTCTTTAGCCTCTTCCTTTATTACGAGCTTGCTATGCAAGTTGACCACGTCACTGAAGGCCTACGGAGAGATGTTTTGCACTGGCGGGGAGAGCTTTGCTGACTGCGGGAGGTTTAAAACGAGACTCCAAGCGGTAGTCACTGTGTGTTCAGTCTTAGACACTTGCACAAAGTTGTGAGAGGTTTGGACTGAGAAGAGGCCTCCCTCTACTTGCTTCTGGCAGCTTAGCCTGTTTCCTGCCAGTCAAGTGACACAGGCATCACTTCACCAGTGCAGACCTCCCTGTTTCTGTCCACTCAATGTGCATGTGGAAGGCCTGCTTGCAGTATCCCGTCCAGTGGAGTTGGGTGGAAAGCCCTGACACACGGCATTCTGAAGAAGGGGATGAGCTGAGGAAGGGGATGAGCATCCATTGGATCCTCAGGCTGCTTTCACAGCCGGCATCGGAAATGATCACAGTGCCAGTATTGGAGTTGGTGCAGAGATCAGGACACCATCAATCTCCTCCTCCTCTTCCTGCTGCTACAAGTGACTAGGTTTGCCATATTTCAAAAAGTGAAATATGCCGGCATGGGCTGCCTGCCACACACCTGGATTTTCCCAGACGTTTTGCCGATTACTGCCGGACACTGCTTCTGACTGCAGAATTCCGGGTACGTCCGTACGTATGGCAACCCTACAAGGGACCAGACTGGGGATGTTGCTCTGCAGTGGCAGCAGCAGAAATTTTTGATTGCTTTGGCCCTTGGTTTAATTGTATAGACAGGGCTGGATTTAGGTTTGATGAGGCCCTAAGCTGCTGAAGGTAATAGGGCCCTTTATATGTCCAGCTGTCCTTTGTCAACAACAAATTGTCGCTGTTTTTTTGTGTTGACTATATGCTATATGGACCTAATAGGTATCTAAAGCCATTTGCACATAACAAAATATGTATTTTATCAAAGTAATTGTTGAACTGAAATACAATTAAGAAGAAGTATATTAATAGTGCAATACAATTAAGAAGAAGTATCTTAATAGTGAAATAGTTATTAAGTTCTAACTTATATTTTGGAATTGTACATCCAGTTCCCCCCTTTAAATTGTTTGGGGGGGGTCCCCAAGAGAGTGGGGCTATAGCTTGTTTAGCTTATACATAAATCCAGCACTGGCTAAAACTGTTTTAGTCTTAGGGTACTGCTTCTTTCTTTGAGAACCCAATGCAGAATTAGCAGTTTTGCACCTAATTATTTACAAATATGCCAGCAAATGTTATATAGGATGCTGGAAGACTCCATCCAAACTTGTATCACCATCCCAGGGTTTGTCTTATTCAGGCATCCCCAAACTTCGGTGCTCCAGATGTTTTGGACTACAATTCCCATCTTCCCCAGCCACTGGTCCTGATCTAGGGATCATGGGAGTTGTAGGCCAAAACATCTGGAGGGCCATAGTTTGGGGATGCCTGGTCTTATCTCTCAGAGAAGTAGGGAACATGCAAGTATGTATAGCAAAAAATTTTTTTTAACAGGAGGATCAAAACCTCTGTACATGCAAAGGGACCACACTCAATGTGTCATAGAAAAGGGTTGGTATTGCACTGAGGGAAACTAGTCTATGAACAATGTTTTGTGGCTTTGCATTTTCTCACTTACTGCTTCATAATGGCAGCCTGGCACAGCAAAGTGCTGGCATATCACACATAATTCAATTTTCCCTGAGAATTATAGAGTAGATGTGTAATTGCTTTAAAAAAAATAAAAAATCAAGATAATCAGATAAAAATTATAGGGATTTCAGCAGTGTGATGGTATGCTTACTGCCAAGTATCTGGATGTATTCTAAACAATTTGAACATGGAAGAAGTTTTAAAAAGTAGGTTTTTTTTTAAAGAGAACACCAGGAACCTGCAGTTGTAAACCAAAGTGAGAAGCAGTCACTTTGCATTGTACTTTGTTTTAAATTCTACAAGATTTTATCAAGATCCTAACACTTGTTGATTGAATAGCCTGAGGACAACCTATCTATCTAGCCACCCACCCACAGCCCTTAACACGGGTGCCATTTTGCTAATCCAAACAAAAGCTTAAATGTTCCATTTTTTGGAATGTCAGAACCTTCCATGGAATTTTGCAGAGCAGCCCCATAGTTTAGCAGTCTCCCTACATCTGCACAAATGGAGCTTTTGTAATTGCTTTTCAAAGAATTTAGCTTCTCCACTGGTGCCCAAAGGAAAAAAAAAATACTGTAAAGCATTAAATTCTTCTGGAGAATAAACACCACAGGTATGTATTTACTTGGAGAGATGAACTTGCAGTCAAAATAAACCTCCCTTGCCAAGATGGTTTTTTACAAATGCCTTTAAGCGGAAGTCTTAGCCTTCAGAGAGGAAGGGTGGTGTGTATTTTTTTCTTCTAGAAGGGGTAACAAAAATCATTCCCAGACTGAGTCACTGCAACATGGTAGAGCAGTGAACTTGCAAAGGGTTTTCACTGTTTGTAACGTTCCCCCTTCTGATAGCTTGCCTTCTACAACCCCCCACCTACCCTTGAGCAGAGACTAAGACACTATCAGATATGGGGACCTTTCAGAGCCAATATCTACATTTCACTACTGCTACAGAGAATAGGACAAGAAAGGGGAAAAAAGAAAGGAGCTCATACCTGCAAACCCCACCCCAAGCCCACCTTTTCACAGTCCTCAACCCACGTCTGTCCAACCCATTCCTCAATCTGTTTCTCTCCCCCACCTCTCTCCACCTATTCAACTTACCACCTCACCCAATTCACACATCCATGACATTGACACCAGTTTGGAAGAATGGATAATCAAGATCAGGCATCCCCAGACTGCGGCCCTCCAGATGTTTTGGCCTACAACTCCCATGATCCCTAGTTAACAGGAACAGTGGTCGGGGAAGATGGGAATTGTAGTCCAAAACATCTGGAGGGCCGAAGTTTGGGGGCGCCTGATCAAGATGATAGAGAAAACATAGGCAAACTCGGCCCTCCAGCTGTTTTGGGACCACAACTCCCATTATCTCTGACCACTGGTCCTGTTAGCTAGGGATGATGGGAGTCGTAGTCCCAAAACACCTGGAGGGCTGAGTTTGCCTATGCCTGTGATAGACTATGCCGAAATGGCAAAGCTTACCGTGAGGATCAGGCAGCAAGACGAGAAGAAATTCTTACAAGATTGGGTAAAATTTATAGAATATGTTAAAGAACACTGTAAATATGTCAAAACATTAGCAGGGTTGTTGTAACATTTACGATGTGTTAAATATGGACAACGTATTTATGATTAAGATTTGAAAATTACAGAGGAAGAATAATGATATGTAAGATGATGAATGAATTACGAAGCCTCGGCGCGGGGGAGGAAGTCAAACACGATGAAATTGGTGTATAATTGAATGTAAAAGTGTTGTCATTTTAAAAAATTCTCGGAAAATAAAGATATTTTTGAAAAGACATTGCCACCAGTTTGTTACAAATGTTTTTTCAGAAGAAGCTCCAAAATTAGTAAATTTGTGAGCATGACGGCCTCATGAACTCAGGGACTAAGATTTCCAAGATTACTTGGGAGTCTATAGCGAAAAATACACTTCTGGCAGACAGATGGTTTTCTTTCATTAAACCACATTTGGCCAAACATAGAAATATGCTCCATTCCTTCCTATGCAGCTCCATGTACTATGTGTCCTGATTACAGTGGTACCTCTTACTTACAAATAACTCGACTTACAATTTTTTCTACTTGCAAATGGAGCTCCGTCCGCCATCTTGGATGCGGTTTAGATAGGATTTTTTCTACTTACGAATTTTTAGATAGGGTTGCTTCGACTTACGAATTTTTTCTCCCAATGCATTCCTATGGGATTCGACTTACAATTTTTTTCGACTTACAAATGTGTGTTCGGAACGCATTAAATTCGTAAGTAGAGGTACCACTGTATATGCCTCCAGGGAAGCCTTTACATACTTACCAATTCCTGCCCCTTAGGCATGTCACCCAGGGTTCCATTGGTAGAAACAACTTCTTTACTTGCCCGAATGCCTTTATCAGGTTGCTTCCCATCGTCTTTGGCAGTTCCTCCATGACCTGGCAGTGCAACTTCCCCGACGCCAAGAACGCCATCTTTGTATTTCTTCACGAAGTCCTCCATCAACTTTATTTCACTCTCTGAAAGGCCCCGGCAGTGGGAAGGATCCTGGTCATAAATAGGAAGCTGTCTCATCAACCTCCTGCGACGATAATAAGCACCTTCTGTACCAGCCACTGGCTGCATTTCTTTTGAAATCAGTTCCATGTACTGGGTAGCCTGATTTACGTGGAAGAAAGAGAGAGAGTCAAGATAATAATGATACCTTTTATTGTCAATGTACAACCTGTGTACAAGGAAATTAACCGAGCCTCCCCCCCCCCAATCTCATTGCACTCTGTGTGCTTGTTGCACAACACACCAACCCCGAAAGTCAGTTGCACTATATTATTTTCCGTTCAGCAGCCTAACAGCCCACGGATGGAAACTGTTTTGTAGCCTGTTGGTACGACTGATTATACTTCTATATCTCCTGCCCAAGGGTAGAAGATTAAAGAGGTGCTGGATGTCCCTGGGAATTCTTCTCACTCTCCTAAGGCAACGATCCCTAGCGGGCTCAGGGGACAGCCCATGATATCATGTGCTGTGTTCACCACCCTCTGTAAAGACTTTCTGTCCATGGCTGTCAAGCCAACATACCACACTGTGATACAATATGAAAGGACACTTTCTATTATGGACTGGTAGAAAGAGGTCATCAATTGTTGTTTAACATTGTTCTTTTGCAAGACCCTGAGAAAATGGAGTCTCTGTTGGGCCTTCCTAACCATAGAATCATAGAATTATAGAATCATAGAGTTGGAAGAGATCACAAGGGCCATCCAGTCCAACCCCCTGCCAAGCAGGAAACACAACCAAAGCAATCTTGACATATGCCTGTCAAGCCTCTGCTTAAAGACCTCCAAAGAAGGAGACTCCACCACACTCCTTGGTAGCAAATTCCACCTGCCTAATGTTTAGGTGGAATCTTCTTTCTTGTAGTTTGAATCCATTGCTCAATATAACTTGTAGTTTGAATCCATTGCTCAATATAACTTGTAGTTTGAATCCATTGCTCAATATAACTCAATATTGTTGAGTTATATTGTTTTTCCAAGTGAGGTCTTCACTAAGGTAAACTCCCAGGAATGTAAAGGAAGAGACTCTCTCCACACAACCCCCCTGATATACAATGGGGCTAGTTCCCCTCTCTTCCTCCAAAAGTCCAACACCATCTCCTTTGTCTTGCTAATATTTAGGTGCAAGTTAGTCTCTAAGCACCATGTAGATACTTTTTGAACCTCCCCCCTGTACGCTGATTCATCTCCACCTGTGAATGCATCAAGTGGCATATAGACACCAGAAGGAACGAGAATGCCAAAGGCATTCTCTGTGACTTTGTCCACCATTTTCCTAGGGAAGCCACTCTCCACACAACACAGCAGATGACTCAAATCTTTGGGGTTTCTCCCTTGCATTCAGTAGCAAAGGTTGGGGTTGGGAGGCTGCAGAGTCACTACTGCTTACTGGGAGAGTGCGAGGGGCAAGGTGGTGGGGAGGGCAGGGGAGGGCAGTTGTGGGCAAATGTGCTGGCTCCCCCACCTTACCACTCCCATAGCTGAGAGGTCAGGCAAACGATGCCACCAACACCACCTGTGTCATCTATGCCCGTCCTAGCCATAGAGGCTAGTGGCGCGGAGAACCACAGCGCCGGGCGCTGGAGGGCGCCAAGTGAGCGCAGGGTTCCGGCGATCTGGCCAGGACTGCGCTCCACTAGCTGAGAGGCTGCGCCGCGTCTCTCTCCTTCTCCGAGGACTCCGTGCTGCGCCTCCTTCTCGTTTCCCCAGCGCTGGGTTCCAGTCGAGCTTCGCCACCAGCGCGCGCACAGCGTCCAAGCAGCTCTTAATGGTCCCGCGGTGCGCGTGCTGGTAGCGAAGCTTGACTGAGCGGAACCCAGCGCTGGGGAAATGAGAAGGAGGCGCAGCGTGGAGTCCTCAGAGGTGGCATCCTGCTGCTGCCGCGGTCCGCTTTGCACTCCCGGGTCCTTGGAGAGGCTCTGGAGGGGGGCGCTGGAGGGACCTTAGCGCTAGGGCGCTGGATGGGCTTAAGATGGCCCTGAATGTATGTCAGGTTTAGTCAAGTCAGAAGCATCCTTTCATGATGCAATACCCATGTACAGAGCATGCAGCAGATATACTGTATCACAGGGGAGGGAAATGTATAGCCTCCCAGGTGTTGTTGGCCCACAAGTCCCGTTTTTCCTGAGACTTTGGCAATGCTGGCTGGGGCTGATGGGAGTCGAAGCCCAACAACATCCAGAAGGCCACAGGTTCTCAATCCTTGCTGTATCATGTCAAAGGTTTTTCACATTTTCAAATATTTTTTGAAGCATTTCCCCAAGTATTTATATACTGTTCTTCAGCAAAATTGCTGGTTTTATACAATTAAGTTGCCAAAAAGAACAAAACACACAAGACAACTGGCGGATAAAAAACAGGTCCACAAAAATTTGAACACAACTATGCTGTACATGTCAAAATTCCAGCAGTTTTACTCTGACAAAGGTCTGAAGCTTCTAGACCAACTTCAAAAGGCA
Organism: Zootoca vivipara; assembly: GCF_963506605.1. Lineage (NCBI taxonomy): Eukaryota > Metazoa > Chordata > Lepidosauria > Squamata > Lacertidae > Zootoca > Zootoca vivipara. Next base: position 35,779,553 of record NC_083277.1, on the reverse strand, counting down.
GCTCCATGTATAACATATCAGGGCCCAACTGAGAGGTCACTGGGGCACAGTTATGCCTTATCAGGATTTCTAGTCACATAAGGTGACTATGAAGCAAACAGGAATATAATCAGCCTGCAGACATGCGGAAGGTCAGGAACTGAGTGGGCAGAGACATTGGGGTGTGACTCATACGAACATTTGTATTCAGCTGAATGCCTGAACACAAGTCTTGTCTACATCCTTGGACCACAGAAACTGTAACCCACCCCATAAAATCAGACCCAGTGATACTGTTAACATTCTCAGACACTGCTGCAAATGAGGCATCAAGGTCTAAGCAAATATATGAGCAACATTATCTTTTAAGGTGTCTCGTAAAGTCATCCCAACAGGCCCCCTGGGGGTTTTGGGATGATTCCTTGTGAGGAGGATTGGGCCTAGTCTTGAACCACTCAGAACAGATATGCAATAGATATCTATATCCATTCTTCTTTTTCTTTGGCGATCACTAGTAGCCGAGTAAGATTGTCTCCCATAAACATGGTATTAACAATGAATCCGTAAGTGACTGTGGAGGCCAATTCTGGATCCACACGTCCTTCCACAGTGGGGGCATTGGTTTCCAGGCAGGAGTTGATCATGGTGTGGATTTGCCAAGTGTGCCTTCCTCTTAGCACGTTTCTCCCTTGTGTCCTGAGTTCTTCAATATCTCTCTCTCTCTCTCTCTCTCTCTCTCTCTCTCTCTCTCTCTCTCTCTCTCTCTCTCTCGTCAGGGTTTCCTTTTCACTGCTTTTGGCCTGGTAAAACATGCCTTGCTCCTGCTAGATAGGGTAGGGCACAGATGCCCCACCTCTGCCCCACTCCAGCCTAAGTTTGATTGACATCCCAGAAACACAACAGATTAAGAAAGAGCCCCAGCACACATCAGGTGTCACAAAAACCAAAGGCACAAGTCCAAAACTTCAATCTCCCTTAACCTTTTTGGCACCCCTAGTGTCTAGCAAATATTAAGTATGTGCCTGGAGACATGCTTCCTATTCATGAAAGATTACATTCAAGTGGTTGCCAAAATTTAGCTGGCTAAAAGCCATGGAAAGGCAAGCTTGTTAACAGTTAACCACCAGCTGCAATGCCTTATAAACCCCATGTAGCACACAAACAGCACTTGGGCGAGATGTTAATGATTCTAATTTAGTGCTCGGGGTGGGGTGGGGAAACAAAAAGAAAAATTAAGCAGGGTTGTATACAGCCTGGAAGGTCTTCCATTTTCCCTTCTGTAAAGTCATTAGTTAACCTAAGTAAGCTAATTTATAAATCAATCCTTCGTTGAGTTTACGCCTCTGAACACTGCCCCCTCCCCCACAATCCATACTGCTTTTTTGAGTACCAAACAAGAGAGCTGGTGGCAGGGGGTGGCCACCAAGTTCAGTGCGAGTAGCCAACTCATTTTATTACTCAAGCACACAGTCCAATGCTATTCGGGGGGGGGGGGGATGAGAAAAGTCTGCACTTTATTTGGAGACTTGTGTTTCAAATCCGACATAAAGTAATTTGTAAGTAATTGAGTTAGCCATTGGCTTGTAATTCATAGCTGGAGACAAAAGGCTGGTCTCATTCAAGATTAACATTTGCAAAAAGGATGCTGAGAACTTTCAGTGCAGTTAATCTCTTTATGGAACAGAGCTTAGGAAAGAGAGAGATATATTCTCCAACAGGGAGCTTTTCCCTCTTGTAGCGTGACTTGCTCATAGGCAGCCAAGTTGGCCATTCACTGTTGTTGTTTTTTTAAGAGACCAGCTTTCAGGGGAGTTCAATTAATTTCCACCTTGGTCAGCACTTGCCTAATGAACAGCACAACTGTTAGGGTGTATATTAAACACCTCAGCAGGCTAAAGTATTGCCTGTTTGAAACATGCAACATAACCCACTTGTCCTTTACAATAGAAGATCTGTTCCCCAAATGTTTAAACAATATGCCCAGTGCAGTTACACAAGCAAAGTCTGCCAGCGTGAGACCTCTTGTGAATGATTAAGAACAATGTTCGTATAGCACAGCTATCAACCGGCACACCAAAGAAAAGCAGGTCATAAAACCGGGCCTGTGCAAATTTGCAGGGAGCTTTAAAATGTGGGTGTGTGCCTGAAATGTAGCACAAATGCATGTCTGGATGAGCCATAAAATGTTAACCGTTATCTATGTTAATTTTTTATTTTAAAAAGAAAGCTGCTTTATCCCAAGTCAGACGGTCAACTAGCTCAACATTGTCCATGCCAGCCTTCCCCATCCGACTGGTGCCCTTCCAGTTGTTCGCGATTACAATTCCACCATTGGCTACGCTGGCTGGGGTTGATGAAAGTAAAACCGAAAGCAAGTACAGTGAACAAGGTGAACAGTACACAAGCAGTCCTTCCTTCCTTCCTTCCTTCCTTCCTTCCTTCCTTCCTTCCTTCCTTCCTTCCTTCCTTCCTTCCTTCCTTCCTTCCCAGAAAGGAAATGCTGTAACCAGTGATAGATTAGGTGCAACAGCAGTCATTCCAATCCATATCTGGGCAACTTGTGGCATTTCCCCGTTTGGACAAACAGTCCATACAAACGTGGATGCAAATACTTCTAAATTGGGAATGGCTACCCAGCATGCCTCACTGAAGGTTACCATAGGCGTGTTCTTCCGCTCAGACAGAATGCTGCCATACATCTGCTAAACCAGCAGCACAACACAATCTTCTCATAACCCCTTGACCATCATTTGTCTATCAAGTAACTGAGGAAAAATTGCACAAGTTAAAGCGTACGCCGAACCAACTTGATTTTACCATATTGGGCTGGTGGGGAGAAGCTCATGAAAAGAAAAGTCTTTTCACTATTTTAGGCAATAGTTCCTTCAGTTATTTTATGAACTAATTTTCTTTTCTCCCCTCAGCATGGCCTGGGATAATGGGTGCTGTAGTCCACAAAAAAAGGGGGGGAGGCAAAGGAAGTTGAAAGTGGAGTCTGCAGCCTGTTTCACAGAGGTTATTTCCCTTTCCCAGGCCTGTGAGGGCACCAAATTGGCCACCCAGAGTTTAATCCATCACCTTACATTGAGGAAATGTCCTTATTTTTGGTGTACTCTGCCTCTTAAGCTGTTGAATCGTATCACTTTCACTTCCAAATCCCTCTTGGCATGTAGAACAGAGTTCTGGGAAACAGCTTAGAAATCAACTTAAGTCAGTTTGAAGGTGAACAAAAAATATTTTTAATTTAAAGTGTAGATATCACGGCACACAGCTGAATCAAATCTCGCTGGCTAAACCTGTTCCAGATATCTTGAATGTATTTTCATGTGTTCTCACAATTGTATCAAGTAAGCCAAGTCCAAATACTGGGCAAGGAAAGGAATGCTGGACCTGATTTGGGAACTTGTTAGGCTCCAGTCAGATGCTGCAGAAGATTATGCTATCAAAGCCGCCGATGGTTCAATAGTAGTATTTGTTTTTTCAAGTTGCAAACAATATGGTCTAATAATAATAATAATAATATATTATTTATACCCCGCCCATCTGGCTGGGTTTCCCCAGCCACTCATCTGCACAATATCTTTAAAACAGTATTATACCACTTTAAACAGTCATACTTTAAAGGGAAGTGTAATTTGTTAAGGGTGCTGAGAGTTTGTGGGGAGACCCTATTCCCCCCAAAGAGCTACCATTCTCAGAATGCTTTGACAATCACTCGTTTTCCCCAGGGAACTGTGGGAACTGTAGTTCTTTAAGGGGAATGGTGGGGAGAGTTTCTTTTAAGAAACAATACTTTACAGGATTATTTGGGGGAGCCCATGACTGCTTCAAGTGGCACTATAGTGCTTTAAATGCAGTTGGGGGCTAGATCTGAAGCATTATACTTTGGGTTACATGACATCATTCAGAAGTGCTGGATATGAAATGTTTAATTGCTATGCATGAGGGATAGAGTAGAGCACTTGACTGAATAAATGAGACCGATTCTGTGTGTGTCAAAAGTTATTCCCTCCTATGGAAACTAAAAATATCTAAACAGTCAACAAGAACCCAACATTTTAAGGATCACAGGAAAACATGGGAAAATGCAACCAAAACATAGATAAAACTCTAAACAAAGCATGTAAACTGTAAGCATTACATAAATGTACTGGAGTTAAAGGGCACTACTTGTTTTAACAATGATAGGATATCAAATTCCTGAGCTTCGCGTGCCTATATATAGAAGGAGAATAACAAAGGTATTTATTGTGGTCACAGAAACTTTATTGAGGGCTTAAATAACTTTGTCACCTCAAAGAAGCAATTAAAACTTGTTCCTAGTGACATGAAGAAAACCTCAGTGCTGTATTCAACTGAATTGCTCTGCTAGTGGAAGCCTTTGGAAGAATTCCTGCTACCTTAATGGGACTTTCCCAGTCTCCTCCTCTTCCTGTACATGCCCTGCGCCAGCTCCAATTATGCTCTGGAGGGCTGGGGGAACCCCCATTACACATTTAGGGGGTGCATGGGGGGAGGGGAGGGGGAGAAGGTTCCACTGCATGAGAAAAATCCTTGCACTGACAGAACCTCAGCCTTAGTGCTAAGTTAATACAACTCTAAAGGTGGCAGCCAACTAAGTTCTACTTAGAGTAGAATTAATGTACCTAAGTCAGCTATGTCCATTAACTTCAATGGGTCTACTCTGAGGAGAACTAGCATTAGCTCCGATCCTAAGTCCACTGCCCCCCACTTGAAGAAGGACTGGAGATCGGGTTCGAAATGACCATGTGCAAACATGCCTAATGACCACCTGAATCAAATCTATGAAATTTCAAGGGAAGAGAAGAGGTGAAGTAGTGACTCTGTGCCTTTGATCCATTGAAATGTTGAAGATTGCAAGACTTGCTCTTGTTCATTTTTAGAAACAAATATATATATATCCATACCCATATCTGAAGATACATGCCAGTGTTGTAGCAATCCATATTTGTACGAGCCTTCAAAGTAGAATTATTATCCTATCCAACTGTGCTACAGAGAAACGTAAACGGTTTGTGCATTTGGAAACCGAGGGTTGTGTCAAAATTGAAGAGGTTTTAGAACATAAGAGCAGGCCTGCTAGTGCTCATCTAGCCAAGCACTCCATTATTATTATTTTTAATTATTATTATTATTAATTTATACAGTGGCCAACCAGGTGCCCATGGGAAGCTTACAGGCAGAACCTGAACAGCAGGTTCACATTTGCAGTATTTGGGAAAATAATCTTTTACTTTCCACCTCACAAAACTGGCCACCAATTACCCCAAATAAGATTTGCAGAGACCTCCTCATAATACGCAATGAGTAAGCAGAGATCAAGACTCCTGCCAGGTGGGGGACATTTGTGATTTATTATTATAGATTCTTGGGCTACCTAACTCAGCTGTCATTATCCATTGAACCATCTTACGCATTACACAGTCAGTCCCAGAGCACCGTATTGGTTACCAGGAGGACTGGGCCAATCCCAGACCACTTTGTCCGTGTGTCTTGCCCTCTTTTCAAGAGCAACAGATATATTTTGGGACTGAGGCATGCTGCAGGAGATTGACAGGTTTCCCAAGAATTCCAGTTTCATTCCTTTCGTGTGACAAAGAACTTTTACAAACAGGGAGGTTTGAGGTGAACTGTAACTTTAGAAGGTCACTCAAGGCAACTCCAGGATACTTGCTTACATAAGGCACTTCTTATTGCCCTCTGTCTGTTCTTGAGCATCTCCATCTCTTCGTGCTAGTCAAGGATAGACAACATACTAGGCCATGGTGAAAACGTCTGGCCTTGGAAGTCCGGGCCATTTATATGAATGGTTTAGCAGAGAAAGCAATTAATGTCTTCTAAACTTCTAGGTGTAAAGATTTATAAACGTCTACTCTGTTATGTATGCAATGGTTAGATTGTCAGACCAGAACCTAGGAGACCAGGGTTCAAATTCCCGCTTGGCCATGAAGCTCACTAGTTGACCTTGGGCCTCTCAACCTAGCCTACATGACAGGATTGTTGAGGGGATTAAATGAGGAGGAGGTAGAACAATCTACACCACACTGAGCTCCTTAAGGAAACGGTGAGATATAAATGCAATAAATAAATGTTATGTATCTTAAAAGGTAAAGGTAAAGGGACCCCTAACCATTAGGTCCAGTCGTGACCAACTCTGGGGTTGCGGCGCTCATCTCGCATTATTGGCTGAGGGAGCCGGCATACAGCTTCCGGGTCACGTGGCCAGCATGACAAAGCCGCTTCTGGCGAACCAGAGCAGCACACGGAAACGCCATTTACCTTCCCACTGGAGCGGTACCTATTTATCTACTTGCACTTTGACGTGCTTTTGAACTGCTAGGTTGGCAGGAGCTGGGACCAAGCAACAGGAGCTCACACCGTCACAGGGATTCAAACCGCTGACCTGATCGGCAAGCCCTAGGCTCTGTGGTTTAACCCACAGCGTCACCTGCGTCCCTTGTTATGTATCTTACTATATAATAAAAATTGTAAAGCTGTCATCAAGTTGCAGTTCATGTGGCCACCTACTGGACAGCAGGTGGGCAGCGCAGTCAGTCAGGCAAGTGAGTGAGTGATCAGACAGCCCGGCTTGTTCCTCTGCGAGCTGCCTCAGCCGCGGTTTGGCTGAGCTGTAAGCGGGGGAAGGGTTGCCTGAGCAGGTGAGCAAACAAGCTGCCAAGGCTGGTGAAAAAGAGGTAAAGTGGAGGTGGACGGAGCTGTGCAGGTGAGCAGGATCGGATCAGTGTGGTGTGGACTTTTCAACCTGTCCTGCGCTTCTCCTATTGCTGCCTCCACTGGCATAGGGACGGGGAATGAAGGGGAGAAAATATTTCTCCTCTTTATCCACCACCCCTTCTCCCACTGCTACTGGAGAAAATAGCCTACATTTTCTGGCTTCCCACAGCAGTGCAGTGGGTCTTAAGGAAGGCAAGAAACATGGGGTTTGGGTGATCTGCAAGGCGAAGGGCGATCCCTCTCCTCCTTCTCCAAGGTGCAATTTTGTGGGGTCTTCCGATCTTCCAGAGCTAGTGTGGGGCATGTGCAGGAGGAGAGGGGAGAATGCCCCATTGTGTCAGCAGGAGCACCGAGTTAGTTGAATTCAGCTCTTAGTATTTACTCAACCTCTTGAAAACTAGACCACTGAAGGTGGAAAACTCCTCCTCTTGTATCTTACGCCCTCAAATAGCCGGCTGAACCAAACACCACATATTAATCACATGGGCTTTGAAATTAATACAGTACTGAATTCCATGTTGTTCAGCGGATTAATTTGGGAGGGAAAATTCAAAGGCCTCGCGCCATATATAATGAGGAAAAGCACACCGTTCTTCAGACCCCCCCCCCCCCAGAATGCACAACATACATAGCCAATAAAGAGCCATTCATTCCTACTAGATTTTTCAGCACTAAATATTTCAAACGAATGTGCTGCCTCAACATTATTTACTAATCAAGAAACAAGCAGCAGACATATCTTTCTGGTAAAAAATATTTGGTGCTTTCTTAAGTTTTCCCTCCTTCACAACAGCAAAAATGGTCCCAGGAGGAAGAAAAATAAATTGCTTAGGTGAGATATCATTGCAACTCATTCTCTATGCAGGAGATTTTGAAATTCCACAGATCTGAGCTTCTAGTTCCATGTATTAACCGTGATTAAAAACAGTCCAAGACTTCAGGACTTGATTCAAAATTCATCTGTCTTCAAGTTTCTCACAGCAGCTGCTTCAAAAGTCTTGGTTATGACCTACAAAACCCTATAACATGGGTAGGCAAACTAAGGCCTGGGGGCCGGATCCAGCCCAATCGCCTTCTAATTTCGGCCCCCGGACGGTCTGGGAATCAGCGTGTTTTTACATGAGTAGAATGTGTCCTTTTATTTAAAATGAATCTCTGGGTTATTTGTGGGGCCTGCCTGGTGTTTTTACACGAGTAGAATGTGTGCTTTTATTTAAAATGCATCTCTGGGTTATTTGTGGGGCATAGGAATTTGTTCACCCCCCCCAAAAAAATATAGTCTGGCCCCCCACAAGGTCTGAGGGAAAGGTTTGCTGAAAAGGTTTGCTGACCCCTGTCCTATATGGTTTGGGTCTTGGCTATCTGAAAGACCCTATCTCCCTATATGAGCCTGCCTGGGCTTTGAGATCTTCTAAGGAGGCCTTTCTTTCAGTCCCAACACCTTCACAGGCATATTCGGTGAGAAAATGAGAGAGTGCCTTCTAGGTGGCTTCTCCCAGATAATGGAACTCTCACAGAAAGCTAGGCTGGCCTCCTTTCTTGCTTTCCTTTCACTGACAGGCAAATACCTTTTTGTTCTGACAGCCTTTGGCCACTGACTGACTGTTGTGGCAGGGTCTTCTGAGGGTGGGCATTGCATGTGTGTGTGTTTTTTAATGCTTTAAAGCATTTTCAGTGCTGTTTTAATCGGGTTACCTGCATGGTGTGTTTTTAGGTGTATCTGTTTTAATGTAGGTGGCAAACCCACCTTGTGTGCTGCACTATCTTTTTTCTTTTCTTTTGTGCTCTATCTTTCTTCTTTTTCTCTTTTTTTTAGAATTTAATGGGATTATATAGAAATAGTTGGGGGGACTCCAACCTGTATCTCTCCTTGTCATCCTAGGGCCTCTTGGTGGCAGGGGGAGGCTCTGGGGGAAGGGAGGGGCAGTGAGGACAAACCCATCTATAAAATGGACTACATTTGACTCTCATCGTCCACGGGATTTCCTTGTGGCAGAAGGTGTCTGGTGGGGGGAGGGAGAGAATGTAGATAGATATGTTCTGTATGTCTTTGTTTTTTGTGTTATTATATAAAACCAATAAAAATTATTTCAAAAAAAGAAGAAAGAAAGGCAGGATATAAAATAAATACGTTAGGAAAATGTGAGAAAAGGGGGTTCAGGGTCAGGGGAAAGGGACACACAGTGGTCATGCTAGATCCTTTAGCAGCTATTGAAACCCTGTGTGTTTTGGAAAGTTTCAAGTAGTCCTTACATACAATTAGGTGAGTGATCTTACCAGCTTCTGAGTCAGTCCAGGTGGAGCCCATTCGTATGTAATAGTGTTAAATGTTGGATCCTTCCGAGACACGATAGGATTAGTGATAATCATACGGTTCCTTTTATAGATGCGAACACTATCACCTCCTTTCACCCGGGCAGTTAGCGAAGAATATTTCGAATCGGAGAGCAAGCGGCCAATTTTCCGATCATCTTCTGCATCGGAGCCCAGACTGTGATCTTCCTGGCTGCATTTACATGACTTGCATATTTTCCTGTGGGAGACAAAATGAGGTCACCCTTTGATATAAGCTGAACCCCAAATAGGCATGTGCTCTTTTGGAGGCTCAGGAATGAACTTTCAAAAACACTGAAGGTTATATATTGAAATGGATCATGGCGTAGGACAAAAGACCTTTGTTGGCAAGAACTCAATTTGTAAGCTGCAGACTAATGGAATTTGCCATGGTGTGGAATATAGAACTGTAAAAACCCACACTGCAGAGACCCTGGAGAATAGGCCTCAGGGCACAATGACCAAGTGTTACTTCTAAGCTGCTGTGAATGCAGCTAGTAAGTTACACGATTTTGGAAAGAATCACCTGAGAGATGAGGACATGAGTCTCCCTGCTTTGTTTATTTAATGTACCATATTTATATCCATCCTTTCTTCCAAATTGGAAAAGAACATCCGAGTCTTCAATATCCATGTACAAACCCAATCTTATCATGCAAGGTACATTATTTTCTAATATTTTATATAAGAACACATTCACAATTTGTCCCCTACCCTGATTCCAAAGCTAAACATATGATTTCAAGGTATTTGGATTCAAGCAGCAAAGCCGTTTTTGAGTGCATTGCCTTGGCAGCTAGGTTTAAAGGCATCCGATATATGTAAATAGCTTATTGCAGAGTTGCACAGGAAATATGGGCGTAAGATTCTTTGAAGTCAAGACATAAAATAAAATAATAAAAAGATTGTGGAAATTTCAGTTTATAAGATGGGGTGGGGGAAACGGAACATAATAAATAATAATAATAATAATAATAATAATAATAATAATAATAATAATAATAATTTATTATTTATACCCCGCCCATCTGGCTGGGTTTCCCCAGCCACTCTGGGCGGCTTCCAACAGAATAATAAAATAATCGATTAAAGATCAAAAGCCTCTCTAAACAGGGCTGCTTTCAGATGTCTTCTAAAAATCTGGTAGCTGTTTTTCTCTTTGATATCTGATGGAAGGGCGTTCCACAGGGTGGGTGCCACCACTGAGAAGGCCCTCTGCCTGGTTCCCTGCAACTTGGCTTCTCGCAACGAGGGAACCGCCAGAAGGCCCTCGGCACTGGACCTCAGTGTCCAGGCAGAACGATGGGGTGGAGACACTCCTTTAGGTATACTGGACCGAGGCCATTTAGGGCTTTAAAGGTCAGCACCAACACTTTGAATTGTGCTAGGAAACATACGAGAGGCTTGGCTGCAAATGGATAAGATTAAGCTGTAAATTCCTAATTGAGGAAAATATAATAATATTGTTACTCTGCTCTTAAATATTTCTCCTTCTTTACTGGAAGACTGCAATGGGGGAATGAGGGTAGTTCAGAGCTCTATGGCATGAATGGGTTTGTCAGTGTATCACTGCAACATATCCTAGGATGAGGTAAGATCAAAACATAGAGACTTGAATGTAGGTTATGTCAAACAAAGGACCCCCCCCCACCAAAATACACCCTGTTCTGATATCTATAGCATAGCTGCCAAGTTATCCCTTTTTTTAAGGGAAATTCCATTCTGCTGAATAGGCTTCCTCACGAGAAAGGGGAAAACTTGGCAGCTATGATCTATAGGCCTCTCGAGTCTCTTTGCCATTTTCCCCTGCCCCAGCTTCTTAAGAATATAAAGCATGGAAATTGTTATTTTTGGGAGCAAGGTTATATTTGGCAACAGAGCCTATTGGATGGAACTCTTATTTGTTCCAACAGGCCTTTGGGGCATATAAGAGGAAAGTCACAGGCTTCCCTTGATCTACAGTATGTGACTGGGCCACTATATGCAGCTTAGGATCTTTGGAAGCATGAAGTGGCTTAGAAATACTTTTAAATAAAAAAATTAACCCACTTGCTTTTGTTCATGCATTTCTATAATTTAATGCCTGCTGTGCTTTGTACTATGCCTTAACTTTGCTTTTAACGCTGTATATTTGTTCTTAGCTGCTCTGGGCTCTTGTGAGATGAAGGGTAGGACAGAAGAAATAAAAACAGCAACTTGTTTGCATTCACAGTACACGATTGATTCTAAAACAAAGGCAAAACACCATCCCCACAATATAAAACCATCATCTACAATATGTCTAAGCATACAAGTACACCTGTCGAGGGTATGCTCTGCGGCATAGTGCTGCATAGTCTGGGCAACGAGTCCCATATATTAAAAGCATGTCACAGGTCTGCCATCAGAAGACTGTCTCCATTTTAAGTTAGTTCCCATCTCTGCAATAGCAGCATTTCTGATCCCTCACAGTGATGTGATCACATAAGTAGGTTTCTCTGCTCCTTATCACTGGGCGACACTGGAAGCGGCTGAGCAAGACACACAGTGAGGTCCACAACGCAACACTACACATTGTGGAGAAAGGAGAACCTTGATACGGGAATGCAGTTTGGAGTATCAGATCCACAAGATGCACTGTGTGTTCTTTCCTCTTTACAGTGAGGCAGTTTAGCTAGAATCTCTCAGCTGCGTTGACGTAAAAATAAGACAGGAGCGCTTGTAGAACATATCCTCTTTCCACACTTCTGCCATTGTATTCAAAGTGAGTGTCTTTGTTTTATTTCCTTCTCTCCTCTAAAATATTCTTATTCTTAATACCCTGGTAAAGCAGTAAACAGTCTGCTGCTGTAGGGTTAGAGGGCCTATTCAGATGGTCCAACCCCAGAGACCTATGGGGTCTAAGGGATTCTGAAAGCTCTGGGGGATTTGCACATAACCAGTGCTGACAACTCTGAGGCCTGAGTCTTTCTATGGAATAGAGAAGCATAGTGGGCCATTGACACAACGGCCCCAAGTGCTCCCCTTTGGTTCCTTGAAGCTTAAGCAATCCCCTCATTTACTAGGGAGCTCTGGGCAATGAAGCGGGTATGGAAGCAGCTGAAATGCAAAGTGGTAGGAAGGGTGAGTGAACAGAGGCATAGCAAGCCCAGGTGGTACCCGGTGTGGATTTTTTTTTGTCAACCCCCAATGTGGCTCTGACGAAAAGTGAAAAACATGAATTGCAAAAAACCTAGAGCTTACAGAACAAAACCGACTTCAGATATGAAATCAGCATTGAAAGAACATATAAGAACAGTTGAAAAATCCCATGCAACAGAAAATTTTTTTAAAAAAATGTTCCCCAGTTTGGGGGCGGGGTGCTGAGTCTCACACACCCCTCCAGGGTGGCGCCCGGGGTGAACCGCCCCCATTGCCCCCCCTTGCTACACCACTGTGAGTGAACACACATAATAGCACATAAAGATATATTCAATCAGATACTCAAAATCTTAAAGTAAGGGTGAAAAGAGATTTAAGGGCAACGCAACAGAAATGCTTTCAAATCTATATGTATGCAAAATACACACTAATTGAGGGAAATTACTGAACTGCAGGGAGTTGCATGGGATGGGGAGGTGTAAAGTCAGCAAATGTCACCTCTTATGCTACTGGACGCCTTTGTTGTATCAAGAACTGCTCTGCAAGTGGAAAGGTGGTGTTGAATTTTCATCCATTATCTGCAAGACACCCAAGGCCTTCCTCGTAGCAGGACCGCCCCACCCATGAGGCAAGGTGAGATGACTGCCTCAGACAGAAGGATTGACATGGGGAGCAGATCTTGACGTCAGTCTTTATTCCCCACTTGTTCATGATGTAGTTATTCACTTGCCCCTTATTCCCTGGTGGGGGAGGCATCATTTTGGGTTTTTTCCTGAGGCACCAAAAAGTATTGGGCCAGCCCTGCTGCCTAGTTTTTATAAGCATCCATCTCTCCCTTTGGAATTATACAAACCAAGGTCATTCTAGCCTCTAGAGGAACATTTACAGTTGATGTCCCCAATTATCCACTAATGAGTTAGATGCAATGTTCCGGGATGGAGTCCATTTGAAGAGATTCTTCAAAAGCTATGCTTTGTGTGGAACCACAATAAGAATACGAACCCAGCTCAGATTTCAAACAAAAGAGACAGTGAACACGCAAATAGATTTTCGGCGCTGATAAAAAGAGTAATTTTCGGGAAATAATTTCAAGAGCCTTTCCCGAGCCAAACAACAAATGACATTGCTGTGCCCAATAGGAGGAAAGTGAATGGAATATACTTAATAGTTTGCTAAATAGTCCCCATCTTGATAGCAAATAAGGAGAACAGTTTATTAAACTGTGTTGAAATAATTATATCTGGAACCCAGTCTCTCGCAGATGTAGGGAAAGGTATTAAAGTGCATAAATCCACATGCAGCGTAAAAGGATGCTGGATGGTAAGTCAAGTATAATTACTTGGGCATCTTGCCCTCTTCCCCCTGTTGTGCACATAAAAGCCAATCGTGTGGTTGCTCTTCTCCAATTGGCCGATGCCACAGAAGAATGTCTGTTTTCAACCGGCCTTGCCAAAGTTCAATTCAGAAGGAGTACCACTGTATATGAAAAGAATGAACAGGGCTGGTGGTGCTGTTATTTGCCAAGGTAGGGATATGGAGGGTGAAGCTTAGAGGAGCTCCAGATCTGTGGTGGCATGATGCAGGTACTGCTGGAGCTTCCATGACCACATTGCCATCTTGCCTTGTCCCATTGTCATCCTGGCAAGTAGCAGGGGAAGGGAGTGCTGATGCTTCGCTGCCAACCAACTTACTGGACCTCACTAAAATCAATCTGCTTGAGGAGTTGGGCTCTTCTCCTTCAACAATGTCTCTAGAAATGCACCTAAATATTGAGTTGTCATTTAATGTGCAGCCTGTCATGATGGTGGCAATCATTTTGAAGCTTGACTAACATATTACAGGACAAGATATTACAGAATGCTGCAAATATTATAGGATCTAAGTCTCTAACCTGACTGGCAGTGGTCTCAGGTTGGGTTCTTTGCGAGCCTATTGGTTAGAGACCGCTTTCATGTATTGGTCGTATAGATTGCTGGCTTTATATATTGATCTATGTATTTTAATAGATTGCCTCGGAAACCCTTGGGTCAAAGGGTGGAATGGATCTCAGGAAACGTCAGGAACTGACCCCCGGGAACCTTGCGCATGTGTTCTCCAACTCTGCTCTAGTCACAATACTATGATTATCCCCAAGTAGCTAAAGCGTTTGGGAAGAAAAGATGCAACCCAGACAGCAGCAGATTTATAGCATACTTGGCATGGGAACTTGGATCCAAGCTGTCTTAAAATTTTATATTCCTTTGCTTTGCAGATCATAAGCCAGAGACTATATTCTTTCAGATTTTATATATTTGCAGACCATTGCATTAACAGCAGGTAACACCATCACGGTTCTTAAAAAGTGTTTCCTGGCTTCACAGTAGTCTTAATGTAAGGAAAGCAGAGTATGTGTTTTTTTGTGGGTAGGATGATATATTGACACTATTGCTTGTAGCAAATGGAATCAATATCCCAACAGCTCTAATCCAGATCACTCCTTTTAAAAGCTTTTCTGAAATCACATCTCAAAAGTAGTACACATGGTAAAAAAAAGAAAGAAAGATTTTTGATGAAATGAAGTTCGTCTTTTTTCAATGATACATCACTTGTAGTTAAGGCAAATATTTGGCACTAGATCTTCTATGGTTTCTTGCGCAGAGCAGAATTTGGAAGAAGCTATACTCAAGGAAGTCTGAGTAGATGCTAAAGGGAAAAGCCAGAGAAAACTAGCATCTTTAAAACCTCTCTGTATTATGATGCTCTATCGTACTAAAAGGTAAAGGTGAAGGACCCCTGGACAGTTAAGTACAGTCAAAAGTGACTATGAGGTTGTGGCACTCATCTCACTTTCAAGCCAAGGGAGCCGGCGTTTCTCCACAGACAGCTTTCCGGGTCATGTGGCCAGCATGATTAAACCGCTTCTGGTGCAACGGAACACTGACGGAAACCAGAGTGCATGGAAACGCTGTTTACCTTTCAGCCACAGTGGTATCTATTTATCTACTTGCACTGGCTGCAGTACAGAATAATCAGATTGCTCCCCACCCAGAAGAGTGGAATGTGGTTGACAGTACTTAAAAGAGGACCAAAATAAATACCATATTTACTCAAGTCTAATGCACCATTGAATCTAACGCGCACCTCAGTTTTCAGAACCTTGAAATCAAAAAAGGATTTCCTAGGAAATGTAAATGCGCCATGGAATATAATGTGCACTTTAACTTTTGCAACATAATTTGGCCAAAAAAGATGAGCATTGGATTTGAGTAAATATCTATATATATAAAAATGTAAAAGGGGCTAGTGTGTTGGTCTCCACCTCTCACCAAAACCGCCTGACCAATGCCAATGAAATTTGGACACAACGTCGCATGCGAATAAGTGAGTGTCCACATACCATTTCCATACATAGTTGACACCCCAGTGCAAGGTAAAACCCCATTTTGTGGACCTCAAAACTCAGACAGCAGACACTGCCAGGCATGCTGGGAAATAGAACCCAGAAGCTTTATCTCCAAGGGCGGGACAGAGTGCATCCTGGGAAACAGAAGGCCAAACCTGCGTCTCAGCAACCAATATGCTATAACTGCCAGAATGGCCATTCCTCCACAAAGGGCCACACTGGGATCCTGCCCCTAGCCACCCACGTCCCAACGTCAGCTCAGGTTTGCAGGGAACGGAGCTGGGGACTCGCCTGCATTGCGGCTGGGGGCAGGACGGGGATGGGATAGCTCAGGTATGCAGGGAACGAAGGTAGGGACTCGTCTGCATTGCGGCTGGGGGCAGGACGGGGACGGGATAGCTCAGGTT
Organism: Zootoca vivipara; assembly: GCF_963506605.1. NCBI lineage: Eukaryota > Metazoa > Chordata > Lepidosauria > Squamata > Lacertidae > Zootoca > Zootoca vivipara. The sequence goes on along the minus strand of NC_083277.1, from coordinate 35,763,575 downwards.
TGCAGGGAACAGAACTGGGGACCCACGGCAACGCGTGGCAGGGCCAGCTAGTGGTAAATAAAAGTCCCTGAATATATTTGATGTGAGGAGAAGGAATACTCTCCCAGTGTGAGTTCAAGACATGAATATAGCGCAATAATAATATTAAAAAATGGGGAAGGAGGGGAGAAATCCAGCAATTTTTTTGCATAAAGAAGAGAGAAGTACAATGCACAGATGGAGGAATCGTAAAGTGGGTCCAGATTTGAGCAATGCTTTCATTGCCAGCCTGCTGCAAAATGATGTCCTAATTGTGGGAGAATGCCTATCTGCGACTGAGTAAGATTAAAAAGCAGGCAGGAAGGGCTGCTGCATTTTTATGTGTGTCTTGGATCACTGGTCTTAAAATGTTTTCCCACCAAAACCAAAACAGACCAGATTCACTACATGCCTGATAGCTTATGCGAACGCTGGCCGAGCAGATATATCAAAAGGCCTGACTATTTGCATTCAAACGGGTCACTTGAGTCTTTCCAAACTGTTCCCTTGGGAGTGGAGACTTCAAGGAATATGGCATTTTTAAAAGATGACATCACCGCTGAAAGAATGGTGTCCTTTGACTGGAATGGAAGGGCCAAGAGAGTCAGGGACACAATTATATAGGCTGACCTTTTGATGGGGAACAAAAGCAGCAAGCTAAAGATTAACCAGCTGAGACTCTCAATTCTACATGTCTGAAAAACTGAAGGAACTTTGGTGTAACTCATTTTAACAGCTGAGCAATATTTGCACAGTCTTCTCAGTTGAGTTTTAATTTGGTGCCAGCAATGGCTTAGTAAAGGTCAATAAAGAGGGCTTTCTAAGCAGGCTTGCTTCTAGAAGAAGAAGAAGAAGAAGAAGAAGAAGAAGAAAGAAGTAGTAGCAGTTTGGATTTGATATCCTGCTTTATCACTACCCTAAGGAGTCTCAAAGCAGCTCACAATCTCCTTTCCCTTCCTCTCCCACAACAAACACTCTGTGAGACTTCATAGAAGTGTGACTAGCCCAAGGTCACCCAGCAGCTGCATGTAGAGGAGCAACTGCTTCCTAGCATCCTAACTCCATCATCTATATAGGAAGTGAACAGTGCTGGGCTACCTTTCAACATTATTATAAGAATTACTGAGTGTATGCAAAACTCACTTGAGTGCTTGTGAAATGAAAGTCTGGCTGCTTTTGAGGGAGGGGGGGGAGTGCTTTGCATCTTTTTTTTTGTATCCATGGCAACCTCCATGTTAATGTAACTGTAAAATCACAATGAAAATCAGCAACAAAACCATTATTGATCCTATTGGGTGCAGGTCTTTCTATCTACTGCAAAGCACCAAAAGCATTTAGTCTGATCACAGCTGCACAAAATCAGAAGACAAGTCTGAACATGAACAACAACAAAAGTGGAAAGGCAGAACCAAGAATTAAAGGCATTACCTCCAAGAATGTGGCTCAAAGCCACTGCACATCCCTCTACATCTTAAACATGGCACACCTCTTCCTGATGGTTGCTGGCTGATGGACACCTGAAAAACAAAGAAGATGCTGTTATTTTCATTGCTGATTCCAGGGCGGCATAAAATCAATGGATAAGAAAATGTGCATGAGGCCAGGCAATCCCCATTTCTTTGATGCACTGGTCCATGAAGAGCAAAGAATGGAGCAGACATTAAGAAGGTCATATCCCTCCATACTTTGAGGCTACATTCATGCAACAAAACCAGAGCAGATGATGTTCTGGGTACATCCTCAGACTGAACCGCCGTACTTGTCTTTTCTTGACCTACACTCTTGTGCAAATTAATTGAAACAAACAATGTAGTTTATTGTACATTAGTAATGGATATGACCTCCGCTATTTTTAAGCAGCATTTGAACACGGTTTGGCATGGAGTCTACTAGTTTTGAACAGTCACTGTTGATTTCTGGATCCCTGAACCACACTTGAATCACCTTCTCCATACAGCACGGAGACAACTTTTCCATATAGCCCACAAATTCTCAATGGGATTTACGTCCGGGGAATTCCCTGGCCAATCAAGTACCTGTTTTTTGCTGCTCTGTCATGAATTTCTTCACCACTTTCGATGTGTGACAGGGGATAAAACTTTGTTCCATTAGGGCCATATATTAACTGGATTGAAATATTTGTTAGAATGCCGCTAACTACAAGGCAGATGTTTACATGTCACAAATGGAAAGAGATGGACTGTACTCCAGCATAGCATTCCGTAGCTCAGCTCTGCATTTGCAAAGTCCCAGGTTCAATCCCTAGCATTTCCAGATAGGGGTGAGAGAAACGTCTGCCTGAAATCATGGAGAAGTGATGTCAGTCGATAATCCCGTGTTAGGTGGACCAACGGTCTGAGTCAGTATAAGGCAGCTTCCTATGCTACTGTTCTATAGACTTTGCCAGATTGAATGTGCAGAAAAGGAAACAGAGATATACAGAATGCAGAGGCTTAAAGTGAGTAGCTTGTGTTAAGGTTTTAATTCTGCAGTGCTCATGCCATATGTCTTCACATAGTTATGGGCACAGAGGCCCAGATTTTCTTGGAAGTCATGCTTTGCGATTTGAACATCTCTTCCAAAATATGTGGGCAAGTGCTAGGAAAGGGAAGGTGCTCTTCATTTGCTATTAATAAAAACAACACAGCTTGTTTCAAGCATCGAAAATAGATCCCAGAGACTAAGCCCTGTATCATATTAAGCTCTGTAACCACATGAATGTGTTAACCTTGGCAAACCAGTGATCACAGCTCCATAGAATGAGAAGCAGCTAGGACGGGATGGGTCAACCAACAAGGAACAACTCAGTTATGATAATGGCAAACGACAGGGATTATTCCAGAAGAGGAATGGCATTAAGAATGCTGATTGGTGCTCTCTAAACAATGGCCAGCACTTTTTCTAGATGTCCTCATACCCATGTCCTCATTTCTGGCTCTAAAATGTAAAGATTAATTGGATAGATCAAGACCGTAAGCTAGCCAAGTGTCCAAAGCGCATTTATACTTAGAAAGGAACTGAGCAGCCATCTTTCACTGTGATAAGATACTTGCTTAAAGTATGAGATGATAAATGACACATTTAAAGCTATAATATATTGGTAAGAGGTTAAGATAAAGAAACACAGTGCTGCCTTAGTTCTGGTTGTTGAAGAATTTGTTTTGCTGCAAGATAAACAAGGAAACAAACTGAACATTCATGAGATTGCAATACACTGGTGACTTGATATCCAAGCTCATTTTTATAGGTGCTCTGTACCCAGAAAGACCTAAGAGTTATTTTGAGAATGTGGTCCTAGTTTCCACATCTTTGCTGCTATACTTTGTAGATGGTTTCCATGGTGAAAAATAAAAAAGTGTCCTAGGAGGAAGGAAAGGGGGGGGGGAGATTGCTGCAATCTTGCTCTGCTGTTCATTCATGAGGGAAGGCCTATTGAGAAAAGAACCTATAAAAATAAATTCAAATGTAGTGTTGGTCTTTTAAAAACGTGAAGAACAGAGAACACTTACAAGTTTATGTGGCACAAATACTCCAATAATTGTGCTCAAAAACGTAACAAATTCCTGCCTTTAATCTTCAGAAAATGATCCAGTGTGACTCTGTATTTAAAGAAGGGGAAAAAATGTACTGGTGGAGCCAAAAAATGAAGTTGTCCTAAAAGGAAATATTATAGAGAAATGGATACTGTGGAATGCCGACTTTATAATCAGCCTTGTCATTGTCCCTCTCCCCCACCCCCAAGGAATTTTTCCAGGCTCCAAAATCCATTTCCTCAGACCTGGCAGAAATTCTTCTGCATGTCAAAGATTATACACAGAGGTGCCAGTCTGCCCTTGAAAGCAGTGAAGCCTTTTCTCTCTCCTCTCCCCATCCCCTTTAACAGGAAACATATTTGTGTGCGTCTATGGATGTGTAGAGGGAGCAAGCTCTTATGTGGCAGAAGTACAGTGCATTTCGGTACAGACATCGCACAGCCCTTCCGTACTCAGGCATCTTATTCGCTCTCATTCCTGCTGACCCTCACACCTTGCGATCAATACAAAACCTAAAAGTGTGGGGGAATGGGACAGGCGATGGGGAGGACCTTCTGTATCAACTCCCCAAGCATTTTTGAACCCTGGTCCTACATACACATGCACAACATATTCCTTGCCTCAGATCTTTCCAGCACATGGGTGGTGGGGCGGGGGGGGGGGGAGAGAAGGGGCTACCCTGCTCTCTCCCTCAGTTATGCAAGCTAATCCTCACTAGCGAATGCCAGGCCACCCATTGCTTCAGTTTTGCTTCAATGCCACAGCAACAAGCTGCATTTAATGTTCCCTTTTCCTTTGCAAAAAACCTTTAAATCTCATCTGCTCCTTTGCAATGCCACTCTTTGATGTAGCTCCCTGCTTATGGAAGGCTCTCACCTGGCGCCATCATTACATATCTTTAGGCGCCAGGGGAAAACATCACTTTGGCTTTTAATTATCTATGGCCTTTTTTATGTGGGTGGGGTGTTTTAATCTAGTTTTGTAACACCTCGGGTTACAAACACTTCAGATTACAGACTCTGCTAACCTGGAAGTAGTACCTCAGGTTAAGAACTTTACCTCAGGATGAGAACAGAAATCGGGCGGCGGCAGCGAGAGGCCCCATTAGCTAAAGTGGTACCTCAGGTTAAGAACGGTTACAGGTTAAGAACGGACCTCCAGAACGAATTAAGTTCGTAACCAGAGGTACCACTGTATGGGTTTTTTTGGGGTGTGTTATTCGGTTGTTTTTATTTTGATTATATATTTTGTGGTTTTATATTTTGATTTTGTTCTGTGAATCGCCCTGAGACATCCGGGTATAGGGCGGTATATAAATTCAACAAACAAACAAGTTAGTTATGGGATTTCAGCAGGTCATTATGGGATATGCACTGGTTGGAAAAATAAGCAGTGTGGCTACCCCAAAACTTTTTCAGGAGCCAACAGTACTGAAAGCTGGATTATATGTGACTGCCCCAATAGCATCAAGAGCACAAATCATCATGAATGCAAACAAAAAAGATCTCTGGAGGGGCCTCAATCTTCCTATAAAATAATCACAGCATTTTATGGTTCTTTGGAGCTTAGGATTGCCAACTAACCAAGAAAAACTTTGTCCCTGTGCCTTTTCACTGATCAACCATTACAGTGGAACCTTGGTTTATGAACACCTCAGTTTACGAATTTTCAGTTTACGAACGCCGCGGACCCATCTGGAACGGATTAATTCACTTTCCATTACTTTCAATGGGAAAGTTCACTTCAGTTTATGAACAGACTTCCAGAACTAATTACACCCATGCTTCAGGTTAAGTACGCTTCAGGTTGAGTACTCGTCTTGAACGGATTAATCTACTTTCCATTACTTTCAATGGGAAAGTTCGCTTCAGTTTATGAAGAGTACTCCGTGGACCGTCTGGAACAGATTAATCCACTTTCCATTACTTTCAATGGGAAAGTTCGCTTCAGTTTATGAACGCTTCAGTTTATGAACAGACTTCTGGAACCAATTGTGTTCATAAACCGAGGTACCACTGTATCACTTATCTCCTTCAAATGCCTGCACAAAAAAAAGGGCATAGCTAGAGAGCCTGGCTAAAAAGCTGGCAATAATTGCAAGCCTTAGATTATAGAACATCACTTGTAATGCCCCTGCCAAAAATGATTCTCTGTACGACAAGAATTTCGCTGTACTTAGGGTTTTTGTTTTTTTACAGAGCCTCCTATCCAGAAATATGGGTCTCTTTAGTTCGTGTTCCAAAGTCTCATAATAGTTGCTGGCAAGCTTTGGGAAAATGAGGGAGTAACTGAAAAAGACAAATTAGGCACAGGGGAAAGCACATTGCGGGAGATGAATAAGGAAGAAGCCTGTGTTGTTATCCTGGTTTGAGTTTCTCCGGCTCCACCCATGTGCAAATGTTTCTTGAAAGAATGATGCAGTGAAATATGAGGTGAAGTTTCAAAGGCTGAAAATGAGAGATGACTGTAAAAAGGCATAATCCTGCTAGATAAATTTAGATGTCTGGGTGTCTGGTGGATAAAACAGAAGAAAAATAAGCTCCACTTATCCGGATGAGAGATAACATTTATTTTTAAGATCTTTTCTTAGAAATTCATATTTGAAATGGTACTTGACAATGTAGCGGCGACTGGCTTCACAAGAGGAGAAGAGGGCCAAGACAATTTGTTCCAAGGCAGACTGGTCTGGGGGTGGCAACCTCAGCTGGCAATCACCACAATCCTAAAGCAGGACACAGACGGGAGCGGAAAACTGCCTTCTCTCATGGTGTATGCATTCATCCCTTTTGTCCATTTTTGGCTCCGAGCCAAATGCGTTTTGCAGGTTTTTGAAATAATGATAAAAAGGCGGTCTTCCTTCCTTCTTCTTTGACACTATAGGCACAAGCTGCTTCCATAGCACAAAGTAATTTTCACCAGCTGGTATGTTAGGACAGAGAAAGCTTGGCCTCATTTGATTTGGGAACCTCAAAGTTAGACTACTGCAATGTATTATACATGGGAGTACCTTTGAAGGCTGTTACTAAAGGATGCAGAAACTATTAAAATCATAGGCGCAGCCTGGGAGTCATTTTGGACTCACAGCTGTCCATGGAGGCACAGGTTAATTCTGTATCCAGGGCAGCTGTTTATCAGCTCCATGTGGTACGCAGGCCGAGACCCTACCTGCCAGCAGACTGTCTCGCCAGAGTGGTGCATGCTCTGGTTATCTCCCGCTTGGACTACTGCATTGCGCTCTACGTGGGGCTACCTTTGAAGGTTACCCGGAAACTGCAATTAATCCAGAATGCGGCAGCTAGACTAGTGACTGGGAGCGGCCGCCGGGACCACATAACACCAGTCCTGAGAGATCTACACTGGCTCCCAGTAGGTTTCTGAGCACAATTCAAAGTGTTGGTACTGACCTTTAAAGCCCTAAACAGCCTCGGTCCTGTATGCCTGAAGGAGCGTCTCCACCCTCACCATTCAACCCGGACACTGAGGTCCAGCACCGAGGGCCTTCTGGTGGTTCCCTCATTGCGAGAAGTGAGGTTACAGGGAACCAGACAGAGGGCCTTCTTGGTTGTGGAACGCCCTCCCATCAGATGTCAAGGCAATAAGTGACTATTTTACTTTTAGAAGACAACTGAAGGCGGCCCTGTTTAGGGGAGTTTTTAATGTTTGATGCTGTACTGTTTTTAATGTTTGGTTGGAAGCCGCCCAGAGTGGCTGGGGAAACCCAGCCAGATGGGCGGGTTATAAATAATAAATTATTAATTATTATTATCATCATCATCATCATCATCATAGCCTTTGCCATGCCACTTGCATTGGACCTGCACTTCAGAGGGTTGGACAAGATGGCCCTTGGGGGCACCTTCCAACTCTACAATTCAAAAGTGCTGGTTTCAACCTTTTCAGGTCCTTCACAGCTAAGATTGTAGGCAGCTAAGATTGTAGGAGATATAGGTGGTCTTTCAAGTACTGCCGCTAGACTGTACTGGGGCTGGGGCTGGGAGAGACTGCCAGTCAGTATTGCCAATACTGAGCTAGATGCACCTACTTGGTAGGAGGTCACTTCCTAGTTACATGTGGGGAATGCAAAAATAATCAGCTGACTTGGTGAGTCTTGCTTGTCAAAACAGCCTTCGAGTGACTGCATCTAGCCTCAACATGCCTTTTGGCAACGTTTTTTTTCATCCCTAGGTACAAGCATCTTGGTCTGCGATGCTGTGTTGTGGTGCAGCTGTTATTACTTTGAATCCATCGTGCTTAGTTGCTAGCACAGCAAATCCAGAATTGGCTGGCACTTTTAGAAGTGGTGTTAAGAACAATTGAGTTAACTTTTGGAGGGGGGGGGGGAGAAATGACCAAGCGGATAGAGTTACAGGCAGATCAACCGAGTATTCTTAACTCTGGCACCTCCCGCTGCTGAACACATGTACTAACCGGAGCCAACAAGGACCCCTCCGAGAAAGCTATTCCACCCTTACGGGGAATCAGAATGAACTGAGACATTCTTCCCAATATTAAGCAGTTGGCTTGAAATGGATTCGAGGCTAGTTACTAGTCAGGATCTTGTGGTGTGGTATGCATGCATCCGGCAGAGTACTCTGTTGATGAATGGCTCCAAGGCACTGCCAGATACAATCACCGACCCTGTCGACTGCAGGGATCCCAAATGGTTTTTTTTTCAGTGGTCCTGATACAAATGGATGCACTGTCCTTCCCAAACATCATGAAGACATACTAAGAGGGCCTAGGCATAAATTACAAAGAAGGACAAAGGGAAATAATTGAAAGTGAATTCTCTACAGCAGTGGTGGCCCATGTGGCAAAGTGGAACTGCAAAGCTGTCCTCTTGACTCCAGGGTCACTGCAGCATACCTGGATGGGGCTGGTCAGGGCGGCAGTGAGATCAGGACTGCACAAGCGCCCCTGCAGAGCCAACCTGGAAGCTTGCTGAAGCACTTGGAACAGCCCCGAGTGGGAAGAAGACAGATCTGGATCTACCGGTGTCTGGCAAGGATTCCCAGGGTGTAAGGGGGAGAGAGTATAGAGAACCTCCCCCTCTCATCAGGAGCAGTCCGTCCCCAAGCAGCCATGAAAGCGTAGGGTCTGAAGGGGCTAGTCAGGAAACGGAGAGGGAGTGCCAGGTCTCTGGCAGCATGGGAGAGCCCCTACTCCTCAGGCGGGAAGAGAGAGAGGCGGGAAGGGTGGACAGGGGAAAAACAGGTTGTAGACCCTTTCCCCCTGCACTGAAATTAAGGAGGAGGAGAAAGGGGAGGAGATTCACTGTCCTGAGGCTTTTATGTTGGTCCAAATCACGGAAGGGGGCAGTGCCAGATTCTGAAACGGAATGAGAAGACATGAAACCGACAGCTCACTACACTGTAAATAACGTGCACCAATAAAGACTTTTGAAAGACAAGTATGTGAAATGTCGTTACTCAGGAGTAATCGTAACAACCTCTGACACAGCCCCTAGCTGTTTAACCACAGCAACGACAAAAAAGACCTCTCCTTAATTATCTTGTGAATGAAGAAATGGAAATGAAGAAATATTGGGAGGAAACAATAATGATTTGGGGGCTCAATGTCTGGGCTTACGTCTTTTGCACCAACCTCTGGATGGTTGGCCTTCAAGTTATCATTAAAAACAAAAAAAGCAGATCCCGCAAGCCAATCTGTCCACTCAAGTCCCGCCTTCGCCTATGAAGGAAGAGAAACACAGCTTTGTGGAAACGTGCAAGAAATGGACAGTCATATATATTGGCAGCAATTTAGAATCCAGGCAGATCTATACTACTGCTCTCTGTCTAATTCCGAGTTTATTCAAGGTGTCCCTTTGGCTATCAGCTGTACTTTGTTCATTATATCACGAGTTTATTATGTTAGTGGGTTTTTATCCTCATGTACACCAGTTTCTGACTAACTATACTAGGTAGTAGACACATTTATAAAGATTTTTGAGTTGCTTTTTGAAGCAATTCAACGGCATTAGAAAATGAATCCCGTTAGCAGCAAGTCACACAATGACATCCTTCAGTTTAATCTTTCTCTTGTCCCTTTAATATCATGCTCCTAGCTGCCGCCGCCGCCGCTATGACCATAGCTGCCAAGTTATCCCTTTTTTTAAGGGATTTTCCATTATGCTGAATAGGCTTCCACACGAGAAATGGGAAAACTTGGCAGCTATGGCTATAACACTTTTACACACTTACACACTTACACACTTACACACACACACACACACACACACACACTTCTTTCAGGAAGTTATTTAGAAGTGCTCAGTTCATAGAAAGCTGAATGGGTCTCGCCCCTTAGTATAAAAATCTCAACCACATCACAGCAGTCCCATACAGACCAAAAATATTTTGTCTGGCAATCATTAGTGCAATGCAGCTGGAGCTTGGGGTTTCCAAGTGGAGCTAAAGGCAGCCTACACATGAGTCGGTCAAGGCACCATCAGTTGCCAAACTTCCTAGGGAGTGATACTAGTCCCTTGAGAACAAGTGATGTCCAGAAGACATAGTCATTATTGTTGTGCACTTCCCACTCATCCTTAACGATTTGCAAAGCAAGTTGCTTCCATTGTTTATTACCTATACCAATTTGTAATAGAGGTCTAGCGTTGCTTTGCTTCTCACATAGGATGATGAAGGGCTCCAGAAACTCAAAAGCTTTCGTGCTATTTTGGCACAGTTTGGTTGGCAGAATAAAAGATATTGCTCCTATGTGGGTTGGGGCATTTCCAAGTTTTAGGTGTATATAGGGCTGGGTATTCTATGAAACATGTTATGTTTGTAAAATGTTTTGAGAAGACACTGTCCTAAAAAGAAGAAGTTTTAAGTCAGTGACTACAGTTACCAGCAAGCAAAACAAACAGACAAACATAAAAGAAAGGTTGGCAATAAAGAAGGTGAGAAGCACAATAATGGCATACAACAAACAGAACTCCTGGCTATAATCCACCCAAGCCATGTTATTTCCAACGATCTGGAAAGTCAAGTAAAGCACATGTTTTTAAAAGGTATACATATTTGCAGATATACAACACAGAGAATCTTTTGGCCATTGAGATGGGCTAAGAAATATCACTCAGCCAGGACTCAGGAGCAGTAGCCCAAGAAAAAAGTGACTTCACATTTTTACAGAATAATATTTTGGTCAAGAGGCTACTGCACAGGCAGGGGGAGGCGGGTGTGTGGTATTTTCAGATATGGACTGTATCACCAGCACCCAGTTATTGCTGTTCTCGGAGCTATTTTCCTAGAAAAAGAGGTGCCAGAACTCAACTTGTTTTCTTAGAATGGCAATGACACCTACCTGAGACGTGCCGGAACTGAGTTCTGGCGAGTTCCAGTTCCTGGTTGTTGGAAGAAAACAGATGTCCAAAGACACAATTATTGCGATACAACGTTCATAGAAAAGAACGATGGACCGTAAAGAATAAAATGGCTGCCACAGTCTATATAGGCAATGGCCGGCCAGAAAAGCTGTGTGACAAATCATCTACTGCTGTAGAAATTGTGCAGCTGTTCCACTGCATTCAGAAAAAAAGAAGAAATGATTGTAGAAACCTGGGCTCCCCTGGGAGGAAGGGTGTGATATAAATTTAATAAATACAATAAGCAGGTTATTAAGAGGCTTAACAATCATTAAATACCAGTTGTAATATCTTAACAAAAGTAGTTTCCAGGATTCTTTCAACATTCACCTTCAGAGCAGCTGCTACATTATGTGGACAAGAGAGTCCTTTGCAGGCATCTAAAATAATGAACTCTCTCTTTACTACAGAATCACTCTGAGGCATCAAAGATAAACAAAGCCTTGCTTTTTGGCTCAGTTCCACACTGTTGGATGGGGTTGTTACAACTTGGGGAGGTGGAGGAAGGAGGGAGAAAAAGGATCTTTCAAGCAGACAGCTATCAAGTGTTTGTGCATAAATGTAAACAAGGCAGCATCCCTGTTGTAAAAGCCGCTGTGGATTGCATTTGGCAACCATTAGTAGCCTTAATGAATCAGTTTGTTTTCTCTATAGTGGATCAGTTACATTCATACAGAACACTGATGAGTTGGCAGGACTAGGAGGCTTGCCAAGCCCAAATCTATTGGGCGGGACGGGATGGGGGGGGGGACAGGACGCAGGCAAATGAAGTTGCTATACTTGCCCTTAATCCACTACAAATCAGGACATTCCTGTCAGGGCTGTGTCTGCTGCCTTCTACAAGCAACAGGAGAGCCTTGTCTACAGAGGTTTTTATCCTTGTTTGAACTTCTGCGCGTATTCATGAATGCAAAGAGTGTGCTGTACTGAAGACAGTTTACTTTGAGTCTAAGGTGACAAGTATGGCAAAAATAGTCTGGGTAAAATAACCAAGGAACTAGGTTCAAGGCTTCACCCACTCCTAGGAACAAAACCAAGGCAAATATTTGAGGTTCAAATTGTTTCAATGCATAATAATCCCATTCACTTCTGCATTTCCTCATCGGGGCCAAGACTGGGGATGTTGTGAGAAGAGCTGAAAACACTGCAAGAATTCATTTAAGCCACTACTAAAGGATTCATCTTCAGCATGCAAGCCAACAGGCTCCTGCCCTGAGAACTTTTAGATCGTAAAGTCATAAACACTTCTCTCTCTCCATGCTTCTGGGATTGTGTGAAACAAGCGATACTGGTTCCATCATGTGTCAATATGTAGAGTGACAACACCCTTTTGGAGCTCCCAGGACCTATGGAAAAGCTATCCATGCAGTCCAATCTAAGGTTGCCAGATTTTTTTCAAAGAACCCGGGGACAAAATAAACACAGAATGGGCTTTCAGGTTCTCTCCTCGTTGCTTCAAAGAGAATATAAATATTCCCACTGTTTCTTGTATATCATATTTCTTTAAAGGGGGAAACAAGTATGTATCAGTTCTGCATTGTTTATCAGGGCTCTCCTTGTTATGACTAGTGAGCAATTGTCAGGTCATTCAGCATTTCCGCACCCAACCATGTGTCCATACTAGTAACTGATGCTCCTCTTCTTCTAAAACCAGAGATAGGAGCTGCTGGTGAACTATGTAGGGATCAACACCCTCGGACACATGGCATCCAGTCTCTTTCCCCCTCCAAACAAGTACTGCAAGTGATTGACCTTTGCAGTCATGAGGTTAACAGGCATCAGCTAGAATTAGTGGCCAATCCAGATTAACACTATACCACTCTTAATATTGCACTGCTCCAATATGGAGCCAGGGGCAGTATTCCACTAAAGGATTAGTGCTAGCACAATGCAGCTTTCACTGCCCTGTCCCCCACAAAAAACAACACCCCCAAATCTGGTCTAAAGGATTAGGGAAACCCCTGGGAGTTTTAGGAGGTGCATGGGAAGAATGAGAGAGGGAGAACATTCTGTTGCGCAAGAAAATCCTTGCGCCGATGTAAAGTTCTCCCACTTCTGTTATAGAAAATTATAGGGGGGGGGAGAATCAGGACACCATTATTAATGAACAGAAAGGGGTGACCGAATTTGACAGCTGCAATACCCAGAATCCTGTTCAACACCATCTTCCCCGTCTCCTCTCCACTTCAAAGACCCTCACCCCTTCCGCTTGGACTCAACCCTGCCTTAAGGAAGGCTTAAGGATCAGCATATGCACACATTTCCACATGACTAGCAACTTGGGAGCCATAATTCCCTGTCAATGGTATCTCATTCACAATGGAAGACTCCTCTGAACAAAAGACAGTGATCAACTCTTACGAAAATGTTAATTTCTTTGTGTTTAGGAATTCACACCTGGGAGGGGTGATAGGAGGACTAGGAGAGGTGTCAAAAGTGCTCAGATTTCTACCTTGAACCCTCCTTTTTTGTGAGGTATTGATTACATAGCTGTGATGTAGGAATGGTGTATTGGGGGGCGTTTCTTGGTGATGGGAAAACTGATAAAAGTGGAGGTTCTCTTTTGTTCTGGGTTCCTTCCTTGTTCTCCTGCGTGAGGGGAAGGACCCTGTTGCAACAGCAAATAAAGGCTTTGCTTCTCAAACTTCTCTGGTTGGTCTCTGTTATATATTCTCTGACCGATGGAGAACCCAATAAGGCTCTTGTGTACCCCATAAGGGAATAAGAGCAGATTTTTGCTTAGAACATGACCGACATACTAGCCTGTTCATGCACCGTTTCTTAGTCTTCTCTTATGCAATAGGGATTTCTATTCCAATTTCCCATGAATTGAAAAAAAAGGAAAAAATTGGACATATCATTGGAGAGTGGGGGGAAACTGGAAAAGGCATGCAAAGGCAGCAAGTTCACAAAATGGTAAGGCATTCTTGCAGGAGACAGGGTAAGCTAGGGGTGTTTTCCACCTGGTCTCTCACCTACCCCTACACACATTGGATCACGCCAGGTGAGGTTGTGCCAGCCTGCAATGCCGCCACATCTTTGAAGGTAAGCAGACTAATCAAATTCAAAACTGATTTATTGGTCAGCCAGAAATAATTGTCTGCTCATTTATCAGTATCCCCCAGCAAACACTCTTTAAGAGAAACTCTAAAATTAGAGATAGCAGATTTGATCGTGAATTTTTAGAAACTCCCAAACCTAGAGCAAGATTCAGTGCCATCAGAATTATTTGGAAGCGCTACGTTTGACAGTGGTACTAGAAGGTGAAGACAGTTTGGCCAAAGAAACACTTTTTGGCTATAGGCACACCCAGACGCACACCAATGTCCAAGAAAATTAATCCAAGTGTATCTGCCAGATTTCAGCATCCCTTCAGTGTGACCAAGATATAACAGTGCAAAAGTCATTGCAAATATCATGCCTTTCCGAGCGCAAATACTTGGCAGGATTCTTTTCACAGGCAACAATGTGTGAATTCATGATAAGCAGGGGGGAAAGGGCAGGCTTTTAAAAATAGAGAAGAAAGATCTCACACCCAACCCTGTATTAATTGGATTTAAAACTGGTATTTCAAAAAAGAAAAAGAAATGAACCTGGACTCCAAAAAGAGAACAAGAGAGGGATAGGTGGCAATTTGCTTGCAGCAAAATTCAAGGATATTCTAAATACAGAAGCATACAGAGCCAAGTTAAGTCTCTAAACTTAATCTCAGAAGAGGAAAGAGGACACTCCAGGATACTGTTGGACTAGGCCAGGGGTGGCCAACTCCCAAGAGACTATGATCTACTCACAGAGTTAAAAACTGGCGGGAGGAAAGCCCCATTTCTTTGGGGTACAGGGCAAAAATGTTGAGCTTTTTTAAAGGGAGCCAAAGTTGTTGAGCTTCTTTGGGGGAGCCAGCGATCGACCAGTGATGTACCACAGACGTCCAGGGATCTACTGGTAGATCACAATCTACCTGTTGGACGTGCCTGGACTAGGGAAACCCCTTCTGTGATTTGCTTGCTGTGAACTTTAAGAACAAAGATCGTACCAAACTAAATTCTACTCAAGAGTAGACCCACTGAAGTAGTTAACCATGTCCACCAATTTCAACAGGTTTACTTTGAGCAGGACTAACATCAGGTGCCACCTCAAGTCATTTGCCTTTGAAGTGAGCTTGGCACCATCACTGAGGCAGGCTTCCAAATACTCCATGGAGACTTGCTTTGCGAGATCAAGTTTGAGTTTTTGCCTTGAAAACCTTTCCAATGTCTGGAGCCCTCAACTGGTTAGAAGAATTATTCCCAACTTTCCTCTACCCCGCCCTATGGGCCACTGGAAAATTGCCGGTGGTCTTGATGGACCACTTAATGTTTTTTCTGCCTGTTGTAGCAATTGCACCATGCCAAATGCTGGATATTTTTAGCTATAATTTTATTGCTTCTCCCCTCCCGACATACTATATTTTATTGTACTAGTTTGAAATCCATAAAATTGTAATACCATATAACTTAACATTAATACGAATATTTAATCTCCCAACCTAACCACAAATCCACAGACACACCGCTGAACTACCTGTAGCTCACAGGCTACTGATTAGAAGGCTAAAGGAAGAATTATGATGTAGTGTTGTATTAGCTTCTGGGTGGCCAATTGGGTCAGGAGCAGATCAGAGGTAGAGAAGAGCAGTGCTGTGACACAAGATCAGTAGACTAAATCAAGAGGATGCCCCAGGCTGCCACTTTTCAAGCCCCACTCAGATCTGGCACACAGGAGGTTTCCAACAACAGAACCCATGGCACAGAATCCAGTAGCAAGGGTGTACCCACCACGGGGCAAGTTAGGGCAGCTGCCCTACTCTAGAAGCAGGGCTGGTGGGCAGAGGCGGAGCACAGCCCGGCGGAGCGCGAGTTCGCCATTCCCGCCGCGCCGCGCCGCACCCTCCCTCCAGCTCCCCGGCGCGCCCTCAGGCAAGGCCAAGCGCGGTGGGGAACCAGGGAGCGCGGCGCGGTGGGCGGGAACGCCGAACTCGCGCTCCGCTGGGCTGGGCTCCGCCTCCGCCCACCAGCCCTGCTTCTAGGGAGGGGCACAGCCCGGCGGAGCGCGAGTTCGCTGTTCCCGCCCACTTTGTGGCCCCTCCCCTTCCGTGCCTTGGCCCCTCCCCTTGCCCCCCCTAGTTTTGATCCTGGGTACGCCCATGTCCAGTAGTTTAAATAGCAGTTGAGTGGCTTTCTTAATGGTAAAGCCATGCTTGGTTCTCAAACTAATGGAAATTTGCATTCCTCTGTGTGCACATGCAAATATTTCAGTCAGAATCAAGATGCATAAATAGCATTACAGATGTACCTTTGAAGTCAAACGGAATCCGTTCTGGAAGTCCATTTGACTTCCAAGGCAAAGCTTCCGATTGATTGCAGGAACATTCCCTACACTGGCTCCCAGTACGTTTCCGAGCACAATTCAAAGTGTTGCTGCTGACCTTTAAAGCCCTAAACGGTCTCGGTCCTGTATACCTGAAGGAGCGTCTCCACCCCCATCGTTTAGCCCGGACACTGAGATCCAGTGCCAAGGGCCTTCTGGCAGTTCCCTCACTGCGAGAAGCAAAGCTACAGGGAACCAGGCAGAGGGCCTTCTCGGTAGTGGCGCCCGCCCTGTGGAACGCCCTCCCATCAGAGGTCAAGGAGATAAACAACTACCTGGCATTTAGAAAACACCTAAAGGCAGCCCTGTTTAGAGAAGTTTTTAATCTGTGATATTTTAATGTATTTTGCTATTTGTTGGAAGCCGCCCAAGTGGTGGGGGAAACCCAGCCAGATGGACGGGGTATAAATAAATAATAATAATAATAATCCTGCAGCCAATCGGAAGCAGCGGAAGCCACGCCGGATGTTCGGCTTCCGAAAATCATTCAAAAACTGGAAGAATCACTTCTGGTTTCCGATCGTCCTGGAGCTAAAACGTTCGAGTTTACAGGCGTTTGGCTTCAGAGGTTCCACAGTATATCCTGCAGGTTGTTAAGAGTAAAGTAAATTTAATTTAAGGGTTCTGTATAGGAAGCCATCAGACAGACACATCCACGAATACTAGCACCAAGGAGCACATCTGGCTGTAAGTCAAATGGTGCCCCAGGCAAGTCACACCATTGACGCCCCATTTGTTCAATTTTTAAAAAATTGCTTTTGGAACCCACTTGTGCATGACTGACCCCATCATCCAATTTTCCTCAGTGGATCAGCTCACATCCATTCACAATCTCTTGAAATGCACACTGTTGAAAAATGGCACCTAGAGCCTTAACTTTTCCCATGCATCAAAACAAAACATGAAGGAACTGTTTGTACTATTTGTTTCAGCTGCCGAGTAGAAGCCTTGCCACAGGCACGCCCAAGCTTGCCCCCACCCCCGCTTCCCAGGTATTCACCTATGGCTTAATCTAGCCCTGCCTACTTGAAGGTGCTACCCAGAAACAGGCTTACCATCCTTATGTGAAATAGGCGTAAGGTTTTTAGGAAGATCTTTCAGCTGGTCTCCTCAAAGGTTTCAACATTTCAATTCAGCAACTAGTTTACTTAAAGTGTCAGATGGAGAATGGGGTGAGGAATGCTGTTATCATATTCCATCGCCACAACTGCTGGTTGTCTCCATACCTCCCTTTCAGCCCAGGTTGGCAGCTAGAAAACCGGACAGGACTTCTCACTGGGGCCAAATTTGGCCCACGAATCTCCTTGGCTGAACTGTGCTGCAGAAGAAGGCTGTGGAACCAATAGCTTTCCATATCACAGAGCAACCCTAACCATAGCTACTCAGAAGTTAAGCCCACTTGAATTCAATGGCTCTGACTCCCAAGTAAGTGTGGTTAGGACTGTAGCTTTAGCAGTAGTATTAGGAGATGTTTTCAGATCATGGAGTGGTTTTCAGATCATGGTAAGGGATAAACTCATGCTGCATGGATTAGGAGCCAAGCACACAATTCTATGTTTTTTTTAAAAAAGTCTATGATGTCACTGCAAGCACATTCTATGTTATAGGGGCACAGGAGTAGCTCTATAGCAGGGGTCAGCAAACCTTTTCAGCAAGGGGCCGGTCTACTGTCCCTCAGACCTTGTGGAGGGCCGGACTATATTTTTTTAAAAAAATATGAATGAATTCCTATGCCCCACAATTAAGCCAGAGATGCATTTTAAATAAAAGGACACATTCTACTCATGTAAAAACACCAGGCAGGCCCCACAAATAACCCAGAGATGCATTTTAAATAAAAGGACAAATTCTACTCATGTAAAAACATGCCGATTCCCAGATCATCTGCGGGCCAGATTTAGAAGGCGATTGGGCTGCATCCGGCCCCCGGGCCTTAGTTTGGAGACCCCTGCTCTATAGTTAAGAGGACTAGCAAAGAGAAGCCTCATTATTCTAAGCTTCAAAAATTGATGGCTTATAAAAGTGGAACCTGCTGAGTTTAATACCTTGAAACTTGGCATACATGCTACACCTAATGAGCCAACCATCAAACTAATCTGATACATAATACCACAGGTGGAGCATCAAAAGCACTGAAATTGACACTTCTGACCCCTTTTTCCCCTCCAGCTTGTATGCAGACATACTGCATTGCCCCTTTTTCTTTTGCAGAAACTACCAATGTACTTTATTTAGGCTTGTCAAGGAGCATGTTTGCATTGGCTTGGTGAAATTCTACACACCGTTTCACACATTACGGTTTCTGTGCCCCATTAAAGTCTATGGAATGGCAGGTACTGGCATACAGTGCTAGGCATAGCTGTCAACCCTCCCATTTTTTTGCGGGAAACTCCCTTATTTCAATCCGTTTCCTGCTGCTATCCCAGATTGTTAAGATATCCTGTATTTTCCAGGATTTGAAGCAGCTCCTCTCCCTCCCTGCTGGCCAGGGAGGCTCCACTCGGAGCCCCTGCCCCCGCAAGCGAGCAGCCAGCCGCCGCCCAGTAAAACGGCTCGCTCAGTGGCTGGCTGATCGCTCACTTGCCGAGTGCTGCAGGAAATCACCTCTGCACATGCCCGGGCATGCACAGAATCGATTTCCGGTGCCCAGACATGCGGACACAGGCAGCCCAGCACCGGATGTCGCTTCTGCGCATGTCTGGACATGCGCAGAAGCAATTTCCGGTGCCACGCTGCTGGGTGAGGCTGCTGATCCCTTATTTTCCAATCCGGAAGTTGACAGCTATGGTGCTAGGGCTGTTCATCATGGACCTACCTGTGGTCCTGATTTGTGCCCTCCACTCCCAGATGAAGCCTTGTGCTGCCCCCCCCAGGGGCTACCCATCCCAGATATGACCCCGAAACAATTTGGGAGAAGAGCTAAGGGCTTTTAAAACCCTATTTTAACATACAATTCAATAAGGCTTAAAAATATGGACAGGAGGAAATCTTGTGCAATGACTTCACTGATCCTTTCTTTGTCATCCACTATCCATTCTACTGTAGCCAATAGAACAGGTTGCAGTGTGTGTGTGATGCCCATCACAGCTTCTCCTCAGGCGTACAAATGTTTGCTGGCAACCCCTGGCCTGCACAGAACTAGAGCAGTACTAAAGGAAGAAAAACAGTCAGCTCTCCCCAAGTTCAGTTTTGAGAATGACACTTGGAACATATTTTATTCGCACTAGTTTTCTATTGAAGGAGTTGTTGTATTAGATTACATCTCCATCTTGGCGCCAAATGTTTCCAATAACGTTCAAAAGATGGAAACCATCAAGCTCTATTGCAGTTTCGACTTAAGATTCTTCATTTCAGATTTCTCAAGTTAAGTTCTTCCAGCTTTGAAATGGCTGCCCTACCCACTGCCGCTCCTTTTACTAACAGGATGCCACTTAAGGCATCAACAATAATTAAGCCCCAAAGTGAGTGAACAATCAACATTTGCAGGACCCTGAAATGAGCTGTAATGGATGCCAGATTCTGTAGTCAGACTTGCATGTGCTGGCTGCATGGCATTGCTAAGCCAAGCTCCAAACTGACAGCAGTTTGCCTAGTGCCCAGAAAAAGAGGAGACTTTCCCCCAATTGGAGAGGGAGGGAGGGAGGGAGGGAGAGAGAGAGAGAGAGAGAGAACGAGTCATGCCACCATAATGATGCCCGGCCTAGGCACGCCTTGGACATCATAGTGTTATTCAAGGTCTTTTCTTCATTTTGACTAGGCAACAACATTTCTGTTCTGAAGTGTGGCCTAGCTGCACGACTGTTTTCTTTCTGGTCAGCCAGTGTTGTACTTGGTTCCAGTTCAGGTGTCAGGCAGCTTGGAATGTTACTCCACTGCAGTACAGGCCTCACACGCCATCTATGGTGCTGATATTTATTGCTCAAGATGGCACCATTTCAAAAGAAAGGGAGGGGAGTGCAGTGCAGATTTCGTACCTGAAGAAAGCTAATACTCAGAAGCTCTAGCCGGACCTCTCACGTTGATGGCTGGGCACCTGATGAGGGTCAAGAAGATCAGAAGGGCCCATTGCTGACCCATCTGAACTACTCTTCAGTGTTTCTGCCCACCCCACCCCACCCCAAGCTATGACACAGAACAGTGGCTGTTGCCAGTCACTCACAACTCCTTCCACCCCCTGGTGGGTTGAGCGATGGCAACAACACTTTTACATGGGGGTTGTCAGTAGGATCCATGGCAACCCCCCGCCATGTTGGGTTACCCCAAATGCAATGTCAACACCAGGGGAAACATTTCATTCTGGTAAAACTTGGGCTAGTGCTGAGGAGGGGGCTTAAGCAAGAGTCCTGGTTCGGACAACATGCTAAGCCAAACCTTGTATAGCTTAGTGCGGTGCAGCCATAAAAAGGATCGAAGAAGAGCAAAATGGCCTCCAACTCCTCTCCCGCAGCCTGTATGTCCATACCAACTTTTGGGTTACTGTGTTGCATGAACCAAACATCCTATTTGCACTGTATTGGGGTTTCCATCACTGAAAAGCCTTTTTACTACTTCAAGCCAGCATGAAGCATTTTTGTCCTTACATTTTTACGTTCAGGTGTACACTGTGATTAGAGGTCCTAATGCATGTCTAAGAAAGTCACGTCTCTTGGAAAGTCATGCCTCTAGATGCCTCTTGGAAGCCTAAATCCCTTTTGTCCCTTTTCAGACACCCAGGTCTTTTAACCAAAGGCACACAAGCTCCATCTTTTAACTGGACACCATTCTCAAGTTAACCAGCAGCTACCTGTTGTGAGAAGATGCCCCACAATATTTTGGTTAACTGATGAGGAGCTATGTGCTAGCCATTTAAATGCTTTACCATATGGAAGTTGTAATAAAGGTAGCCTTCTGTTGCATACAGCAACACAGATAAAGCCAGCTTTAGCATTTTAGCACCTCATGTATCCTTTACACAACAGCATCACTAGAAGCTAGAGTCATCACCAATGACAGCATCCCCATATTATTGATGCAGTGAACATTTAAGATGCCACCACATAATTTCTAGTCACCCACAGGTGCAAAGGGGAAATTAAATATGAAAGCCGTATTATGTTCTTAGACAAGATGGACAGCAAGAGAAGAGGTGAGGGAGGGTTTTTGACACACTTTGCTATTGTAGCAGCATACAGCACTCTTTGTGCTAGATGCTCCCATGAAGTTATACTGGTATGGGGACTTAGTCACATATTTGGTCCATTCTACATGGTTCCCTGAAAGCAGACACTGGGTTGAATCCACACTTGTTCCTGTGAGAATGGAGGGGCTCCTTCAGTGTGTGCAGCGAACTAGGATTCAGTAGAGGCTCAGCACTGAAGGAAGGGAGCAAGGCCACAGTTTCACAAGTGCCACCTTCCATGCTCCCCCCATACACTTCCAAAACTGTTTGGGTGTGCTCAATCTCCCCAAGGGGGGACACAGTAGGCTGAGGACAATCAGCAAAAAATACTATCTGAACCCCTTTTCTTTAGTACCGGCACCACTGCGTACAAGTCAGAACCCAGCCTATTACCAGAGCAGTGTGGAATGGCAGTCCCACCACCACTGAAATGAAAGATCAAGTCCCAAGTTAAAGCATGACGAAGACATGAATGTGGCAATGTTCTCGGGAGTGGAGCATAAAGGATTGAAAACCATAAGTAAAGGCAAGAGTGAGTAGTCAGTTACAATAAAGTGATGAATATTTATTTATTGAAACACTTATAATCCAGACTTTTATAAAAGTTTATCAAGGTGGTATACAACATACAAGATTTTAATAAAATCAGTAAAAGCATCAGTAAAAACCATCAATACATACTGGTTAGTTAGAATGGTAGAAACAAATCACATCACAAAGGCTGAACCACAGGGGCATGGGGAACCACCAGAAGTGGTGATTCTTCAGAGGATCTCAGTGAGTGAGATGGAATATAAGGGATCCGAGATTTCTGGGCCCAGAATAAAGTGGTGGAAGAAGCCAAGAACCAAACTCTGGCGTACACTAACATAAAGTGGGTGGGGTGGGGGGGGGGAAGAAGTATAGAAAAGAACTAATGAATACAGTATGCATAGATTCAGTCACAGATACACAGAGAGTTTAAAGGGAGAGGGGTAATCAACTGTGCCAAAATTACTGAAGAGAAGCAGAATAGAGGTTGCTTGACAGAGCAGTTGGAAGTCAAAGGTGGTTTTTTTCATTTTGTTAGAATAGAAAGTTCAGAAAAAGCAAACTTTTTTAAAAAATCAGTTGAAAACTTCATATTCAAGAAAACTGAGAAAAGAGGGCAGGAGAGATATTAAATTATCATTAGAGACACAAGAAGGGTTAAGCAATAAGCTAGAAATTGACCCGTTCCTGGATTTGTTGGTATGCATACAACAACCATCCCATGCCGATTGTGGAAAAAGTTTTGCAACGTAAGCATGTTGAGGCTGAATGGTACATTGCTGGCTTTTAAAGTCCCTGCACCTAGTTTATTGGGATGACTATTTCCATGCTCCACAGCGCTGTGGTTCAGGTTATTTTAACTTTTTGCAAATAACACTGCCACTACTCAATTTTCTGACTATTAAATCGTTTTGTATGTAAGCAAGCTTGCATACCTGTTTTATTACACACTAGACAAAGCATATTGCAACATAATCACTGTCTGTTAGGAAATAGATCAAGTCCAGTACCTTGAGTCCCATTTTCTTCACCAATGACATCTAACTGCCCCCCCCCTTCTGAACATCAAGATATATAAAGCTTTCACCCTCCCAGTCCCAAAGTTATGGCTTCAAAATGCATAAAGCCAATCTGAACAAGGAAGGGATGGGGAAGGAAATCAATATTCTTATAGTTAAGAACAAAGGACATGCAATCCTGTTATATGCTATGCCAAGTAAAAGGCCTTCTTTCAGAGCACAGGTTCCCAGAAATCCTTCTAAACTGCATCCGGGAATTGAAGACATTCTTATTTGTGACCCATCCTTTGACCATTCCCCTGAACCAGCACCTACTTCAACATAACCTTCCAATTCCACACAGGTCCGGACACTCAGTGCAAACAAGTCCAGTGATCGACCCACAAATTATTCAGTACTTCTTTAGCATTTCCCAATACACAATATGCTGCAGAGATCTTCTCACGAGCCTGACCTTAACCACTCTTACTCGGAAATAAATTCCATTGATTTCAGAAGGATTTACCTCTCAAACAGTATGCTTAGGAATGATACCCTGGTCATTTAACCAGGGAATAACCCCCAGCAAGAATTATGTTTACAAGCAGAAGGTATAATTGGATATTGACCCACAGTTTACAGGTCCATTTGCAAGGAATTCAATTACACCCATGAAATCCTGCCCCTAATGGCATAGTCTTAAACTTTATTACATAAAGAAAACTGCACAAGGAGTAGCAATAGCTTCATGGCTACTTTTCCATATGCTTTGTGAAAGAAAGTGATCTGTATTCAAGCTGCTGGAGCAACTGAGACTCCTCTCATTTTTGTTTTGTGTGACCTGTAACATCCAGCACATTATATGCACATACATACAGATCCTAGGCATCAGGCCAACAGACCAGGTTTGCAGCGGGAGAAGCAAAGGCTACAAACCTTATACTTAGCCTGTGGCTACTGCTTTTCAGCACATGAAGAAGTTTATAGACCAGCTGAATTTCTTTCCTTTCCTACAGTTACTGAAGTTGAGTGTGAAAGTGAAAAAGAACGCACGAAGTTTCCAACCACTAATTTCTTAGAATAAAATCCAGAACAGTAGTAGAACAGTCTGTGCAAAACTGGACTCTCCTTAACACATTAGTATTGAGTACATAGCTACCAAGTTAACCCTTTTTTTAAGGGATTTTCCCTTATGCTGAATAGGCTTCCTCGCGAAAAAAGGGAAAACTTGGCAGCTATGATTGAGTATACTTTTTAGACTCTTCAAGTCTGGAGTTTGTTCCCCATAAAACACCCACTGGAATCTATCAGCGATAAGATTAAGGCAGCAGCAGCGGGTCCCTTCAACACGCTTCCAGTGCCATTCTCTTTGAATGTTTCAGTCAAACAATAATTCCCACTGAACTTCATGCGATTTAATCCCAGGCTAGGTGTGTACAAAGGTCTATTTAACGGGAAGCCCCAGTGATTTCAGTGAAGCTTACTCGCAGGTAAAGTCTTTTTTTTGCTGCGGTCCGCTGGAAAGCCACAGCTGTTGAGAGAGAAACTAAAACTAACCTCGAATATTCCTCAGTAAAAACTAAGGAAGCAAGAGGAAGTAAAGCGGAAGAAATATTGCAATTTACCTTTTGGATTCCTGAACTCAGATCCATTCTTCAGCTTGGCTTCCCCTCTTCGCGCTTCCTCCTATTTGAATCTGCCTGAGGCGTGCAAATATTTATTGCTGTAATTCTTTAGCTGGGACAACAGCCTTGAAGTGAGTAAAAATCGCAAACTGCTGTAGGTACCGAGGAGCCCCGGGAGCTATTAGCAAATCCCACGTTCCAATGCCCAGCGTTTATTCACAAGCCGCCTGCACGGAACCCCTTTAATTGGAGCTCACAACTCCTTTAAACACCCTGCCAGCCAATCAGAGAGGGCTTCAAACTTTTCCAGCCAATGCGAAGTGAGGCTTTCATCCTCAAGGTTCTTCGGCTCTCTTTTTAACCCCCTGAGGGAAAGGATGGAGCGAGCAGAGCCGCGCCGTTCTCCAGCTGTGGAGGCAGCGCTCGCCCAGCTGCTTCGCGCGAGGAGACTGCAATGATACCGCCCCGGGATCTCGCGTCTCCTGCTTTCCCTTTTAAAGGATGAAGGGGGAAGCCTTGCGCTTAAGCAAGCCAGTTCATTCACAGAAAGAGGAAGTGAGTGTGTTGCGGGACCTGGGATATTATTAGCCCATTAAATCCAAAAATAATTTCTGATCTAAACTGTGTTCCCCCCTCCACCGTTGCGCTAATCAGACATTTTATTTAAGCCAAATGCATATTTTTAAGCCATGGCAACGTTTGTTTGTTACTGGTGTCTGCAGCTGGATGAAAAAAAGAAAAGAGGGCAGTGCCTGCAAAAAGGGTGGTGTAACTCAAATGCCATTTTAAATACTTGCTTTTCCTCTGCCAGACTTAGGATGGCCCAGCCAGCAGCAGTTTAGATCTGGGATAACTTTATGCCGGTTTAATTTGTACCTCCTTGTTGTACACCAGGTTCTTGTGTATTAGGGTCGCTCCATTAATGTGATGGATGTTGCGTTAACTTTGGCTGCCAGAAATGAAATGAGTAAAAAGATACACGTATGAAATGAGACTGAAAGTTAAGAGGTGCCTGTCCTGTACACCTCAGATGCCTGACAAAGTACAAGATTCTATTTGGGCAAAGAAAATGTATTTCTGTTCCGCAGTTGTGTTGTGTTTTTAATTTGTATATTGAATTTTGGGATCTCATTTAGGAAACAAGTGAGGGGATGGAAGCTTCCCATGGACTTAGGGGCAATTGAGGTTTTGTGGCTTAGATCAGGAGTCAGCAACCTTTTTCAGCCGTGGGCCAGTCCACCGTCCCTCAGACCATGTGGTGGGCCGGACTACATTTTGAAAAAAAGGAATGAACGAATTCCTATGCCCCACAAATAACCCAGAGATGCATTTTAAATAAAAGCACACATTTTACTCATGTAAAAACCACACTGATTCCTGGACTGTTCGTGGGCCGGATTGAGAAGGCGATTCAGCCACATCCGGCCCACGGGCCTTAGGTTGCCTACCCCTGGCTTAGATAAAGCACAAGAGATGTTGTGGATTAAGAAGTTCAAGGGCATGAGCTAGCATGAGAGTCTTTTGCATTTTTTTTAAAAAAACACCCTAGTTTATTACAGGATTATTATTGATTTTTATAAAAGGTTCTTTAGCAAGAGAAAAAAAGATATCCAATCCAGCGATAAAATCCTTTATTGCAAAGTCCAAAGATATTGTCCATCTGCTTTGTTTCCATTTCTTGCAGTTGCCTTAAACCCAACAAAGGATGTGTGTGTGTGTGTGTGCACAAAACACTAAAATGAGAGATCCAATCCAAATTGTAAAGAACAAGGCTCTCTGCTTGTTCTGGAGACTCAAAACATACTTTCCCAAAAGTTTTAAAGGAAGGTTTTCCTATTTTCTAGCCTGGATGTTAACTACGTCTCTGTGAAGTGGCCCTAAACCAAACCTGCCGTTTCCCATTTTCAACACACTGTTATGTCTTACTCAAATTTCTTCCACATGTTCATGAGGAAGAAATAGGAAAACAACTTTGGTTTCTTTGTTCAATGATGTAAATGGAAATAGGTTCTTAAAAGGTGCGGTCTTGTTCCTTGGACTGCAATTCTGATCATATTCACAAACCAGTAAGGCTGCAATCCTAAATCCGCTTCCTATGGAGTGAGCCCAGTTGGACAAAGTTGGACACACTTCCAAGTATGCATGCGGAAATTTGTGTTATATGTCACACTGAAGAGAATGGGATTTACCTTTGATACATGGTCTAAGATCTTTAGTCCATGAAAGCTAATGTCAAAATAAAATGGGATCATCTTTTAAGATGCTACAAAACTTTTTGTTGTTTATACTTGGGCTGCATACACATTACTGTTTCCTCTGACCCTAGCATGCTGATACCACAGGTGTCAGAGGCGTGGGCAGGGGGCAGGGGGGCAGTTGCCCCCCCTAGAAGCAGGGCTGCTGGCCAGCCTGCCCCGCTGCCCACCGCCGCCCGGGCTGGGTGGCACCAGGGCACCTGGCTACCAGGGCCGCTGTGGGGAGGAGGACGCGGGAGGCGATACTCCTCTGAGGCCGCTGCTGCTGCTGCGCGTGTCTTCCTGGAGCCGTGTGATGCAGCACAGCTTCTGATTGGCTGCAGGAAGCTGTGGGCGCCTCTGGGCGCCGCCCCTTCCAGCACAGCTTCTGATTGGCTGCAGGGGTGGGGGCTTGGAGAGGAGTTAGACACCCACCCTGCAGCTATGCAGTCCTCCCACGGCAACCACTGAGGAGGAACACACCTGCCTTGGCCCCGCCCCTTGCCCCCCTAGTTTTGATCCTGGGTACGCCCCTGGTCAGAAGGCACGTACACATGTATCCTGCAGCTTCATTAGTAATACACCTGCTTGATGTGTTTCCCCACAAACCAGCTTCCAACTGATTAGAAAACAGAAACTGCAGTTAAGCAGAAGTGTGTACATTGGAAGCATCCATTGTGTGCAGGCAATTGACAACTTAAGTGAATTGGAGTTCGGCACAGAGGAACAAGTCAGTTAATGTGCATTGGCATGTACAGCAAGACAAGAAAGTGACTTGAAATGCAGTGGCGAGAGGGAGACACAACCTTGCTGTGTTTCAAGCAAGGTCTTTATGCGGCAGTCCTATACCCACTTTCCTACTTTCATGATTTTGTGGCTTTAAGACCTATGCCACAAGTGATACAGGGAAACAAAATTTTGAATTGTACAGTGGAACCTCGGTTTATGAACACCTCGGTTTATGAATTTTCGGTTTATGAACACCGCGGACCCATCTGGAACGGATTAATTCATTTTCCATTACTTTCAATGGGAAAGTTTGCTTCAGTTTATGAACGCTTCAGTTTATGAACAGACTTCCGGAACCAATTACACCCATGCTTCGGGTTAAGTACGCTTCAGGTTGAGTACTCCGCGGACCCATCTGGAACGGATTAATCCACTTTCCATTACTTTCAATGGGAAAGTTCGCTTCAGTTTATGAACGCTTCAGTTTAAGTACTCCGCGGACCGTCTGGAACAGATTAATCCACTTTCCATTACTTTCAATGGGAAAGTTCGCTTCAGTTTATGAACGCTTCAGTTTATGAACAGACTTCTGGAACCAATTGTGTTCATAAACCGAGGTACCACTGTAAACAAAATTGCATGTGGGCTATAAGGATGGCACCTAGTGACAGAGTAACCATCTTAGTCCATCATGAATCAACATTATTATTTTTATTATTTTTAAATTACATTGCATATCTCCCTTCATCCATAGATCCCAGGGTGGTTCACAGCCTATGTGTTGACAACTTCAAAGGCTCAAACATGTTGCATCCAGAGCTTCTGTGGCAGGTGTGGAGAACTTTTGGGCCTCCGCATGTTGCTGAACTACAACTCCCATCAGCCCCAGCAAGCATGGCCTATGGAGTATGGGAGTTAGAGCAACACAAGGCAGGCCAGGGACATGGGTGGCGCTGTGGTCTAAACCACTGAGCCTTTTGAGCTTGCCGATCAGGAGGTTGGCAGTTTGAATCCCTGCAACAGGGTGAAGTCCTGTTGCTCGGTCCCAGCTCCTGCCAACCTAGCAGTTCGAAAGCACCCCAAAAAGTGCAAGTAGATAAATAGGTACCGCTCCGGTGGGAAGGTAAATGACATTCCTGTGCACTGCTCTGGTTTCACCAGAAGCGGCTTAGTCATGCTGGCCACATAACCCGGAAAAACTGTCTCCGGACAAACGACGGCTCCCTCAGCCTGTAAAGTGAGATGAGCGCCATAACCCCAGAGTCATTTGCGACTAGACTTAACTGTCAGGGGTCCTTTACCTTTACCATTTTAAGGCGGGCCAAAGGTTCTCCACACCTCTTCTATTGGAACAACATGATCTTCAGTTATACTCATTTGTATTACTAATAGATTGAGTTTCAGATCCTTCTTAAATTCTTTTTATCTAATTTTGCATAAGCAGATAGCAGCCACACCCGTACTGATCTTCAGATTTTTGACGAGAACCAAATAGCATATAGAGAGGATTGTTGGAGTCATCTCACACATTGTATCTGTCGCTGAGTGTACGCTCCACAGAAAACAACAACAACAACACGGTCAGACCTTGGTCTATGATTGTCTGCCTTCATGAAAAAAGTTTGCAATCATTTTTGCTACATTCACACACATTATTAGGTGTTTGCGTAAAACATCTTACATAATAAGATGCACACCATAAAAAAAATCTAATATGAAAAGCAGCCCATAGCATCCAGCTCCACATGAATCAATAAAATACTGAGCAAGGGATCTTTACAAATACATTTTGAGTTTGGGGTATGCTTCAAGATAGTCCCTCAAGACTTATTTGCAGCTGCTTTGTGTTTATCGTGGAACACAAATTTAAGTGTCCCAAAGCTTACAAATAAACAAACAAGAATACATGAAATGGTCTGCAATCAACTGTAAGCAGGTTAGCTTAACAGGTAGAATTCTAGTCCCTTAGGGTTTTTCTAGACGTTCCCAGTCCCCATTATTGGCTTGAGAAGATAAATCATTTGCTTCATTGAAACTTATCATTGTCTCTGATCACATTTTAAAACCCCATCAAAAAAAGAAAAGAAAAAACATTAATGAAACATAGGAGACAGCAATAGCCAGACATGACTATTCAACTTTGAAATGGCATTTGAGCACCAAACAAGCTGAGTAATGAAAGCATTCGGGTTAGAAGCAAGGGGAAAATAAACAGAAAGTTCTGAAGGACATTGTCATGGAAGAAGCTGAGATGCTCAGGCAGTGTGTTGTCTGGGCAGGGTTCCAAAAAATATTTTCTCCGACTGCCTCTGACTAATACATCTGTCTTATGCCTGTCTGCTTGTTATGAAGAAACTAAATCGTTTTCTGACTAAATGTAGATTAAATCTCTGTAACAGTCATACTCTGGGAACTGACGTGACAGGCTGATGAAGGAGGAAATGGTCTTCATTATTGGAAAGTGTGCAGCATGGGAGATCACCTTCTTCCTGTGTGTATTTCGCAAATCTGATGCATCCTGAGGTGAATTAATGGGTGAGTAGTCCTTTAAAGCAGCCTACAGTGACAAAAGGAAAAGAATGGTTGCAATTTGGTAAATCAGTAGTAACTTGGAATCAACGTGATGTCTTAACTAAACAGAATTCCTTTCTTATTCTGACAAGATGTGTGGGAAAGAAAAGCCTAGACTTCATGTCTCCTTTTACATCCTTTTATAGTTGTTTAAACTAGATTGCTGAAGTAAAAAGATGTGATAGGATAGCTAGCCTCTCACTTTTATATATTCACAACGTTTTTGATCGAGGTGCAAAAAGTCATCGATGGATCAGTCTCATGTGTTACCTCACACATTGCAGATTAAGAAGACATAGACACATAAAATCAATGTTTGTGTTAGAATGTAACTTGTTATGGTACTTGTAGATGAAGGAAGGAAGATAAAAAAGGAATTAAACCAGAGGCGGAGCAAACTGCTCCAGTACCTGGAGTGGCATTCATCCCAGGGGGCATAGTGCACATCCCAGGGGCATGACACATGTCCTGGGGGGCATGGCGCATGTCTCGGGGTGTGTGTGGTGAGTGGCGCACACCCTGGGAGGTGCCGTCAATCGGAGGTCGGCATTTTGTTGCCCCCCCCTTTGGAATGGCACCCAGGCCAGGTTGCCTGCCCCCGCCCCCACCTCAGAACGCCCCTGAATTAAACAATTCCTACATAAATGTGGCATGTGAACCAGTGTTTAATGCTCAGAACCATACTTAAAAGCGCTGGTTTTGACATTTGAATGGCGGGCCCTCAGTCAGGACAAGGGACTGGTTCTGGTGGTGAAGTATGCCACACAGTTTGCCCTTTGCCCCCTAGATACAGAGAACAGCATCTTGCCACCAATGTTGAAATAAGATGCAACTGCCAGTCTGGTCAGTTTCAGTCTATGGAAGGAAGTCGCCATGTTTTCTACCTCAGATAACATAATGTCTTAAGGTAGACCTGACTTTTAAAGCCCTTGGGACCAGGCCAGGATACCTGAATGATTTCCGACTTCTGCATGTACCTACCTGGACCTTAAGAACTTCTTTGGAGACCCTTCAGCAGGTGCTGTCACCACCAGGCAAAGTGCAGAAAAGTCCCATGGATTTGTCATTTTAGTGTGATGCAAAGGCATTTAATTTTTCCAGTCTTTATCCCTTCCATATGAGCTTGGGTACTCATGTCGTTGACAGATACTGTCCCTGTAAGCCGATTTTCTGTAGTGTAGCAACCCTGCCTACATCTCTGTGTCTACCTCACATGAGAATGGAATGGGAGTAGGAAGGAAGTCTAATAATAATATGGACACGAACCTTGTTTGTGTCTTGGATCCATACAGAGAAATCCACACATGGTATCAATTGTGCTTATATTTATTGTTCTAAAATAAAAGAAATTTGCAAAGATGACTACTGCTAAATATATATTTTCACACTGCTTTTGACTCATCAGGTTTTTGTATTGCTCTTTTCTTGTGCAAAATTCAGGGCTTTCTTTCGATAAGACCATGAACGAATCACTAGCATAGAGAAGTGGGGCCCGGGGAAGATGAACACTTTTACAGAGTTGGTTTTTTCCTTTTTCCTTTTTGGCGATATATTTTTTAATCTACTCTTTTGAAATGAGGAATAACAATACCAAGAATCATTGACAGAGAGGTCAATATTTTTCACAGATAATCTAATCCTGCAGACTCTAAAATAAATGAAAATGAAGTTGAGAAATGACTGGAAGAGGAGTGTGAAGTGAAAAAAAGGGGGGGCACACAATTAAATCCAGGCATCAGCTTTCATATTGATTGCCAGTAAAGCAAAGGAAGACGTTTCTGTATGTCAATTTTAGCTGTGATTATTTGTCCATAATTATATACTTTGGTGGAAAGGCAATATTGCTCTTGTTCTGGTCTGAGAGATATTTTGTAGCAATGAATTTTGGGCTTCCCCCCCCCTCCCACATTGGATGCTACTAAGTAACTGAGCAAATTTGATCTCATAATTTCAGCATAAAGGTGCATGCCATGTTGGTGAAGATAAGACATCTTGCCCATTTCCAAATTTTGTTATGTTACATATAAGAGAATCGAAATGCTAGTCCTACTCACATGGACAATACTTGCTCAACAGGATTAATTCATATTCTCTGGAGTCATGTACTTTTCACATGTTCAGATAACGGTATACTAGTGTATCATTTTGTAGGCTATTTGATCTGTGTGGCAAGACCGGGCATAGGCAACCTTGGCTCTCCAATTGTTTTGGAACTACAATTCCCATGATCCCTAGCTAACAGGGCCAGTGGTCAGGGATCATGGGAGTTGTTGTTCCAAAACATCTGGAGAGCCAAGGTTGCCTATGCCTGGGCAAGACCAACATGATCTCTGAGGGTATAAACAGAGCCACCAGTGGACTCACAACATACAACCAGCATGTGAGAACAAATCCCTTCAAGCATATAGTATATCAGCAACCACATGTTTTAAGCCTCTTTATTGATGCCACCATCACCAGAGGAATTGGGGTATCTGTATCTATACAATCCACATGGGAACACAGTATATAAATAGCCACACTGCTTGGTTCCAGTCAGGCTGTGAGGTCAGTATTAATCCCATGCATTCCCAGAAGCATTTATGTGTTGGCCATCAAAATCCATTTAGAAAAAACAAAGGTACATCTGCATTTGACCTAGGCAATTTCTCCCCAGCACTCATATCCTTTCTTGAAACAAGCTAGAGTGAATCACCGAAAAAAGTCCCCTTTAGAAGTCCTCAGAAATACAGACCTCTGACCAGAGAACAAGTCAGAACTCATAAAGTAGGCCAAATCTCTGCCTTACTAACTGTTATAAATGGTAAGAATCATACTTATAACAAAGTGTTGTAAGCTATTTTGAAAGGAGCTGATCATTGCCTTGCCCAGAAAATAATCTTTTTATTTACTTGTTTTGCCTGAGAAGCTTTTCAGTTTTGGATTTAAAATGGGTCCTATAGCATCCAAACCATTGCTTTTGTAAAAACTTTGTTGTATTGCCTCAGTTATTCATATGTCCCGGCTTCTTCTTGGCTGACAGTAGGTTTTCTTCTTTTTTTAATTAATGGTGTATTGCTGAAGTGCCACCACTTAAACTGCCATTTGCATCAGCAATAAATATTAATCAGCACCTATGAAAAAGAAAAGTGACATTGTTGGAAATGTAAGCGATTTTGGTGCTACCTAGAGCTCCCTTACTTCTTCACAGACATGGGAACAAATGGTGTTTACATGCTGTGGTATTTCAGCAGACAAATACTCCGGAGTCTCGGTAAATCTCTCACTTAAGTACTTGCTTGTAGGATCAAGAAAACAATTATAGGTTTAGAATAAAGTGGCTTAATCTTCAGAGTTTTGCATCAGTTTACAAAATCATCTTGGTTAAGACGAAAACATGCCTTACTTCAAATTGAACATGATAGGATGCTGCTCTTTTTCCTCTCGCTTTCAAGCCGGATAAAAGGACAAATCTATTTATTTTCTCATTTTCTCAATACAAGAGAGAGAGAGAGAGAGCACAATCCAGTTTAAAAGGACATTGGATCAAGACCATAATTTCTAAGTGTCAAATCTGAGCTCCGATTAAAATCACAAATGGCAAGAAAAACAATTTTTGTAACAGGAGCACTGACAGGGGCAGTCAAGTGGGAATAGCACCACTATAATCATGTTTAAACTGATTCATGCTTTCACACAGTTAATTACAATGATCGGCTCAGAACTGTAAAGCTACATTAACTAGCAGAGGTTTGGAGTGTGTAGGAGGGGAGAGCTCTGTAGTTGCAGAACATCTAACAATTTATTCCTTTATGGTTCCTTATACACTATGGCAAAATCATACATTGGGACACTCCCACCCCACCCCCGCGATGGCTATGAAAAATCAGCACAGGTTGACCCCATAGCTCCCATAGTTGTACAAACAGAGGAAAGAATTGCTACTGCTAGTTGGCACATGGCTCATGAACCAGGAGCACGGCTCAGGTCAGTGAGGAGTTGTGTCTTCAGTTTTGTCGACTCAGTGGAACTCCCTCCATAGCTGCCAAGTTTTCCCTTTTCTCGTGAGGAAGCCTATTCAGCATAAGGGAAAATCCCTTTAAAAAAGGGATAACTTGGCAGCTATGACTCCCTCCCATTAGAAATCGGGCAGGCAGTTTCACATGCCGAGTTAAAATGGTTTTATTTCAGGATGCCCATTGCACAGTGAATTTTGCTCTGATGTTTTATTCTCCAGTGCTTTAAAATGCAATGAATTTGCTTTGATGTTTTATTCTCAAAAGCTTTAATTTGTGTTTTAAATGTTGTCCGTTGTCTTGTTTGTAAACAGGTTTGAGACCCAGATGTGCAGAAAAGCAAGGTAAATAAAGAAAAGCCTTTATGTATGTTTTACTGGTTCGAGTGATTGGGAGCAGAGTATTTGAGAGAGCAAGTATTTGTTGTGGTTAGAGCAGGAGTAGGGGACCCATGTTCAAGTCTCCACTTAGTCCTAAAGCTCTTACCTTCAGTTGTTACTGTGGAACTCAGCTTAGCTGTTGTTCTACCTCCTAGCACCTTGACTCTGAAATTTGTAGGAAAGTATGCAAAGCTCATGCATCAAGAGCAAGAATGTTGCAGTGTGCATGATGGCCTCTACTTAAACTAACCAATAGGAGGGATTTTCATCAGTGGTGCAAAATAATGAGAGGAGGGCAGAAAATGCCAATGCCTTCCTTTATGCCTGGCCCCCAACTTAATTAATTCATACAATCTGTATCTTGACGTAGCTCTGTGAGAGGATACTCTGCTTCAGAGGCACTACACAATAAACACATTGACACCCATTAGAATCCATCAAGTGGAGGGACCTCCACGGAGACCCCTTCTCGCACACCTTTGCATGCATTACCTGTAGCCCGAAAACCTAGGTAAGTGCACCAAATTCCAGTGTGAATTCACGTATCCCTTAGGTAATTGAGTTGTCCTCTTCTAAACCTCACTGTTCAAGTCCTAGTCTGTTTAATCCTGATTTGTCTTGGTTGCCCTGCTCCTAGCTAGCTCGAGCCCGCATATCAAGCTAGCTGTTTAGGGGCGTTTTTAATGTTTGATGTTTTATTGTGTTTTTAATATCCTGTTGGGAGCTGCCCAGAGTGGTTGGGGAAACCCAGCCAGATGGGTGAGAGAGAGAAAAAAAGAGAGAGATAAATAAATAATCACATATAGTCAATATCCAGCGTCACACCAATGGACACAAAGGAACTTGCCCTTCCTATCCTTGCCACTGCATCTCACCATGACCCCGCTCATCTGTATCAGACATTTTGCAGACCCTCCACAGCAGACCTTTTGGCCACATAGGGGTGCTGCAGGGGTGAGGAGAGGAAGGGCAACTTTTATTTCATAGAATCATAGAACTGCAGAGATGGAAGGGATCCCGAGGGTCGTCTGTAATGCAATTCTGCCCACAGCCATCCCTGGGTGGGCTTGAACCACCAACCTGGTTAACAGCCAGACACACTGACCCAATGCGCCAGCTCAGGGATTTGCCTGAGTGGAAGCCCTTTGCACAAGCAGGCCGACACCATTGAATGTTTCACAATTGTATTTGATTGTTGTTTGATTTTTGTAAGTTTCTTAAAAAGCTGGTGCTTGAAAACAGGCCAGGCTCCCAAGAAAGAAACTATGCCACTGTTGTAATGTGCTAGATTGGCCTCAGATTAATTTACTCCGTTGTGAATGTTTTTAAATAACATATTGTACTTGGTTTGTATATCTTTACAGCCTATTAATATTGGTTTGCATGTTAGCACCCAGGTAAAAGGTACCTAATATTCATTGGTCTGTATTTCAAAGCATGGAACAAACAAATCAGTTCATACTTTTCTACACAAGCAACCACAATGTGAATGAATTGAATTTGGTCTTTGAAAACAAGAGCTTTCTCTTGTTTTAATGCAGGGCAGGATCTGTTGTTGATGATGCGATCGTAGATATGATCATAGATATCTCATATTGTATTTTGTGCCAAGATTTCCGCCTTACGTCTGCTTGAAAGATCCCTGTGGAAATTTTACAGGATAAATCCTAGCTCCAGTGGTATTAGTGACAGGGCTCCTGCAGACTTTAACAGGCCCTGTATTTCACCTTGTGGATTTATCTCTGTTCATCCATTTAGCTTAATGCTGAACTTGTTCATTACCTTGTTGTTGCTCTTTTTTTCCCTTAAAAAAAAAAATCAAATCTCAGCAGCCCATTAATCTTACAGAGGCTCCCACTCAGAGCCTGTCTGCTAATTTGATTTAGGACACCGTAACTCTTTAGTCCTGTCACTAGAAAATATATCCTCTCTTTGTTCAACCATGCTTAGAGAAGTACTCAGTCTGGACTGGCATCAGGATGGAGGGATTATTACGACACATCCCTTTGGCTGGAAGACGTCTGAGAATAACACTACACTTGCCGGCCTAAAAGTTTGGCTTCTACAAATACAATCAGGGATATCAGTCTGAAAAGTTAACAAGTTGAAATGGACATCTACTAATCAATAGGACCCACTTCTTATGGTGTGTTAATCTTAGGCACGTTCTGGGGAGGGGGAAGTCGCTGGGATGAGTGTGCTATAAACTGCTGTGCCCCCAGACGGTAGCTAAGTGCAGGAATTCTGTGAAGTTTTTTAACAGCAGAAAAACAGTTTTACTGGGCCAAAGCAGCAGCCAATGTATCCTATTATCCTTTCTGTAAACAAATCCTAGATGCTATAATGAGCTTCTCTGATTTCCTAAGAACTGTTTCCTAAGAACGGTTTCAGAGGGAGCCAGAACACATGTTATAGTTGCCATGAAAATGTCAACAAAATGAGCGATTCCTGCCTCAGCTGTGACATCATTCCTTATATTATTGAACTCTGGAGGTCTGCTATGTATCACTTTGGCAACAAAATGGACTACGGGGGGGGGGCGTAGGGTGGCTGTGTTTCTCAACTGCAGCATACCAAGCGGGAGCACCACAGTGGAAAGGTTGGCATGGTGCAAATGCACAAGTGGAGCCAATCCAGTGCTCCTGCTGGCCCGTTTGCACCATGCCAACTCTGCCCCTATGACCCTCCCCTTCTCCATCCCGGTATGCAGTAGTGACTCAGCACAATACCACAATGCCATCCACTGCTGAAAGAGGGGCAACCAAAAAACAAGAGGGCACTTTATTTATAAAATGTATAATTCACTTACTATACAAAAGAAACCACTGTGCTGTGCAGAAACTTGGGCTTGTTCAGATATGACCTCCTTGCCCTCTGCCCTTGGTTCCGTCAGGATGGCTCCCCTCACCTGCAATTTACTTTTAATTAAAATTCATGCAATTGCCAGGAGCAGTCAGCATGACAAGGTGCTGCTTAGGAACAGACCTCCTGGTAGCAACATCACTGCCTCTTACTGGGACTGCTGATTGGAAGAGTGACGCCACTTCTAGTCTTGCCTGTAGGATATACTGGCTGCAGGCATTGTTGCTGTTTAGTTGTTTAGTAGTGTCTGACTCTTCGCGACCCCGTGGACCAGAGCACGCCAGGCACTCCTGTCTTCCACTGGCCTCAGTCCAGTATACCTAAAGGAGCGTCTCCACCTCCATCGTTCTGCCCAGACACTGAGGTCCAGCACCGAGGGCCTTCTGGCGGTTCCCTCACTGCGAGAAGCCAAGTTGCAGGGAACCAGGCAGAGGGCCTTCTCAGTAGTGGCGCCCGCCCTGTGGAACGCCCTCCCATCTGATGTCAAAGAGAACAACAACTACCAGACTTTTAGAAGACATCTGAAGGCAGCCCTGTTTTAGGAGGCTTTTAATGTTTAATAGATTACTGTATTTTATTTTTCTGTTGGAAGCTGCCCAGAGTGGTTGGGGAAACCCAGCCAGATGGGCGGGGTATAAATAATTTATTATTATTATTATTATTACTATTATTATTATTATTATTAATCCTCCACAACGTAAAATCCACTATGTGAGAAAAAAGGGTGCTTCCACAGTCCGTTTCCTCCTTGTAGAGTGAAAGTTGTGTAATATAAGGATAAATCAAACCTGAAAAGGACTAAGAGACCTTCAGCAGGTCAGAGACTATTCCGACTTCATGAAAATACTGACTGGCACCAGCTCCAAGGCTCCCATCTGGAAGCAGCTACTGTGTCCTGGCCCTCAGAAACAAGATTAAACATCAAAACTTTGAATATTAAAACAGCCAAAAGGCACTGGGCAGTTCTGTTGCTTCTGGGTACAAGAGATAACATTTCCAAAATGAACAAAGCACACAGAAATGATTGGGAAGCGAACATTTAAGACAACATGCCACACTTGCTTTCTTGTCAAGTGTAAACTTGCATGTCTACTTACAGGTAGGTAGCCGTGTTGGTCTGCTGTAGTTGAAACAAAATTAAAAAACTCCTTCCAGTAGCACCTTAGAGACCAACTAAGTGTGTTATTGGTAAGAGCTTTTGTGTGCGTGCACACTTCTTGAGATACAGATGTGTACAGTATCTGAAGAAGTGTGCATGCACATGAAAGCTCATACCAATAACAAACTTAGTTGGTCTCTAAGGTGCTGCTGGAAGGAATTTTTTTTATTTTGTTTGCATTTCTACTGTAAGATTAAATGTATCATTTTATATAAAAAATGGGGGGAGAATCATACTAGTTAATTGTTCAAAGTGTTTTATAATTTTAAAAATGTGGGGTTTTTTAATACAAAAAATAGCTTCACAAAAATGGTTCAGATTGCCAGATTAGAAAAAGCTTTAGTAAGAGTGAAATTTGTTTTGACCTACCGTTCTCTAATTGCTTTGCCATCCTACCTGGTATTACAAGTACAGTGGTACCTCGGCTTACAAATTTAATCCGTTCCGAGTGGACCTTCGTGAATTGAAAAATTTGTAAGTTGAAGCCAATTGGGGGGGAATCGAAAATCGAAAAAATCCTATCTAAAAATTTGTAAGTAAAAAAAAATCTAAACCGCATCCAAAATGGCGGACGGAACTCCATTCATAACTCGAAACATTCATTAGTCGAGTTATTCGTAAGTCGAAGTACCACTGTACCACTTAGTGGTAGCATCCACGAAATAAGGTGCCAAGAAGGCAGAGCTGAGTTTTGTTTAGTCGTTTAGTCGTGTCCGACTCTTCGTGACCCCATGGACCATAGCACGCCAGGCACTCCTGTCTTGCACTGCCTCCCGCAGTTTGGTCAGACTCATGTTGGTAGCTTCGAGAACACTGTCCAACCATCTTGTCCTCTGTCGTCCCCTTCTCCTTGTGCCCTCAATCTTTCCCAACATCAGGGTCTTTTCCAGGGAGTTTTCTCTTCTCATGAGGTGGCCAAAGTATTGGAGCCTCAGCTTCACGATCTGTCCTTCCAGTGAGCACTCAGGGCTGATTTCCTTCAGAATGGATAGGTTTGATCTTCTTGCAGTCCATGGGACTCTCAAGAGTCTCCTCCAGCACCATAATTCAAAAGCATCAATTCTTCGACGATCAGCCTTCTTTGTGGTCCAGCTCTCACTTCCATACATCACTACGGGGAAAACTCATAGCTTTAACTATATGGACCTTTGTCAGTAAGGTGATGTCTCTGCTTTTTAAGATGCTGTGTAGGTTTGTCATTGCTTTTCTCCCAAGAAGCAGGCATCTTTTAATTTCGTGACTGCTGTCACCATATGCAGTGATCATGGAACCCAAGAAAGTAAAATCTCTCACTGCCTCCATTTCTTCCCCTTCTATTTGCCAGGAGGTGATGGGACCAGTGGCCATGATCTTGG
Source organism: Zootoca vivipara (assembly GCF_963506605.1). Taxonomy (NCBI): domain Eukaryota; kingdom Metazoa; phylum Chordata; class Lepidosauria; order Squamata; family Lacertidae; genus Zootoca; species Zootoca vivipara. The sequence continues at coordinate 35,723,649 of NC_083277.1, read as the reverse complement.
TTTTTTTGATGTTGAGCTTCAGACCATATTTTGCGCTCTCCTCTTTCACCCTCATTATATCCAATGCCTAAGCCAAATCATGTACATCTATATTCAATAAAGTTGTGACCTATTTGATCCCAATTGTTGTCCTTGTCTGGTTATTCATTGCTATAGGAGCAACCCTTTTAAATTCCTCCTCACTTTCTGCCACCAAGGTTGTGTCATCAGCATTATCTGAGGTTGTTGATATTTCTTCTGGCAATCTTAATTCCGGTTTGGGATTCATCCAGTCCAGCCTTTCGCATGATGAATAAGCAGGGAGACAATATACAACCCTTGTCGTACTCCTTTCCCAATTTTGAACCAACCAGTTGTTCCATATCCAGTTCTAACTGTAGCTTCTTGTCCCACATAGAGATTTCTCAGGAGACAGATGAGGTGATCAGGCACTCCCATTTCTTTAAGAACTTGCCATAGTTTGCTGTAGTCAACACAGTCAAATGCTTTTGTGTAGTCAATGAAGCAGAAGTAGATGTTTTTCTGGAACTCTCTAGCTTTCTCCATAAGGAAGATGACCTGGGGGACTGCTTGGCTGGCAGCCAGCAGTTCATTCCAGGAAGTTCTCAGGACAAAAAGAAGATTGAAGAGAGAGAGAGAGAGAGAGAGAGAGAGAGAGAGAGAGAGAGAGAGAGAGAGAGGTGACATTCCTTCTCATTTTACCAGGTCTGGAAAGGTCACGTCTACCCACACGTCTACACAGAGAGACATGCAAGGAAGGATGCTCCAGGCCAGGAGGAACAGGAAGATATGCTAGCAAAACAAGGAATGTTGTACTTGACTGCTCCCAATGGATTACATCCCACACTGCTTACTCTGGTTGGATCGACACTGACCTTTTTAACACTATTAGAATCATATTACAGTGGAACCTCGGTTTATGAACACCTCGGTTTATGAATTTTCGGTTTATGAACGCCGCAGACCCATCTGGAACGGATTAATTCATTTTCCATTACTTTCAATGGGAAAGTTTGCTTCAGTTTATGAACGCTTCAGTTTATGAACAGACTTCCGGAACCAATTACACCCCTGCTTCAGTTTATGAACGCTTCAGTTTAAGTACTCCGCGGACCCGTCTGGAATGGATTAATCCACTTTCTATTACTTTCAATGGGAAAGTTTGCTTCAGTTTATGAACGCTTACTCCGCGGACCGTCTGGAACGGATTAATTCACTTTCCATTACTTTCAATGGGAAAGTTCGCTTCAGTTTATGAACGCTTCAGTTTATGAACAGACTTCCGGAACCAATTGTGTTCATAAACCGAGGTACCACTGTAGATCTATAATGCAGAATATAAAAAAACAGCAACTAAGCTATCACAAAGGCAAGCAGTACGTTGCACATAAAAGCACAGGTATGAAATAAATCAGCAGGTAAAACTTAACAAAATGGAAATAAACAGCAAACAATTTTTTTAAAAAAGCTGAGTAACTGGCATATTAAGTTAAACTCTGTTGTACCATCAGGAGTTGCCCTACAGGGCTGTTATTGGTAATTGCAATGTAACAGATGCAGTATATGAAGGGTTATCTTCAAATCAAAGTTGGTACCAAAGAGAATTAACCAACAGGATGGATGCTGCTGGATGGGATGGATTTAATTGAACGCAGTGAGGACTGAAGCAACCTGTGCACAGGATTGCAGCCAACATTAGTGCTTCCTGTTTTATGGGTAGACAACTGTTTAAATGAAACAAAAGTATACTCTGCACTAAGTTAGAGCTGCCTGGGGATTGTAGTCTGCAGTTTTATGTGCCCATTTCCTTCAAGCAGTCCATAAAAATAGCAATTTCTATAGAAACTGCCTCTTCGTCACTTACACAGAGAGACATAATGTACTGTTTACAGATACTATTGCCAATTAGACACAATACTTACCAGGAGTCCCTTGGTGAGGATCTATTAAAGCATAGAATCAAAATTGTAGAGTTGGAAGGGATCCTGAAGGTCATCAAGTCCAACCACATGCAATGTAGGAATCTCAGCTAAAGCATCCATGATAGATGGCCATCCAACCTCTGCTTAAAAACCTCCAAAGAGGGAGTCTGTTCTACTGTCAAACAGCTCTTAATGTCATAAAGTTCTTCCTCATGTTAATTGGAATCTTATTTCTTGTAACTCAAAGTCATTGGTTTCGTAACTCAAAGTCTCCTACCCTCCAGAGTAGGAGAAAACAAGCTGCTCCATCTTGCATGTTGACAGCCCTTGAGATATTTGAAGATGACTATCATGTCTCCTCTTTTTCCAGGCTAAGCATCCCCAACTCCCTCAAATGTTCCTCGCAAGGCTTTGTTTCCAAACCCTTGACAATCTTGGTCACCCTCCTTTGCACATTCCCAGCTTGTCAATATCCTTCTTAAATGTTGAGTGCAGAATTGGACACAGTATTCCAAGGGTGGTCTGACCAAGGCAGAATAGAGTGGTACTATTCCTTCCCTTGATCTGGACCAGGCTTCCTCAAACTCGACCCTCCAGATGTTTTTGGCCTACAACTCCCATGATCCCTAGCTAGCAGGACCAGTAGTCAGGGATGATGGGAATTGTAGTCTCAAAACATCTGGAGGGCCGAATTTGAGGAAGCCTGATCTGGACATTATACTTCTGTTGATGCAGCCTAGAATAGAATTAGCTTTTTTTGCTGCTGCATCACACTGAGGACTCATGTTAAGCTTATGGTCTGCTAAGACTGTCTGGGCTGAAGCTTGGGATTTAGTCAAATGAGATAACTTGATGCTGAAGAGCAACATATATCTCTCTCCCTCCCCCCTCCCCCCTCAATTAAACAAATCAATACTCCTGATCCTAATGCTCTACTAGATCCTGAATCAACCAAAAAAAATGCTGCTTATCCTTCAAATGGAGTATTGGATAGCCTGTGTCAACTGAACATTTTTCTGTATGTCAGCATAACTCATTATAGTAAAAGCAAGTAATCAGAATAATATATTAAAATGCCACCCTCTCTATTATATGGTGCATTATGAATGTTTGGAAAAGCTATTTTTAGAATTAATAGTACTGTGTAAACCTACATCAGGCCACTTTTCAACTGAATAATATTCATTTTAAAAATACGATGTGAAGTTTAGGAACATACCAGTTTAGTGATTCAGTGATTTAGTGCATACCCTGGATAAGCTGTCATGCTGAGAATCTCACCCGCTAAATCACTGTGGTACGTTGCATTATGACGTTCACTCTCTTGCAAGTGTGTGTGTAACTCTTTGTTTTCTCCTTTGCTGGAATAGGTGGTTCAGTATTTAAAATGTACCTTCTAAATTAAGCACTTACCCCCACCCCCAGGCAACTCCTGAATGTGCAAAATATTCAGCCAACCAGAAGCATGGATATATGGAGGTGTTTTTTCTGCACAGGTATCAAGCACTAGTCAGAACTGTAGGTTGTATTCATTTTCTCCCATATTACTGGATGCCTTGCATGGACTTCTGAAGGGGTTGCAGTTGAGATGGGGGAGTAATTACAACTGCATCTAAGGTAGTATTTCTGCACAGTTTAAATCAGGCTTCCTCAAACTCAGCTCTCCAGATGTTTTTGGCCTACAACTCCCATGATCCCTAGCTAGCAGGACCAGTGGTCAGGGATGATGGGAATTGTAGTCTCAAAACATCTGGAGGGCCGAGTTTGAGGAAGCCTGGTTTAAATGTTTGATTAAACAAGGGTTGAAAGTGGAATTATATTGCTTTCCCCCTCCTTTTCCATGTCTACATAAACAGCTTAAGACACCTTATCTCTCCCCCCTGCCCCCGGCATGTTTTTTAATATTCTTGTCTTTTTTGGTAGTGACACCCTGATATTGGAATACCAGGCTCCTTAGGTCCTTTTGATAGCTCATCAATACTATCTTATTGCATGCCAAGGCCCCATGAACCCGTTGCTCCCGTAGCAATGAATAACCAGACAAGGACAACAATTGGGATCAAATAGGTCACACCTTTGTTGATTATAGATGTGCATGATTTGTCTTAGGCATTGGGTATAACAATTTTTCACTCTGGCCCACCTGCTGGGAGTGCATCTAAGGGTGGACCAAATTTGATGGGGGCCCCCTATGACCTACATCAAATAGGGGTACCATGAGGGGCCCCCACTTGAGGAGTGCTATGCCCCCCCCAGGGATGTCCTGTGCCTGAGCCTGCCTGCTATTGGTCAATCTGCAGGGAGGCCGCCCCCCCCCACCAGGCAACGACCTCAGATCGCAGGCACAAGCGTGGCCAGGCTGCAATGCTGCCTGACAGCCTAAAGTAAGCAAACTTCTCCAAAACATTTTAACTGCAGCTGACTCTTTCATTCTTAAAGGTAAAGGTAAAGGTACCCCTGACCGTTAGGTCCAGTCATGGATGACTCTGGGGTTGCGCGCTCATCTCACTTTACTGGCCGAGGGAGCTGCCGTTTGTCCACAGACAGCTTCCGGGTCATAATAATAATAATAATAATAATAATAATAATAATAATAATAATAATTTATTATTTATACCCCGCCCATCTGGCCGGGTTCCCCCAGCCACTCTGGGCGGCTTCCAACAAACCAGACATTCTAAAATACAGAAATCCATCAAACATTAAAAGCTTCCCTAAACAGGGCTGCCTTGAGATGCCTTCTAAAGGTCTGGTAATTGTTGTTCTCTTTGACCTCTAGTGGGAGGGCATTCCACAGGATGGGTGCCACTACCGAGAATGCCCTCTGCCTGGTTCCCTGTAACTTGGCTTCTCGTAGTGAGGGAACCGCCAGAAGGCCCTCGGAGCTGGACCTCAGTGTCCGTGCAGAACGATGGGGGTGGAGACGCTCCTTCAGGTATACCGGACCGAGGCCGTTTAGGGCTTTAAAGGTCAACACCAACACTTGGAATTGTGCTCGGAAACGTACTGGGAGCCAATGTAGGTCTTTCAGGACCGGTGTTATGTGGTCTCGGCGGCCGCTCCCAGTCACCAGTGGCATGACTAAGCCACTTCTGGCACACCAGAGCAGCGCACAGAAACGCCGTTTACCTTCCCACCAGAGTGGTACCTATTTATCTACTTGCACTTTGACGTGCTTTCAAACTGCTAGGTGGGCAGGAGCTGGGACCAAGCAACAGGAGCTCGCCCCGTCACGGGGACTCGAACCGCCAACCTTCTGATTGGCAAGCCCTAGACTCTGTGGTTTAACCCACAGCGCCACCCGCATCCCCCTTCATTCTTACCACAGTCTTATTATTATTATATGTTGACACTGCATCCTTAGACTGAGCCAACTGACATAATGTACTTAGATTTTCAGAAAGCTTTTGACAAAAGTACCTCAGCGCTTGACGTTTTTCATAAGCTGTCACCATTGAAAAGGCTTTTGTGTTTGAGGTGTGCTTGCCATTCTGCACATTTATTTATTTCAGCAAATATATATAGTGTCTGCTTGTTTAAAAACCTCAAAGCCAAAAGAATAAAAGAATAAAATTATTGATAAAAACCATTTAAACAACTATCTAAAACCTACAGTAAACTAAGGACACACACGTTAGCATTCTAGGTAATGGGGTAGGATTGTTTAAGCAAAAGTTTTTAGCAGGCACTGAAAAGAGTAGAGTGAAGGAGCCCGCTCGATATCATATTGATTTCTTACAAATGTGGAATGGGCATTATGTGGCACCCAGAACAATGCCATTCTGCAGATTGACGAGGCTGAGTGGGCAAATGAATATTCAGTCAAGTGATGAACATGCATGTGTGAACTCACCAAGAGGGCCAGTAGCAGACATCACAAATGATGCCTGACACCAACATTCTTCGGCTCAAGATCCCCAAGCTGACGTAAGATGGATGCTCACATTGCTGTCCCAACTGCATTCTGCCACCTCAGTATTGTGTGGGGAAGAATATCAGGATTTATTGCGGTGTCATTTCTCGCAACAGCAAAACGGTGTGCCTTGCCACCACAAATTGAAGCCTTTCAGTTATCGAGAGAAACGGAATGGTCTTCATTCAGGAACACAGCTAATTTAAGTGTTGAAAATAAACTTTTGAGTACTTCATTGCTCCTAAGTTAGTTTACACAGTGTGATGGCCACACTCAAATTGATTTCTTGTGCTGCCAGAAGGAAGGAATAAAAGATTTTCAGTGCTGCTTAACAAAGCCTGTAACATAAATATGCCTGAGAGAAACTATCAAAATTATTAATGGTGTTTTTCTAACCTGTGTAATGAGGAGATACTCGCTTCAGACCAAACTGGTATCCCTGGGAATGTGAGATTTTGGTCTGTCTCCTCCTCTAGATGGTTTAATTGAGCTAGTTATAAATAGTGTATCAGTAAACAAGACCTATTGGGCCTGTGAATCATGCCTAAAATATTTGGGAGCCCTCCACAATTTGTCTGCTGGTAAAGACTGTGCTCATTAGGCCAGTCCAGATGTATTCAGTGATCCAGTGAGAGTCTAATTCCACCATCCGATAAATCATTGGAGCAGTAATGCTCTTGTTTGCTGACAGCTAGTGCAACAAGACTGAAAGAGCAGCCTGCTGAACTGTGGAAGGTATGTCTCTGTTGGAGCTGGGCTGATGTTGGCACTTTCATCAAGCTAGACTTTTGACAAGGTGTAATTATTATTATTTTCCCGGTGCTTCAATTTGTGCTTCAATTAATACTGAGAATTTCAAAGGGCCAAGGTGGTTGAGGCAGTCTACTTCTGTGACCCCTCTCCCATCCATTTGGATGCATACAGATATAATATGATTTGATCAAGAATCAAAGAAGAAAGCTCTTTGTCCTTCACAGCCCAGTTGGTACAAAATGGCTGCCATTTCTCCCTGTCAGACATTTTAGACTGTGGCAAAGATTCAGTCTTTTGCAGTCAGGGCGATGTTAACAATGTTTTGCTCCAGAAGGACAGGGTTCAAAATAGCATTGATTCTTGTGGTCATTTGGCTTCTGGTGAAAATGTCAAACTTGGATGCAGATTCCCTAGCCAGCAGTCCTTATCTGAAAATACTTCTTTTCTGGGAAGGCTTTTGAGCAAGTGGTTTCCCAAAAGACAATTCAAAGTGTGTGAAATTTCTCTGGAAGCTTCTGAACATTTATTTAACATTGATGTACCATTGTGAACAGACTGGGATGATGACCATCAAACTGGCTGTCAATCAGGGCAAGATGTAACAGGCCAGTAATGAGATTGCGTGTGGAGACCTTTTAACCACCCCCCGAAATAAATTCAGACAAGACTCATAATTTTGGTTTGGTTTTTGGCAGAATTGAGGCCACAACTTTATTGATTACAAATCAAGTGAGTGGTTGCATAGGCTCTGGTTCGACTACCTACCTGCAGCCCTGCAGGCAGCGCTGACTCTGGGCACCAACCATAAGTCAGCCTTGGGTGAACACCTGGGACAGTGGCAAGCAGGAGGTCCACCCAGATGAGCCCTAGACTCAGGCTCCGGGCAAAACACCACACAGGGAAGACCAACCATGAGTCCGTGGATTCCTTCTTAAAGGAATACCCAATGCATAGGGATGGCTAGGCATCCTGCCACCCCTATCTGCCTGAACCAGAGCCTATCCACAACCTTACAAGTTGTGACGATTTGCTATGTGGCAGGCGAACCCAAGTGGCACCAGCCAATCAGCCAAGTGAGGGAAATTCCTGCCGTGCCCCTGTCCCAACGACAGGCGACAGGTGAAGGCATAGCAAGGTCAAATGCAAGCCCTAAATATAGGTAGAGGTGGGCGGGTGTTCCGATGCACAGAGCCCAAAAGAGGAAGCTCAGAGACACGTGCATTGGGTTAAATAGTGGTCCCTCGATTGCTTTGACTGGCGTCCCTCAGACCCAGTTGCTCCCAAGATTGAGGAACCACCAATAGGGTGTTGTGACCGCTCCAATGTTCCCACCCACAACACAGGGTCTGGTTGCCAGGTTCCACCGCAACATGTGCCCTCTTGTTAGGGAGGACCCGATTAACAGGAAATGGAGGATGTTCTACTCATGAAACAGCTTCAGTGATCAGAATTCTGTGATCTATGACTGCTGCTTCTCCCTTTTCTGCAGCCTTCCTAAAAAAAATCTTCTTGAAGCACCAAGTATAATGTCCTGCCATTCTTTCAGATAGTTCTGTCACGTCCTGATCCCAATTCTGACACCATATAATGTTCTGTTGTGGATGTTGTGGTGGAAGGAGCATCCACACCCACTGCGACTGCAGAGGATAGTTATCAACTAAGTTTTACTTAGAACAGACCCACTGAAATTAATGAATGTGACTGAGTTAAATGTTTTTGTATTTTTATCTGTAGTCTCATTGATTCCCTGTCTGGGAAAAAGGCAGGATATAAATTAATAATTAATATAATAATTAATCTCCTTAGGTCTGCTCTTGGTTGAATACCACCCTGAGTAAGCACAACAAAGAACACTTTACTTTGTTGGCTACATCTTCCATAACTCTATGATCACTCGTGCCAACTAGTGACATTAACTGTAACTACACTTATTTTACAACTACCAAATCCAAGTACAGCGGTACCTCGGGTTACAAACACCTTGGGTTGCAAACACTTCAAGTTACAGACTCCGCTAACCCGGAAGTAGTACCTTGGGTTAAGAATTTTACCTCAGGATGAGAACAGAAATCGCGCTGGTGGCAGCAGGAGGCCCCCATTAGCTAAAGTGGTACCTCAGGCTAAGAACAGTTTCAGATTAAGAACGGACCTCTGGAATGAATTAAGTTTGTAACCAGAGGTACCACTGTACTGTATGGGGGAAATGGTGTTTATAGTGGCACTTTGTAGGTAGAATTCTCTTTTCAATGAGACTTGCCAGGCACCATTGTTATTAAGTTTTGGACACAGTTCAATGTTGTGTTGAGGGTTCAGGGAGGAAACAATACATAAGCCTTCAAACACAACCTAGCTTTATTGCAGCATAACTAGACTAAGAGGAAGGTTCCGCCAAGCAGCTAGAACTGGAATGAGGCAAAACACCCCACTAACGTAACTCATTAGCAACACCCCTCCAGTTAGGTTATGTAGTTCAAAGCAGTGGCGTTCCTACCCCCAGCTGATACAGGGGGCGGCGCCTGCACGGCGCCCTGGGCGGCTTGCAAGAGGCTCCCTGTTCTGCCCAACTCAGGGATGGAGGGAGAGAGGGAAGAGCGAGACAGCGGCCCATCACCTTCCCAGCCCAGCGAGCTTCGCCCGTGCACAGAGCTTGCTAGGCTGGGGAGAGCGAGACAGCGGCCCGTCACCTCCCCAGCCCAGCGAGCTTCGCCCGCACACGGAGCTTGCTAGGCTGGGGAGAGCAAGGTAGTGGCCTGTGACCTCCCCAGCCCAGCGAGCTCCGCCTCTGCGTGCGGCCCTGCCCTGCCCCGCCAGCCAGTGTTGAGTGGCGGATGTCAGCCAGCAGCATCGGGGCGGCCTCTCCACGATGGCGGCCATCGTCAGTGGAGGTGCGGAGGGGCTAGGGGGCACTGCCCTCCACTGAGTGGAGCATGGGGCGGCCCGCCCCTGCCCCCCACTGTAACACCCCTGGTTCAAACTTCAATTGTTGCAGAAGATGTTTAAGATGGAACCAAGGTTGTCCTTTCACAGTGCTGTCTTTTGACTTCACTGCCAGTTAGCCATCTGTAGTTCACAGCAGCTGTTGGTAAGGAAGAATCATTGCTCTCGTCACTCTGCTCTTCTGATAAGTCCACAGGTAGTGTGGCAAGAAGAGCACCTACTGGTTGCTCTAAAGGGGATAGTTATAATGGTTCTGCTGATGTCATGTCACTTTGAGAGGAGCACCTTCTCAATTGATCAATGTGGCGATACCATTCTTGACTACCAGCATGCAGGGCCTCGTGAGATTCCTGTCCAGTAACCACTATAATGGAAGGAAGCACCTGGATGTAGAATCCTATCTCCTTGCAAAAATGCTGTTCACAAGAATGAACAAAGAATACATGCTGACAGAGCAGCATCCAAGGCTCATTCGTCCTTACCTTGCTAGTCTTCAGCTAAGTCAGGATGAAGATGGACAAGGTACGTTTTAAGCAGATGTCCCATGAGTAGCTTGGTGGGACTGACTCCTGTTGCTGGACGTGGAGCGACCTGTTGAGTAATGAGAAACATGCCAAGTCTGGTGGTCCAGGTTCTACCAACAATCTGCTTTAGGGTATCCTTTGTTTGTTTGTTTTTGCACCTTCTGTTCACTCTGTCAGTTTGCTTAGGGATGACGAGGTGCAATGGTGACAGCTCAGATAAGGTTTCTATTTGTAAATTCCTTAAACTCCACTGATGGTAAATGCTTAGCCATTGTCAGAAATTATTGTATCAGGCAACCCATGTGTCACATATAATTTGTGCAGAGCTGCAATTGCTGCAGTAGAAGTTCGTGATGGGACCAAGACCACCTCAAGCCATTTTGAGTAGGAGTCTGCCACAATCAAAAAGTTATTTCCCTGGAAGGGACTTGCAAAGTCAATATGAATTCTTGACCAAGGAGTGGCGACCTTGTAGTTTGCAAATCAGGCTGTGAAGTTACAGGGGCTTTTAGCTCAGTTCCACTCTAAGATAATTATTATGGCGTAGACTAGAGAATCAGGGCTGATGTTCCCTGGCTACAAGCTTTGTGAGACAGCCAGGATAGACCCTGATTCAGAACTGTACAAAGCACAGACATAATTTCCAGAAATTCCAAGCATTACAGTGCCACAAAGCAAAGTATACACCTGTTAAAGTGTGTCCTGAGTAGATGTGAAGATACATAACACTGAGTACAAAAGGCCAGAACAATGTCCTGAAGTTGAATACATTATAATAACATCAAAGATCTGGAGCTGGGAGCTGACGGGTCATGTATCATTTAAATCTCCCTGGTGTTCTAGGACACATGAAGAACAGACAGATAAAAATCAAAGACAGTGCAGTCAAAAGATTTTGCACATCAAACCCTACCAAAGCAGATAATAATCTCAAAGATGACCTGCCTTTGAAGGCAAATTATACTGTTTAAATGCAAACCAGTAGACTCTGAAAACTGTGCGTGGCTAGGTGGCAATGGATATTTCATACTAATAACCCCAGCCATGAATGAAACAAATCAATGCAGTGAATGCTTCAAAGAATTTGGCTCTTGATCCAGAAGAGCTGCCTGTCATGCACAAGAAATCTGAATGTGCAGTTTGGATCATCTTTTGGACTGTTTCTTCCCAGGTACCATGCTTTGCTTTTAAACATCTAAGAGTGTAATCCTACTGATGTCCACTCAGAAGTGAGTCCTACTGAATGCAGTGGGCTGTATTCCTAAACATAGCTAACTGCAGATATTGACTGTGATCCAGCAAAATGAAATCTGATCATGTGATCACACATGCATGGACCACACATGCCCTCCCCATTCCATAATTGTTTCTGCAGGCACCCATCTATCAGGCTTTCACTTGGACTTTTGAAAATTCACCTCTGCTGTGGAGATGGATGCAAAACATTTTGAATGGAGAGATTACTTGCTGATATTTTTTTAAAAAAACAACAACAACATTGAGTTAAAAACGTTATGAGTGATTCATCCATTTCTAATCATAACGTAGCCCTTAACCATCGGTCATCCTGTCATGGAAAGACCCATAGCTTACAGGTGTATTTAGAAGTTGTCAGGTTAAATCTTGGCATCTTTGGTTATTTATTACTTATTCTTATTTAAAAGGATTTCAAGTACTGGAGCTAGGAATGGCCTCTGCATGACTTCATGGGTTTATGGGTAAATTAGAATCTACTTTGAAGTAGACAGTGGCACCCAGGACTGTCAGTCATTCTTGGTTGAAGATTGCTGGGTACAAGCTGTAATCTTGAGCATGTTACTTTAGGACCTCAAGAGTGCTCTCCGGACTACAGCTTCCACCAGGCTTATCTAGCATAGCCAATACTTAGGGATGATGGAAGTTGGAGTCCAACAACATCTGGAGAGCCCCATGTTGGATACCTAGAGCTTAGGTACCATAGATTGTCAGTAGGTACATTCCAGTACTATTATTGTAATTCATGTCCTGTTCATTTTCTTCAGCTTGCTTCTGGTGTCTAGAGCACGTTAATTAATTAACAGAGGCCACAAGATCATCTTGTTTTGGTTTCATGCCAGTTAGCTGGATCTTATTTTATAGGTTTCAGTAAGAGGGTAACCAGAAACTACTTTTGGGAATAAATGCCAAATGCCATTATTCCTATGGAATAATGAATGATATCCAAAAGGCAGAGCCCTTCCCTGACACTCTGATGGGAAGCGTGACTCTTTCAGGGTATCAAAATATTTATGCAGTGCGATATTAAGCTGCAGTCCTCCTTTCACGGCTTGCTTCAGCCTGAGTAAAACTGCCAATAATTAAATTGTCACTGCTTTACAAATTGCACCAATTATCCTTCCATTTCATTCCATTGCTGCTGTTAAGACCACCCCATTATTAATGATATCCCAAACGTTCCATTTCTAAATGGAGTAAAGAATATCTTTACAACTGAGGTCATTCCAATCTGTCAGATTTCATTAATTCTAATTAAATGTGCTTTGCTGGCAGGCTATGGTATTCCGAGTTTGGGGGATATGTGTTGTGGCTGGAGATGCAACAGCAGTATAATGAAGTCTAAGAAATTCTGAGCTTGTATAGGATATATCTCCTTTGAGACAATCCTGGCTAAGCAGTGAGTATGCCCATTACTGATGATCCCCGTGTGAATATTTGATTATTTGATTTGATTATTTAATTTCTGTACTGTTTAATATATTAAAAATATCTCTAAGCAGTGTACTAAAAACTGAAGCAACAAGAGATAGCTTAAACAAAAATATTACAAAAATACAGTTTTTGTAGATAGATGATAAATGATAGATAGATGATGATAGATAGATAGATAGATAGATAGATAGATAGATAGATAGATAGATAGATAGAAGAATAGATGATACAGATACAGTGGTACCTCGACTTACGAACGACTCGACAACCGAATTTTTCGACTTACAAATGGGGCAAATGGCCGCACGCGTACGTATTTCTCGACATCCGAACGGAAACCGTGGCGGTTTTAGATAGGGTTTTTTCTTTTAGATGGGGTTGCTTCGACTTACGAATTTGTCCGTTTCCAATGCATTCCTATGGGAAATCGCGTTTCCAATGGCGCTTTTCGACTTACGAATTTTTCGACCTACAAAGGTGCCTTCGGAACGGATTAAATTTGTAAGTCGAGGCATCACTGTATTCAGTTTCCTTCTGACACATTCATTTCCGTTTCCTTCCTCTTAGCCTCCAGGTTCTCACCCAGTACTAAAAAACCCTCAGCTCACCCATAAAAGTCTCAAAAAGAGAAAAGTTCCTGGGAAACAGCAGCCATCACCACGGTCTCTCACTCTAGACTTGCTTTTTTATGGGAAGGCCCAAGGTAGGCCCTCAGGCATCCCACAGCTGTGTCCCATTCAGCTGCTGTCTCCACATCCTGTTCCGGGTACAGCAGATTTGTTGAGTTTCCCAGGAGCTCCAGAGGATGGAGAAAGCACCCCCTTCTCCTACACTCACACTCATACTCTGGCCTAAATCCTACATAGTTTAAACATGGACCTTTCCCAATATATATTTCCAGCATTTGGTATCCTTCTCTTTCAGAGGAATAAAAGAAAACACCTTTTCCCCCAGGCTGTCTTACCATATAATACAAAATTCAAAAAGTTAAGCTCCTTATCCTTTATTTTTCTTTTATCATTTTTACAGCACGGTTTCACTACAGAAACAAACCAGCTAGGATTGGCGGTCACAAATTAACATCCACCACTAATCCTTACAAGCTAAGATTACGCTATGCATTTGATCATAAGGAAACACTCAGAAGGTCTGGCTTCTTTGTAGTATCGAAGATGCATAGAGAGCCCTCTGCTTGCCGTATGGGAACTACACACTTTGTTTCTAAGTCCCAGAAACCTGTTTGTAAAGAGAGCATAAGCTCTGTGCTCCAATTTGCTGCTCAGAAAAGCGTGAAGCCAAGGGTTTGTCCACACCGGAACAAAACGTGGACCTCATCCAGTGTTGCCCTGGACCTTTCCCACCTTAAATCTGGTTTTGTTCTGATTTTGATGTTCCAAGGGTGAAAACTCCCCACATTTAAAGGCGGAAAGTTTCCCAACAATGCTGGGATGGGGAGCACGTCATGTGGACGCTCCAGCTTTCACGGGGTGACACAACATTGTGAATCCATGTTTTCCTCCAGTGTGGACAAGTCCCAAGAAACCTTGAATGGTCAAAGAAGTCACATGGCTTGTATACCACATTGATACCAGCCCATAGAACCGTAGCTGGAACGGGTTCTGTAGCCAGGAAATTCTTCCTTAACTTCTAGCTAATCCACTGTTAACTCCTTAATGGACAGATCTTTTGACCCTTTAATCTTAATGTATAGATATATGTATAGTCTTTTAGTATTTGCTAAGTATGTGCGTTGGCTCTGTGTGGGAGCCGAATAATGAGGTAAATCAGGGTGATAGGGGGAGGTGTCTCCCCACTCCTGAGTCAAAGCATGATGTCAGTAACTTCCCTAAGTCAGATCTGTCCCACCACAAAACTTGGGTTGCCTTGTCATTATGTTTCTTTACTTTTCTGAGCATTGTTCTTTAGTTGTGATTCCTGCATTGCTAGACTACATGACCCTTGGAGCCCCCTGGAGCCCCTTCCAACTCTACAGTTCTGTGATCCTATATTTTCCTATACATCTCTGTTTCTCTAGGCCTGTGTGTTTCGTAAGAAGGGTGGTTTATCCTATGACAGTTGAAAACAAACGAAATGAAAAACAGAGAGAATGCTTCTCGAGAAAAATCAATGGTATGGATTGATTAATAATAGCAGATAAACTTGACACTCTAATTTTATTATGCCGCAGCTGTTGTGTGCTCTGTTGTTCCGCAGAACTGGCTGTCTTCTTCTTCTTCAGACATTGCCTTCCCCTTGCCTAGATACTGAAACCTTTTGCAATGAATTGTTCTTTTGCGTTCAGTGGTCTTAAAGTTGGCTGCAACAGGGGATCTAGACATTGTTCTCTAGGTGTGTGTGTGTGTGTGTAATATATTGCACACAAATCACTTGTTTGTGATTTCTGAAAACAACAACAAATGAAAATGGGCATTACCTCCACCCCTAACCCCCCCCCCCCACAACCCTCCACTTTTCACTTTGTGAAACATCACTAACTAGTGGTTGGTAAAACGTGGTCTTCCTCTTTTGCACCCTTCCCGTGGGGATTTATTTTTAAGATGAATGTGCGCAGGTACAGAACTAGTGATTGAGGGGAGAGAAGATAAAACACGGCACCAGCAAGGACCACTGACAGGTGTAGACAGGATACATTGGAATACCTTTTTTAAAAACCCAGTTTGTAGATAGTAGCATGCCAAGTGTGCACTCAGAAAAGATGGATCAGAAACACACACACACTTTAATCAAAAACATATAATTCAATGAAGTACAAAAATAAAAAGCAAAAACAAACAATTCAATTCAATTAAAATCCCCACCCCCCAAATGGAGCATGTTACTCACAATCCCTGGGAATAATATGATTCTTTTGTATGTTGGAGGGTGATAACATATTTTATTTTATTTTTTAAAAAAGATTTGCAAAATAAACAATGACCCATTTGTAACATAAAAGCCCCATCTGGAAGCACCCTAAGGGACATTGGCATGAACTGGAACAGAGGCCTTCTGTTGACTCTGAACACATTGATTTAATGAACTCCTGTAATTGATTCTAATTCAATTCAAATTGTGCTATTGTTTAGACTATGATCTTTATGGGACAGATGAAAACACATTGTAAGGCCCCTTTTATCTGGGTCCACAAAAATCTAAATGTGGCTCCATGAACGCATGGTAATTGGCCATAACATACAGATGAGAAATTGAGCATTCCGTAATTGATTTTGGATCTGTGAACCAGCGCCATCTGTATCATTAGGATTTTGTATCTCAGCCTTACAAACACATTGTTGTAGGAAGAGTGGGTGAGGAAATGCAGTGTTCGCTTCCTGAAGTTCAGCCAGTAGCCAGGCAGTTCAAGAGTAGTAAAGCAATTTCTTCCATTCCATCCATAATCATCTTATTATTTGAAATGGAAACCTCTCAATGGGAAGCACAGAATGTTTCTTTGGTTGAAATATTGGAATTTAAAACATTCTAGCAGTTCTATGCTTATCTATAATACAGAGGCATATACACAGCCATTTGCCTTGGCTGCATACCTATCCTTTAACACAACAGAAGTCCTTCTGGATGAGACCAAAAGTCTGTCAAATCTTGCCTCACACAGTGGGCAACCATATATCTGTGGGAAGTGCTTTCCCCCCCGGGAGCACTCAAGGGTATGCAGTAAAGACACCCCCCCCCCAAAAAAATGTGTGCCACTTACTGTAACAACTTCATGGTGAGTACTGGCACCTTTTTTCTATTAAAAAAAGCACTGTGAAACAACTAAGGGCAACATCACTCTCCCCAATTGATTCCCAGCAACTGACACTCAGACACATTTGTGCCACGGTGGGAAATACAGTAAAGGTAAAGGACCCCTGGATGGTTAAATCCAGTCAAAGGTGACTATGGGGTGCTCATCTCACTTCAGGCCAAGGGACCCAGCGATTGTCCACAGACAGCTTTCCGGGTCATGTGGCCAGCATGACTAAACCACTTCTGGCACAATGGGGCGCTGTGATGAGTGCACAGAAACGCTGTTTACCTTCATGCCACAGTGGTACCTATTAATCTACTTGCACTGGTATGCTTTTGAACTGCTAGGTTGGCAGGAGCTGGGACCGAGCAACAGGAGCTCACCCTGTTGCGGGGATTCGAACCACCAGCCTTCTGATCGGCAAGCCCAAGAGGCTCTGTGGTTTAGACCTGCATCTGAATATGTCCAAAGCCCTTTAAAAGCCAGGGATGCCAACTTGAATAAGCCCCACCCCACATAATCACATGACACAGGGTGTGCCCCTCAACTTTGCGGGGTGGCTCCCTCAAATATTGGAATCAAATGGGATGGTGGTGTGGAGCTCACCACATGGATTCCCAATGGTTCAAGTGATACACCAAGGAAGGCAAGCAGCAGGGAGCCCAAATTATAGCATTAAAGACAATAAAGGTCAACATAAATTTTGGGAGCACAGCTGGGAGCAGACTCATTGTTGAGTAGGCAGGTGATTTGTCTTCGGAAATTTTGCGAAGAAGATGTTGGGGGAAATGGTTGAAGTAGTTCTGTGTCCTTTGATCAGCTTGCTGGCTGGACAAAGTGATAGTAAACAAGTTTAGAACTTGCAAATAGGTTAAATCATCCATGAAGCTAAATTGGTAGCCCTGCTTGGGTTGAAATGGGATCCAAGCATGCAGAAAGACAAGAAGATTTGGCCCAGAATATGGAAACTCTGAGCAAGGTTTACCTCAATTTAACATCTTTAGATAATAATGAAACATCTTCCTTAAGCAAGCTTAGATAATCCTTTACATATTTCTAATACCTCCTCTGTCCTTTGGAGCATGATACTTGCACTGGGTAGAAATGAAAAAGTGAAAGGAGAAATATTCTCTGAACTGATGACTTGACACAAAAAAAAGAGTCCTGACAATTTGGCATTCATCTTGTAGTCCAGATTTAGGAAATGGAAGGAGACACTCTGTGATTGCGTTTAGAAACAATGTTGTTCCTGCTAAGTCCCTCTACATGCTCTCAATGTGGGGAGGACTCATGTCAAGTGGAAGAGACCATGTTTTTTGCACTCACGAAATCCTACTTTCAGCCCCGGTGCCTCCTGTTAAAAGGGATTCCTGGTAGCAGAACTGAAAAGACCCCAGTCTGCCTGAAATCTTGGGAAGCCATCACCAGTCAGTGCAGATGAGGTACTTGGAGTAATTGTCTGATGATGATGATGATGATGATGATGATGATGATGACAGTAGTACCTTGGCTCCCGAACGCCTTGGGAGTCAAATGTTTCGGCTCCTGAATGATCAAAAACTGGAAGTGAATGTTCTGGTTTCTGAATGTTCTTTTGGAAGCTGAACGTCCAATGGGGCTTCTGCAGCTTCCAATTGGCTGAAGGAGTTTCCTGCAGCCAATCAGCTTTGGTTTACGAATGCTTCGGAAGTCAAATGGACTTCCAGAATGGATTCTGTTCAACTTCCGAGGTACGACTTTATTATTATTTATTGAATTTATACACTACCCTATACCCAGAGGTCTCAGGGTGGCTTGGTAGAGCACCCTCAGGTGAGCTGGATTGTGTGATTGGTCAAAATTGCTCCATTTAAGCATACTTTGAATGACTGGACAGTTGTTTCTGTTATGTCTCAGACAGAGGGAATGAGGTCAGAAATGTTCACTCATGAATTCTGGGCTAACACAAGCTATACTGAATAACAAGCAGGTGGAGAACATATGACAGGCCCTGCTGGACCTATCTAGCCCAGTATCATACAGATTCCTCTGGGAAGTTCACAAGCAGGACATGAGTACAGCAGCACTCTCACTCTGTCATTCAGCAGCAAGCAGCATTCAGAAGATTTGTTCATCTGATCCCGGAGGTAAAATACTGGTAATATGCTATATGCCTGGAGTACTAGTAGTACAATATACTCCTGCAGCAGTCAGCAATTTTTTTCAGCCACAGGCCGGTCCACTGTCCCTCAGACCCTGTGGTGGGCTGGAGAAGCGGCACTGGGGGGACGCGAGCAGGAAGAAGAGACGAGGGGGACAAGTAGTCCTCTTCCTCACCCTCCAACCCCAGGCCCAGCTGCTGCCCCCACCACCACCACTGCCGCTGCTTCTTGTCATCTCTGCTTTCTGGCCCAAGCTCGTCATCTCTGCTTTCTGGCCCACAGGAGCACCAGAGCGGCGGCGGCAGAGGCAGGAGGAAGAGGCTGAGTGACTGCGGTTTTGCCGGCAACAGGAAGAAGAGGTTGAGCGACAGCGGCTCTGCCGGTGACAGGAGGAAGAGGCCAAGCGGCGATGTAAGGAAGAGGCTGAGCGGTGGTGACTCTGCCAATCAGACACTGCATCTGGTTTACCTCAGCGCAGCGCAGAACGTCTCTGCCAATCAAACACCACTGTGTGGCATTTGATTGGCAGAGACGTCCCTGCACTGCACTGAGGTAAACCCGGCGTGGCGACTGAGTGGCAGAGCCGCCGCCGCTCGACCTATTTCTCCCGTCACCATTGCCAGGAGTCTCGGATTTGTGGCGGATTCTGGATTCATGGCGCAGAGCACCGGCCGGATTTATGACCCAGGTGGGCCTGGGGACCGTAGTTTGCTGACCCCTGTACTACTCGTTTCATGACTAGTAGCCATTGGTAGCTTTATCCTCCATGAAGCTGTGTGTCTGGATGGTGGCCCTTACCCATATTCCCAATGATAGCATTGTTTTTTCCAGGTCGCAATGGTTCTCTATGAAAGCCCTCTTGGGGGATTCAAATTTTAGCTATGACAACCCAGTCTTTCCCCCACGGAACGAAGGGAAAACCCATTTCCCACCTTATTTTGTGTGTTAGTGGCGCAATCAAAAGGTTTTGTGATCCAGGCAGAGCTTTATATAAAGAGACCACAGTTTCCTTCCCCCTCTAGGGTTCTGCTTACATCTTTTCCAGTGTAGTAAGACGGGCATGACATGACATTTTGAAGCTCCTCACAGCTATCAGCCAACTGTGATTTAAATAATAATAATAATAATAAACAAACAAACCCTAAGTTGTCACACAGCGTTCCCTTAGGAGATGAATGCAATGGCAAAGGAGTTCAAGTGAACACAAGGAGTCTGATTCATTCGGTAGCTGGCTTGCCAGGCAGTGCTGTTAAGTGCAGCTGAAATCTTTTTGTTGTCTGCTGTTCTGAAAAGTGACCTGTGGGACCGATAAAACCTTGCTGAGATTGCAGTTTTGGCTTAGCAGCACCATAGAATCGACACAGCAGTGTCAGGATACGACAAACAGATACATAAAGAAGCCCCACATAGAAATAATGCAGGACCTGGTGTGTGCAACCTTGCCAGAGTGCTGGAGAAGAGCTTAGTAGATCAGGCGCAGGAAGAATCAAAGACTAGAAGTGCAGAGCTGCAGTGATGGGAGATTTGAATGGCTGCAATGCTTTGGAGCAGGCAGGGGTGGGCCCTACTATTTGGCAGAGTGGGATAATGGCCTCAAGAGGCAGATATTGGGTGAGGATGGAGTGGCAGCAGCCAACATTGGTTCTTTGTCCCGAAACCCCGCCCTCAGTTGTGTGTGTCATAGCTGCCAAGTTTTCCCTTTTCTTGCGAGGAAGCCTATTCAGCATAAGGGAATTTCCCTTAAAAAAAGGGAGAACTTGGCAGCTATGGTGTGTGTGTGCCAAACGACCTGCTTGTGTCACCTAAGCTAACCACCTGCCCTCAGGTGTGCTAGATGATGCCACCTGGTTGTCAGTATTGAAGTAAGATTCCACTGCCAATCAGTTGCCTTCTGTATGTGGAGGGGAGGTACCATCTTCCCATGTGCCTCGGGCCACCCCCAAGATCAGGGCGGAGGGTCTTTTTCTGTTGAGGTCCACATACTGCAGATATTCTATTGGGAGAGTCATGCAGGTGGTTGGTGAGGCCATAGCCCAAAGAACCCTCCCTCCCTCTCTCCTTCCTCTCCCTCTCCCCTATTTTGATGCTTGTATGGAATTAGGCTGAGGACTCCGTGTAAAGGTGGTTGGTTTTGTACAATGAACATAAGAATCACTTTGCTGAACCACAGCAAGGGCCAACCTTTTTGTCTCCCAAGAATGCATATTTTAATTTAATGTTACTTATAAGATTCCTTGCCTTCTCATCACCATAAGACTCCAGGGTGGGTTACTGCAAAATAATATGCAATGATAAAACCAAGGGAAAGGGTTTAATGTCACATGAGATCCTGCTGGTTTTTTATCACTGCGAGGAATTGACAAAAGAAATTGAGCTGTAACATTATTACAGGATTTCATGATGAGATTCAAGAATGTTTTTGTTTTATGTACCCAATACAAATGAAATTCACATCTCATTTAACCAAACCTGGAGATATAAAAAAAGGATCAGAGTTGGAAGCCTTCTTATCTAGTAAATGGAGATTACAATAAAATGGTGGTTGTTTTTATACCTGGATCAAAAATTTTAAAAGTGACACACTTATCTCTGGATTGGAGGTTGTTGTTGGTATTATTATTGGTATTATTATTATTCTTCCCTTAATTATTCTGGGGATTAATATTTGAGGCAGGAAAATGAAATCCTCTCAGGAACCTGCTGCCTGAAAGGACTTGCATTGTTTCTGATGAGACCAGCCCTACGTAGAAATAGGGAAGTAAGAAGACATCATTTTCCATTCTGCTCCTTATTTGTTGCATGCAGCAATGTTTCCGTTCTGCTATAGTTTATCTTCTGCCAAAAGCTACATTATTCATCTCACTGTCTGCTGTGGAGAAATTACATAACTTAACAGAACAATGCACCTGTTCTTGTATGACATCTCCCGGTCTCCTCTTCCATTTCAGTCAGGAAACCGCTATTCGTATGTGTAACTTTATTTTCCTCACCCCCCAGTAAACAAAGTGCTCATGTTTCATTCATTCCCAGAGCAACCCTGTGAAGTCAGCCTCTTATATTTTCATTTGGCAGCTAAAGAGCAGAGGCTGAGAGACCATTACTTGCTCAAAAGTCTTGGGGTTGAGTAAGGTTACTCTCCAGCTCTCTGTTGACTGCACCACAGCCACTCAAAGAATTCACTAAAAAAAACAAACTTTTTCTGCTGCATTGCTCAACTTTTCTTCCATGTTGATTTACACTGCTAGCAGAATGGAACCAGACCATTAGAGGTTACTACTTTGTAGCCTATGGCAAGGTATGTTCCCTCCTCTCAAAACCAGCCAACAGCTTTGCAAACAGTATTCTGAACCAACTAAAGCAAGTACAGGGAACCTTAGGTCCTCCAGATGTTGCTGAACTACAGTTCCCACCAGCCTCAGCAAGCATGGTCAATGGCTGTGGATTAAGGGAGTTGTAGTGCAGCAACATCTGGAGAGACACACCTGAACTAAAGTTTCCAAACTGTGTTCACAGGCAGCTTCATATATATATTTTTAGCACATCACAGTAATCCAGCTTTGATGTTAGATAACTGCATAGATAACTGTATCTAGATGATGGCCACATTTTACCATCATGCAGGGGCCTGAGGCAGCAGATTCTGGGTTACAATTAAATAGCAGCAAATTGTCAATTGTTTCATTTTTATACTTTTATAACTTTTGGGAAGGCTGCATTGATTTTATGTGCAAGGCACCAAAATGTCTTGGGCTGTTCCTTACACTATGAGACTATGAAAACCATGTCTGTTGCACACGGGTCTTGTTTATGGGCTTCACCCAGGCATCTGGTTGGTGACTGTGAGAACAGGATGCTACACTAAATGGCCCTTTGAACCAATCCAGTGGAGTTTTTCTTATGCTCTTATATATATCTGTTCTCTTTTTGCACGCCTTATAAAGAGACTTTTCTTAACACATCTTCATTTCCATTGTAATGGATTTCATTGTGTGCAGCGTAATATAAGGCCATGGGCTGCTGAAAAAAAGTGAATTAGTTTATGCTTATTAGTTTGTGCTTCTTTCCATTTCTTTAATGCTCTGTATCACACAGAGAGGGTTCACGTGCAAAAGAGCTAACTGCAGTACATTGTCTGATTCCATTGCAGTAAAGTCAGTATGCCAAAATGCTCAGAAGAGCTGGGTTCAAATCACCAGTCAGCCATGCATCCCATTGTTGTCTTTCTCTCAGCTTAATATACCTCGCAGGATTGTTGTGAAGACTAACTGGGAATGGGAGGGAGAGCTCTATATGTCACCTCGAGCTCCTTTGAGGAAAGGCAGGACATAAATGTGATAAATAACATAATATAATTTATGTAATAAACAACACAAGCCCCATAGGAGAAGAGTACACCAGGTAAATAATAATAATAATAATAATAATAATAAAGCGCAGTCTGCTCAAATTCACTTAGAGGAAGTTTATGGAATATATAATGGATGTAAAGGGCAACATAAACACTAGCAAAATGCTAAATAAAATGGTTCCTGCGCTCTCAGGAGAGCTTGTGTCTGTTTGCAGCATCTTGAAAGGAACAAAGATACCTAAACTATAACTATCTCATAAAATGGGTCACATTGTGAGTGACAGAATAGGGTCAGAACAGGCTCTAATGAGAAGGAAATCGGAATCCCTCAAGCGTAAGTGAGCTATTCCATGTTCTGTAATCAAGGTGATTGTGATTCCTTATCTGGGAGCATGATGAGTGCTTTGTCGGTTATCCCAGAGCTGACATTTTAGATAGGCTGCACAATGAAAGATACTTCCCTCCTCCTGTGCTCATCCACCCTTTCAATCTGCGTGTCATGCAGTCGCTGGCCACCTTGTAGGCAAACTCAGTCACTGGTCAGCATTTTGTGTGTGTGCTTACAAGATTTAGGACTGATTGCCACTGTTTGGCTGCTTGTGGCAGCAGCATTGCCGCTTGCCCAACTTTGAAGCTAGTTTGAGGATTCCCAGTTGGGTTAACCATCTGAGTAGCAGTTGTACGGTCCAGGCAAATGTATAGTCCTCTGATTCATTTGCTGGGAGCAGAGCTTGACATTTTGCCTCCTGCGGTCAACCTTGCCAACGCGGTGTGAGCGGTGTGTGGCCTTGCCAAAACAGCAGGGTAGATTTGTGGGGGCTGAGTGTAACAATCCATTTGCCAAGACAGGGGCTTGGTACAGGCTGTGAGGCCACAAGCAGCATGTACACACAAGCTGGCTTTAAACTAGAAGGCTGAACAATGACTATGGAGAAATCAGCCCAGAATTTCTCACCATTGAGTATACATGGACAAGACTGAACCTTATGAGTTGTTCTGAACATTCTTCTTTCTGATGTATTGCTGACGGCGCACAGGACTGTGGCATGCTGGGAAAGGGCTGTGACTCAGTGGCTTTGCATGCAGAAGGTTCCACATAAAATTGGGCATGTCCCTGTCCAGCAATCTTGAGAGTCACTGCCAGTCAGTGCTGAACCAGATGGACCAGTGGTTTGAAAGGCAGCCTCCTATTTTTGTGGCATGAAAGCTTCCACAATACTAAGCAAAGGGTTGAAGAAGAAGAAGAAGAAGAAGAAGAAGTTTGGATTTGATATCCCACTTTATCACTACCTGAAGGAGTCTCAAAGCGGCTAACATTCTCCTTTCCCTTCCTCCCCCACAACAAACACTCTGTGAGGTGAGTGAGGCTGAGAGACTTCAGAGAAGTGTGAGTAGCCCAAGGTCACCCAGCAGCTGCATGTGGAGGAGCGGGGAAGCGAACCCGGTTCACCAGATTACGAGTCTACCGCTCTTAACCACTACACCAGGCTGGCTCTCAAGGATAATGCTCTCAAGGATAAAGAACTCTGTAATGCCATACATATGAGGCAGTTATTTTTAGTTGGTAAAGTTATGACAGTTATTAACAGCCTTAACAGTTAGAGCAGCAGGTATGTTCTGTTGCACTACTGTCTGCCTCAGAGTTAGTCTGTAACCGTGTTTTATATCAGATATGTAAAAATGTAAATGTAATGTAAAGGACCCCTGGATGGTTAAGTACAGTCAGAAGCAACTGTGGGGTTGCGGCGTTCATCTCGCTTTTCAGGTAGGGGGAGCCGCCGTTTGTCCACAGACAGTTTTCTGGGTCATGTGGCAAGCATGACTAAACCGCTACTGGTGCACCGACAACCGTGACGGATGCCAGAGTGCACAGAAACACTGTTTACCTTCCCGCTGCAGCAGTACCTATTTATCTACTTGCACTGGCATGCTAGGTTGGCAGGGGCTGGGACAGAGCAACGGGAGCTCACCCCGTCACGCAGACTCGAACTGCCGATCTTCCGATCGGCAAGCCCAAGAGGCTCAGTATTTGCAAATGGAGGTACACTAAGTAAAAGCTATTTGTTATTTGAGCTTTAAAAGAGAGTGCCTTGTGTAGTTTTTATAGGAGGGAAAAGGGAACTAATTAAAGGATCAAACAACCCAGGCTCTCTTCCGCATAACTCTGTAAAGTCTAATTCCCCCAATTTTGAGGTCATTTGCTTTCAAAAACACATCAGCACGTGGAAAGCTCACATCTCAGGAGAAACACACCACATTACCACAAGCTTATGTTCAAAAGCAAAGGAAGGAGAATGTGCCCACCTAAGAACACAAACAGAGCCTTCTGGATCAAGCCAATGACACATTTGGTCCGGTATTCTCTCCTCACAGTGGCCAACCAGATACAGTACCTGTGGGAAGCCTACAAGCAGGACTTGGAATGCAACAGATATGGTTTTTCTACTTGCAATTCCCAGCAACTGGTATTCAGAAGCACAATGCCTCTGACACGGGATGTAGAACATAGCCGTTGTGGCTAGTAGTCATTGATAGCCTTGCCTTCCATGGATTTGCCTAATTCTCTTTTAAAGCCATACAAAATGGGGGTGCCACTGTCAATTACGGCTTTCCAGTGTACATACAGCTAGGAAAACACACACATATGTGATCTTCAGCACACATAATGCTTCGTCTTGGTGTTCTCTTACCTCTTAAACTTGCACATGCCCAATTAGGTTGTGTGACTCTACAATAAGGCGGGGAATATATTGCCCCCTATATGCTGCTGGACTCTAGTTCCCATCAGCCCCAGCTAACATGACCAGCATTCAAGGATTATGGAAGTTGTAGTCCAACATCATCTGGAGGACACCCCTGCTCTGCAAGATACAGAAAGCAAACCCAGCCCAGTATGTTACAAATCAGTGGTACTTCTTAGCAAAGCCGCCTGCAGTTCAAGAAGAAGAAGAATCGCCGCAATTATTCAGCTCTCTGTTTTAGCTGAAAAAAAGAGGAGCTTGCAGACACAGTAACTTCCAAAACAGTCCCTTTTTAAATATTCCAGAGTGATGTAACCTAGTCTGACAAACTCACTGACAGGTGAAGCACGAAAGGACAAACTGTCAGCTGGGAAATGTTAAAGGGACTCACAGTTGCAGCCGCTGAGCATCTGAAAATGTTAAGTGCTCTTCCAGTGTACAGTAGAACATCTGTTATCTGGTACCCGGTCTGCAAAAAGGGAGAGTATAGGAAAAAAGACAGCATAAGGCTGCGTGCACTCTTGCTCACATGGGTGTGTGTACTGTTTGTGTGCATATCACCCATCCACGCATATAGTACACACACCCCCTTGAGCAAAGTGCACACATTATTTGGTTGTGTGTGTGCACACAATGTGGGGGAAATGATAAAAATGTGTCCAACTTAGATAAATATATTCATTTCTTTAGTGACTACATTTATGCCAGATCCTTCCTCAGGAGCTGAGGGTGTTATTTTTCTCCCCCGCATCTTTATTTTATCCTCACCACAGCGCTCTGAGGCAGGCCCAAAGTAACCCAGTTAGCTTGATCTGAACGTGGGTCTTACCTATCTTACTTCAATACTATGGGTATGATCATGTATATATTACTGGATGTTTTAAGACAACACAGTGGTTGTGTTTCGTATTGATAAGCCGGAGCAACGAGTTCTGCTCCATTTCTCCAGAGAAGCAGCTAAAACAAAAACAAACCCCTCAGCTCTGCAGAAACTCATGCCATGCAAAGACTGCCAATGATAGTTGTCAAAACCTAGCAAGCACTATCTTTCTGCTTGTCACTCTTCCCATCTATATGAGTCATTTTTTTTAATATAAAGAACTCTTTTTAATTGGCTACTTCGGGACTTTCCAGATAGTGAAATTATTAGTGAAATAAATGACGTTGCTATCCATTTTGCTCTTTCCCTCAAGGCTTTGCTTCTCTTCCTGGGAGGTTAACCCTGGGATCCGTATATATTTTGCACCATTGAAATGCAATAAACACCCAGGATGTTGGGATGTGATTGTGCAAGCGTCACAGACACCTGCCTGTTAAGTGACTGGTGTGAGCAATATATCTGCTCCCCCAATTCCATTTTTAATTTCTTAAAAAACTTGTTTGCAGCTGAATATTACATGAAGGGGGAAAAACTAGAGCTTGTGCGGACAGGGGCCTTCCACACAGAAGATCAATTTCCATGCCCCCAAACATAACATTCTCTGTGGGGCAGCCCCTAAATTAAAAATTGCAGAAGACACAGTTTTAGTTTACCCTGACATTTGACACCTGAGATATGTGTTTTCCAGCTCCCCCCCCCCCCAATTCCAGTGATTATAATCTGCTTTACCTGTTAAAAATGCTGTAAATTGCTGTAATTCATTTTGGGACCTGCTGGTGAAGGGTGGGTAATAAAGTTGCCTACAGAGCATAGTGTTGCATGTCTTACTCAAGCCTGAAACGCTGGAAATGTCAGCGCTGGGACAATTGTGTTGGAGATGTCTGAAATGCAAACACTAACGAAATGTTTTGTGCTCACAAAAGCGTGCGGCTGTAACCAGTTGCCAACCCACTCCAGGCTTCTTAATATTTTTCAGTCTTGCCTCTGCAAAGTAATTATGATAATTGCTTGCCTCTTATCCACATTTCTTGAGACTGTTTGCTTGGTAACGATTATTTGCTTGCTTCAGACGTGGTTTTCTCAGGTCACGAACAAAAGCAGCTAATTAAGCACTCGGGAAACAAAAGCAAACAAGTTTGAGTCCCCAGTTTTCTTGCTTTGTGACAAAGCAATTTTTTAAAAAACCTCTAGCACAACAAAGGATTTGAAGATAGCAAGAAATGCTGTCCCTTTTGTGGATATATCCTTGGCACTGTGAACTCTACTGGCTTGCCTGAACAAACAAATGCGGAGTGGGGGGGGGGGAGAGCCCTGGAAAGAGATGAGATGTTTAGGAACCACCAATATGGTGGGACTAAAGGTCATTGGATGAGTTTGTTATATTTGAATGCTTAGTAGTCATATTTCATATAACTCAAACCTTTGTCTCAACTCTGTGATTAATAACACACCACTCAATGCTGGATCCAAGACCAAGCTCCCTTTAAGTTAATCGGTTTCTTAATAAGCTGCTGAAACTAGAAGACAGGTAACCCCCAAAATATTTTGCCCATCATCTTCAACTCGGCAGATAATTTTCTGCTGAGTCTTGGACATATTTCCTCACTTTTTTCTTTTCCTAGTATTTCACCAGTTCCTTCTGGCACTTCCCCCTGTGCCATTTGCATATCATATTTTCCCTCCTGCTGCTCTTAGACATTAGCTGTACTGATAAAAGCAGCACCGTCTCCTCAGACTTCCCAGACATCAAGCCACAAATGTCCTGAGGGACCATGTTTCTGTTTTCTTCCGAACGCCATTAACTCCCCTGTCGTCTTTACCCATCTAGAATCACCATGTGTTCTTTGTTAAGCTCTCCACAAGGTGGCAATGTGGTAATATGTTTAATTTTTAATCAAATCGTTCCTCAAACAATCCTCTAAGTGGCAGCACTGCATGTACAAATACCAACGTAAACCACCCCGATAGTCCTTTAAAAATGCTTTGCACTTATGGGAAGGATATTGATCTTTAAGGTGATGCTGTCTAATGTAAAAATGATATTTCCATTTAGCATCTTTGTCAATATGGCAGCATGGGAAAAAAAACCATGCCTTCCTAATTAAGGGATGACCCATGGGACCATCCCAGGAAACACTGCCACCTCTGATTTTCCATCAGCGTGCAATCAAACCTGATTGGCTATGTAGCACTGTGATGTCATCCTACTGGTGTTCCCTGATTAGCTGGGAGCCCTGTACATATGTCAAAGCAGCACTAACTAAGGAGGGAAAATGGCACTGAAGCAACAACTGACTTATGGAACAGAAGCCTTGAAGCTGCAAACTAGATTGAATGTGGACTTGGTTTTTCAGGAAATATTTTGCATGCCCCCCAAAAAACATTACTTTCACCCTGACCATCAGCAACTGACAGCAATTCAACACAGCCCTAGTTTAGGGCAATTTTTGCTGCACTTTCTTCTGAATAAAATCAGAGCGTTTTAGTAAATGCCCTTCTTTCAACTAACATAGCAATAATTTGTGCAGCTATGGCAAAGGGTGAGCTGGCATAGACACTGATGGTGCAATGTATGTTATTAGTGCTTTTAACTACATTCAGTCAAACTGATCCTGGTTCAGAAAGCAACCTCTTGAAATGAACCCCTTAGTAAAAGATCAAATCCAACAGTACCTCCCTTGTGTATTATCAAAGATAAGTCAACAGCAATATATTATACCACTGATGGGAATGCCTTCTTTATTAAAGCATGGCCCTGCTTAAGATTACTGAGATGCCTTCTACTGCCTTTGGAGAAGGTTCAGAAACTTCAGTTAGCACAGAAATTTGACGTCATCTTGTGTTCCTTTCTGGAGTGTTTTGACTACCAGAATGCTGCCCTAAGAACAGCATGTTGGGACCTGATGATCTAACTGCTTGTTTATTTATACAACCATTTTGGTATGGAGGGAGGACAAAAAACTTGGGGGCGGGGACAGAGGAGAACATGATTCTTGTCAAATAAATTATATACTCTGTTTTTTAAATGTCTTACACCTGTGTCACCTAACCTGAATCTACAAGGACAGGACAGGTTAAGAGTTTTTATTATGTTTTTTTCACTGATGTTCTGTAATGTGTTTTTCATGTTGTGCACATGTTGTATACAAGGGAAATATATAAATTGAATTAATAATAATAATAAGTGGTGTCAACACATGAATAAGGAGTGTACTGTCTCATCTTGCAGCTAACAAACACATCAGGTTGTAATTCAAGTGGACCAATTGTAGGACCAGAAAGACCCCAAAACCCTTAATCACACATGAAGTTTGCTGAGCAGCCTTTGGAAATTCTGCTGCCTTTTCAGCCCAACCTCACTGCACTCTTATGAAAATAGATTTGGAAAGCATCTTATCTTCGTCTTCTTTGACGATCACTCATAGCCGAGTAAGATTGTCTTCCAAAACAGGGTTTTAGCAGTGAGTCTGTAAGTGACTGTGGAGGCCAGTTCTGGATCCACACGTCCTTCCGCAGTCGGGACATAGGTTTCCGGGTGAGGGTTTGCCAGGCATGCCTTCCTCTTAGCATGTTTCTCCCTTTTGTCCTGAGTTCGAGTGTCTTCAAAGCCCATGACACCTTTGGCAAAGGCTGTTCTCCAACTGGAGCGGTCGCAGGCAAGTGTTTCCCAGTTGTCAGGGTTTATACTACATTTTTTTTTAGATTTGCCCTGAGGCAGTCTTTAAACCTCTTTTGTTGACCACCAGCATTACGCTTTCCATTTTTAAGCTGGGAATAGAGTAGTTGCTTTGGAAGACGATCATCAGGCACAACATGACCAGCCCAACGAAGTTATAGACTACCCTGGGAAGTGCGGACTGCCATGAAGCCTTACAACGAATTGTTTTCAGCAAGTTCTTAGAAGGATAATGGCTCAGATGCACTGTGGATCAGCTGCTTGGATGCCACATCTATTCTTCTAAAAGTGCTGTATCCTAATCCGAGAAAATGGTTTGATGCTTAGGGTTACTCGGAAATTGTTCTTTGTACATGCTCAGAGGAGCTCTGCTATTTGGATGTTCCAGGGCAAAACCCCGAAAGAATTGCTGCGCTTACTGAAATCCCCGGATTCTTAACTGAAACTGGCACATTGCAGGCAACATTGACAGCTGCCTCTTCTGCGGGAGTGAATTTATTTTCTGATGAACGGATCCCTGCCGAGGTTTGAAGAGCAGAGCTGGAATAAGGCAGCGCATCTGACCGCTGCCTGTCTACTCCATGATTTCACCCCTTATTCATTTTTGTTTCAGCTTGACAAGGCTCTGAGAACACTTTGTTCCAGACTAGTGGCCTATATCAGGCTGGGCTGGGGGCAGTGTGGGGCAGGAAGAGACGAGACTTCATCAAAATACAAAATGCACACAGAGAAGTGTGGAAAATTGAAACGGAAAGGTTGGGCTGCTAACTTAGGTGTGGTCATTCCAAGACAGGAGCACTGAGCTGACCGGGGGGAAATCTGCCGACAGAATTTGCAGCTCTGCATTTTCAGATGATGAAGTCTAGTTTTCTGAAAGGGAGATTCAAGAAAATCCCAGGAGATCAGTACTTTTGCATATATGGTAGTACCTTTTACTCTTTAGTCCCTTGGTAGAGAACACAATGCACTAAGGCTCGGTGGCCAGATGTGGCCCAATCGCTTTCTAAATCCGGCCCGCGGATGGTCTGGAAATCAGCGTGTTTTTACATGAGTAGAATGTGTTCTTTTATTTAAAATGCATCTCTGGGTTATTTGTGGGGCATAGGAATTTGTCCACCCCCCAAAAAATATATATATAGTCTGGCTCACCACATGGTCTGAGGGATGGTGGACCGGCCCACGGCTGAAAAAGGTTGCTGACCCCTGCACTATATGCTATACTGTAAACTGTATGAAACACTGAGGCAAAAATATTTAGAGAAATCTTCAGTAGTGGTTCCTACCCTCCTGTTAGCATATTCAATTCTGTCCACTGCCCAGATGCATGTGAGACAGGATGTTTGGTTGTGTGACTGCTGTACTTTCCCACACACAGGAGACACTGTAACCTGATCTCCTGTCATGTGATGTTCTTTGTTCTCTCTTACTTTCTCTTCCAACTGAGTGAGAGTGATACACTTAACCATCGCTCCCTAATAAACGTAGTTAATAGCTACGATTGTTTGCTGTCTTCTTTACCAAAGCCAGTGGCAAGAGAAAGCATATAGGGCTTGACATCCCGATATTCTAACACCTCCATGGTATGGATAAAATGAAGGATCTGTTGTCTGGTTCAGACAGGCCTGTAAAGCAGCTAAATTTGCCCTTGAGATCTAAGATCCTGTTTTTCATGTATGTTGTATGTATTCTATAGGTCAAGGTGATTCTGTCTGACCTATGTCCACACCTTTGTGTTTGGTTAAAACCTTACCCCCCTCCAGTCCTTACACTGTTTCCTTGGCCTTTTTTTCCTTTTCTTCTGCCTCTGATTTCTTTTCCTGTCCTTGGAATCAAACTTAGGAAGGTCTGAGTTGCTGAGAAGGAAGGAAAAAGAGAGGGAGAGAGGCAATCACACACTGAGTTTCTGTTTGGTATGTTGGCGCAGGCTCTGCAAGTCCATTCTTCACCTTCAGGCTTCTTGTTCTCTTGGATGACTGTCTGGCAGTAAATCAGATGGTGCCCTGAAACAGAGATTATCTTTGTAAACCAATTCCCATTTATCGCCACATGACGCTTGGGGCTTATTTCGGTGCACTTTGTTTAACAGCAGTTAAGTAGTTTATTACAAAGTGGAGGCAGGCTCTTTGCAAAAGATCCTGCATCCTCTAGAATCAGAGGGATGGACTCTGTTTTTTGTGTAGAGCACAGCAGATCAATACCAAAGAGTCCCTGCTACCCCCAGGCTACTGCTCAGGTCCTTTTCATCCTAGATAAGTTTCGTTTCGAGTCCTGCGTCACTCTGGCTTCCAAAAGGAAGGATTGCCAGGAAGAAGCAGAAGTGCGTGGTCAGCAAATAGCCAGAACCAAGACTATCACAAAGAATTAGGTTTCGTTCACTCGTGTTTATGCTGGTTCATGTGGGGAGGCAACATGCCCACCTGACACCAATGTTGCTGTGGATGACCTCAACAGAGCTGGAACAGGCTGGTAGGTTTGGGAATGCCACCACCAATCCAGTGCTCCCATTGGTGCAATTAAGTGGCCTCAACCTTGACATTATCCTGCTCTGGCCTCATCCTTGCCCTAGTACAGGCAACCCCCCATTTACATGTATGTATCGCACACATTGCGCCAAATGTGGAAGTGACCTGAAAACGTCACAAAAAGGGGTGAATTTGGACAGGGCAGCGACAGAAAAGGGTGTTTGCAGGCTTTTTCAATGGTGTTTCAAATATATGTGATTTCACGCGAACACATGGTGCCTTGGAACGTAACCCCCATGTAAATTGGGGGTTGCCTGCATATGCATTTTGTACACTTGGCTGGAGAACTGGGCTACAAAATTCAGAGAAGGCTGAATTTCAAAGGATGGCTGTGTTTTGGTTCTTCTGTTGTTTCAGAAACTGCAAATTAGGTACCTTTAAATGTGATCTGAATCACATTTATCCATGATCCCTACTCCCTGTGTATGGGCATTAGACAGGCACCCTCACAATATTGCTTTAGACACCTGCTATAACTTATTTAGCAACCTGTTCAGGTTGAACACAGTATATCCCGAATCATGTAGGGCCATGCATGCTAGTGCAGTGCCTGTTATCCCATCCAAGCTGTCCTGCTCCACCCTCACTTCCTCACATTGTCCAAGAAGGTCTGAAGAGGGATTGTAAGAATATTCTGCTTAATTGTTCTTGTGATTTGGATCCCTACATCACTGGGGTTCCTGATCGCACAGGGCTTGGAAGTGCAGCTGGCCAAATGTCTTTGCAACCCTCCATCTGACTTCCCTTCCTGCTCCCAGTGCAGGAAGGGCTCTGGCAGTGATGGGGATAGTGGAGTCAGGGATTGCATGCATGATTGTCTTCACACATTCTCAACAAACACTTTAAGAGGGTTCATAATCCTAGTCAATATGCAAATGCCTATCAGCTCCTTAACACCATGGAAAATATTCATGGAAGCACTCTTGCAAGTGGAGATCTTTACATTCCCAGCATGCTCTGCTCACAGAACCAACGCTCCTCCATGTTCCATCAACATTATTGTCTGATGTTATGGTTCATGCAAGTAGATGACGCAAGCCGGGGTTATTTGCAGGGGTTAACTGGCTATCAAAAGATGTGAACCAGTGCTAACCACTGACCATATATAATCAAAAAAGTTTTTGACTTCTTAAAAAAAAAGTCATTTCCCCCACTGAGACAGAAAGCATTTGAAATGTGCAAGTGTTAAAAGTGAACATGACAAATGTGGCTTTTAGACAGAATGTTTTCTGCATTTCTTGTTTGAAAGCGTTAGAGACCACTGGGGAATTATCTGACAGCAAATGGCACTTTAGGTGGCTTGCCTGTGCTAGTGCCATGGTTAAGATAACTCTGAATTCATCTTCCCTCTGCCCTTTTACATACCTGAGATTGTGGCTCTCCAAAGCCCATTAATTCAATATGAGCTTTTTATAGTCTCTCTCCTGTCAATGGTGAAGTTCACCTTTACCTTAGACAATTCCCCACGTTGTGACAAAGGGAGAATAAAGAAGATGTAGCCACTTAACGCTAGGCTGGAAGATGGAAGATAACGAACAAAATTCTGGGACAGCTCAAGAACCGCAGAGAGGCTGGCAATCGCTACATTTGCGCCAAGTGAATTCTGCTTCCTTTCTTGGACGTCATCGAAACACATATTCCTTACAGAAGGAATAGGCATGTCTTCCATACAGATTGAAAAGGGGAGTACAGGGATGTGCCGCTTTGTACTGTCCATTCTCTTAAGTTCAATGGGACCCACTTGAAGGAAATGTGCATAGCATTGCCTAATGAAGAATAGCAGAGGAGCTAAATGAGAAGTCAAATGTTCTGCTGCAGTGTAATTCTGAATACTGGATGCTGGGGACAAATAATGAAGGAAGGCTGTTGCTGTTGTACTTTGCTTACTTGACAATTTTCCAGAATCTTGTGGCTGGCACTGTTTGAGGAAGGACACAGGATCCATCAGATCTTGGTCCTGTTCAGTATTGGCTTATGTTCTTATCCATTTAAATGACTTTATACAATGGATTAGACAAATTGAGAAGAGGTGGGCACATGAAGAGATCTTGCCAGAAATATACTGGATGCTCTGATCAGTTCCTTGCCACTCTGTTGCTCCTTGAAAAAAACCCTGTTATAACCTACAAGGTGGCCAAATTTTGTGCAACAGCAATCAAAATACCTCTTGTAATGATTAGCACCCAAGCTCTGGGTCCATGGGATCACAAAGAGTCGGACACGACTAAACGACAAAACAAGAATAACAACATAATATACGTAATATATCAACCAATGGACACTTCTTGGTCAGAAGGGGTTCCTTTCTGACAGATAAATGACCACTCAGAACTGCTTTTTTATGTATATGTGATTTTATATCATTTTATCTTGTTTTGAGCTTTTGAATTTTGTAATTGGTGTTTTTTTTCTTGAGACTGGTCATTGACCATAATAAAACCACTTGTACTTGTACATGAAGAGATATTTTGCATCAGACAAAGACCCACTTAGGCTGACCAGAGGCTCCTGGGAAATCCATAAGCAGTATAGGACAGCAGTAGCTTTTCTCTACTGTTGTTCCCCAGAAATTGGTGTTCAAGGGCATATTGCCTTTGACAGTGGACGCAGATCATAGTCATCATAACAAGTAACCATGGATAGCTTTATCCTCTATGAATAAGCAGGTGATCAGGTTGGCAACGTTGACCTGCTTGGCCTACTCTTTGCAAGTAACTAAAATGTATTTCAGCCAACGCATGATCAAGGGGGAAATGTCCTTATCGCTGTTTGTAAATTTCTGGTTGGCACTTTCTTTATCCAGGAACAATGGCTTGATGAGGAAGCCATTGCTGCATTTGACAGCCTGTGAATGGAATCTTGACAATGTTACTGCAGGTGGGAGAGACAAACCATTCAGTGTCTATGAAGCCACAAGCCAGTCATGGCACAAAGCTCTTTTCCCAGGGAATCTGTCATCTCAAGGATGAGAGTATAGCACTTTCAAGTTCAAAAAAGAGGGAGCACCATAGAGAGTTGCCCTCAAGGGTGTTTCTGCACTTGCTTGTTTGCACTGGCTTTGCTTTCTGCTGTCACTTCAGACATCAAGGGGCTGGACTGCAGCGTCTACTTATTTTAGAGTTAGTTTTACTGGACATGTAACTCTGCTGTGGCCAGGAGTGCATTTGCACAGCTAAAGAAACTTCAACTGGCTCAAAGAAGTACAGCCAGGTTGTTGGCTAGGGCTGGTTATAGGGAGCACGCAACTCCCTTGCTACAACAGCTCTACTGGCTTCCAGTCTGTTTCCGGGGATAATTCAAAGTGGTGGTTATGACCTATACACAGCTTAAGCCCCAGCTATCTGAAATACTTGTATTCCCTCATACAAACCTGCCCGAGTTTTGAGATCTTCAGGGGAGGCCCTTCTCTCACTCCTGCTACCCTCAGAGGCACACTTAGTGGGGATGCAGGAGAGGGCCTTCTCGGTGGCTGCTCCCAGACTTTGGCAATCCCTCCCTGAAGAAGCTAGACTGCCTCCCTCCTTGTTGTCCTTCCACTGGCAGATGAAGAGCGTCTTGTTCCAACTGGCTTTGGGGAATTGGCTGCTTTTAATGAAAGGGCCAGTGCAGTGCTGCTTTTATTGGCATGCTTTAAACATATTTTATATGTCTATAGTTTTAATTCTATTAAAGTTTATTTTTTTAATTAATTGTTTTTTCTTTTCTTTTCTTTTTTAGCCATTCTTGTTTCTACCTGTTATCGGCATAAGGAGAAAAGGTGAGGTATAAATGCCCAAAGTAGAGAAGTCCAGCATGAGTTAGAACGCAGCCAGCAACAGAGAGGCTTGCATTTCTCTCAGACAACCGGAAGCCGTTAGCAGAGGGCGGGCTGGAGAGAAGCTAACTCTCTCAAGAAGCTCAGGCAGGATCAGAAGGCAGGAGGGGGAGCATTTCCTCACCGGAAGAGGAGGCAGTTAACCCCATGAGCCCCAGGAGTAGATGAATGGGAAAGGTACTAGACAGAAAACAAAACCAGAAACGTAAGGGTCATAGGTTCAGGATATTCTGCAGAAGCCGGAAACATTCCTTAGAAGGGTCAACTGAATCATAAGATATGGACGCTCAGCTAGAGTTTCAAAGGTTAATTGTTTTGCAATAAATCTTCAAGCTAATTATGCCTTGCGTGCTGTGATATCAAGAGGGCAGCCTGGGCTCCTGATACTGTGCATGTGGTTCACTCCAGCTCATAGGGAGGTATCCAATGAAGCAATTCTAACACAAAGCCTTTGGGTTGTGCAATGCAACTTCCCCTCCTTCTCCTCTTCCCATGTGGCTTGAGTGTCTCTCCCTCCCCAAATCTGTTGTGCAAGTGGAAATCTTTGCTCTAGCAGAAGTATGCTCTAGTGGAAGTATGAACCCGAAAAGCATTTGCTTGATTTAAATGTTTTGCTACATCTGCAGGAAAAAAAATATCCCCCTTTCCCCCCACTATAATCCACCTAAAACACACAGCGAGACTTTTTGCAGATAGAAGTGCGATGGGGAAATGTATGAAAAAGTGTGGGGTAATTTATTGACTGATTGGCGCCATGCAGGCAAATCAGTATGAATGTTCATTGCTGCAGAAACTCCCCACAAACCAGAATGAATGTACACTTAAGGGTGGGCATAATAGAATCTCTCTGAAAGCTGTCTGCAAACAAATCAGGATGGATACTCAATGAACAGGTCATCTGGGAAGGGCCTAAAAAAGAAATTCAGATCAGGGTCCCATTCTAGTAACTAACTGGGCACATAAGAGCACAGATATATAGCACGGAGTCCATTAGTTGTCCTGTGTCTGAAAAGGCTAATGACTAACTGATCTAGTCAGGCCTTTAAGGGTGAGCAATTAGGCTCTATAACTGCAGTTTTGAAGTTCACTGTGCCTTTCCTTGTTATAAATCTGGTTACTGTGCTTGATGCAGTACATCCAGAAACTCTATTGGGCCCGTGGAAGCTGGTGGCAAACAGCCTCCTCCATAATTTGGTCAAGTCATACAAACTCTTCATGTGCAGAAACGTATTTCAACTCAATCCCAACACAGATTTCTTACCGCCACCCCCCAGGGAGCCTTTTTGTTCAGATCCTTTGCTCAACCTGGACTCTGCACTGTTATTATTGGGGAAACCTGAATTGTCAGCACATTGGGAGTTTTCGTATGCACATGTCGAAGACACACAGCTCTACTTTGCTTTCAAACCTTCTCTCCCTGAGGTGCTGTCTGACTGCCTGTCTGATATTTGTGGCTGAGTGAAAGGGATTTTCTATAGCTCAGTGCAGCGAAAAAAAGTCGTGGGAGATATTTTCTTGGCTGGATGGAAGCAACTGTCCAAACCAGGTCTAGGGCTAACTTTTGAGTTTGAACACAAAAGGGAGTCGGGTAGTTTTATTCTGTCTTCTCACCCTCATCATCATCATTTCATTTGTATGCCACC
The DNA here is from genome assembly GCF_963506605.1 of Zootoca vivipara. Taxonomy (NCBI): domain Eukaryota; kingdom Metazoa; phylum Chordata; class Lepidosauria; order Squamata; family Lacertidae; genus Zootoca; species Zootoca vivipara. The sequence continues at coordinate 35,685,399 of NC_083277.1, read as the reverse complement.
TTTTCACAGTTGAAACCATGCTCAAGGTGGCTTACAACATGACAAGATTTACACAATTACAAACATAACAAAAGTCATAAAAAATAAATAAAACAAATCAAAAAGTACACAACCAAATGGAAACAATTTCCACATAAATCATAAGATCCAAAACAACAATAACAGCAACAACCTCTCCCAAACCCCCATAAACAATACTCCAGTCCAAGAATCTGTTCCTCAACCTCGTTCATTGTACATTTCAGAAATGAACCTGTAGTCAAATTTAGGACGAGAGTCAAAGGAGTCAGCTACATTAGTAAAGAAAAATCACTTTATATGTGTAAAACACTGTGACACCAGATGGCACTGTGGAGTCCCGTCTTTCACCAATGGGATTTCCCTTTATGAAGTTTACGAACTGAATTGCTTTTTTGATGTGTATAGATCCAGCCATAGGTAGGGGAAAGGCTGTAGTTCACTCATAGAGCATCTGCGTTGTGCCCAGAAAGTACCAGGTTCAATTTCCAGCATCTCCATGAAAGGCTGAGAATGTCCGCTGCCTGGAACCCTAAAAAGCCACTACTGGTCACTATTAGTATTGAGCTAAATGGACCAGTGACCTGATTCAGAACAAAGCAGCTTCCGAAATTCCTTTGAGAATGGCTCTTTCCCAAGCTGAACCTCAGACTCAAGTGTTTATTTTTACACTGATAGCCGACAGAGTTCAATGAAGAAAATCGATTGGAGTTGGGAGGTAAGAATTCAGATCCCTGTTTAGCCATGTATTTATTGTATGTGCTTGAGCCTTTGGCTCTCTATCTTCAAAACTGGCAGAAAAAAATAGAAAGGAAAAAAAGAAAAAGAAATAGGAATAGGAAAGGAAAGAAAGGAAAGGAAAAGAAAAAGGGCTACTTCAAAACATTCCTCTCCTATGACAATGGGCTGTATTTGATGTAAAGGTAAAGGTAAAGGGACCCCTGACCATTAGGTCCAGCCGTGACCGACTCTGTGGTTGCAGCGCTCATCTCGCGTTATTGGCCGAGGGAGCTGGCGTACAGCTTCCAGGTCATGTGGCTAGCATGACAAAGCCGCTTCTGGCGAACCAGAGCAACACACAGAAACGCCGTTTACCTACCTGCTGTAGCGGTACCTATTTATCTACTTGCACTTTGACATGCTTTCAAACTGCTAGGTTGACAGGAGCTGGGACCGAACAATGGGAGCTCACCCCATCGCGGGGATTCGAACCGCCAACCTTCTGATCGGCAAGCCCTAGGCTCAGTGGTTTAACCCACAGCACCACCCGCGTATTTGATGTAGTGCTTATCAAAATGCTATGGCATTTCAAGGTTTTCTCCTTGCATGTCAGAACATTTCCTCCATTTCCTCCACTCCTGTAAGTCTGTTCTAGGGGTTCTCTGAACCCTCCAGAACAGATTTGGGGGTTGTGCAGTCCATGCACAGGGAAAGAGAGGGGGAGAAACGCCATTGGGCTAGCGCTAAACTTTGAGTTAGTGGAACTGTTTAGTTGAATACCACCCAGTGAATAATTATTTTTTAAAATCCATGCACTTAAAGTATTTTTACGGTTCAGTGTCTTATTTGTGTTCAGATGGTTTTATGGTTTACTGCAGGCCACCCAGAGAACTTTGTATTTGGGGGCAGCATACAAAGGTCATAAATTAAATAAATATCCAGCTAAATGAATACTATGGAAGGTCATGGAATTGCTAGCAGATAGGCACAAAACTATGGTGGGGGGGGGGGGAAAGCAGCAAAACTGTGTGTATGTAGGAAATCGGCTATCACATAACTGACATCTTGGAACCCCCCCCCCCCCAATTATGTGTATCCCATCAGTCCCTGGAATTTTTAGATCTTTTGCCCCTATGGATAAGCTTCCATGCATTTCACACACAAGCAAGCCATTTGGGAATTGCTTCCAAGTTCCATTAGAGATGCTTGAAGAATTCAGTCTTTGTGAATTCCGATGAGAACTCAGCTGATCAGCACCTCTCAGACTAATGTGTGGATTAGGAGTTAATTATCCACTTCTCAGATGTTCTGACACGGGTGCTGAGCTCTAAAAAGTATCAAAGGTACGTTTAAAATGCATATTTTGGGAGAAACTGCCGTATATTTAAAACTAGACATTTATGCATGCGTAATTAAATGTGTTATTTGTGTGAATGAACTTCTTTTCAAAATCACAGATTTCTATGGAACAAAACCACTCAAGGGTGAATGCATGCAAAAATGAAACAGACAGACTCACCCATACCTATGAATATACAAAGAAACCAAACTTTGTAGGTGAACATTTTTATACATTCAAAGAAGCAATGTAGAAGCCATGGTAGAAGCCAGCAGATCACCATTCAAAGAAGCAATGTAGAAGCCATGGTAGAAGCCAGCAGTTCAAGTACTGTACACTGGACTCACCCCATCATGAAACTATCAAATCCATTTGCGCGTAGAGCAGACTACTGTTTTGCAGATACTTAGTACTGTCCATGTACGGAACATAGGCATGACATAGTCCTAGCTTGAAACATTTCAATAGCAGATAACAATCACTACTACCGTAGAAACCTGCTACCAGGGGAGGGAGTTCGTAATCTCTATAAAATGCATCAGGTTTGTTAGCTATATTTTGTCTTGGCTTACATATTCTTGGGTTGGTCCCAGAAACAATCATTCCTGAAAATACATTAGTTTCATTTTTCTTGAAATAAACATAAACTGTAACAGCTATTGTGTACGTTGAACCTGATGTATTGCTCGGCTTTAATGACACTCCATCAATTTCTAGCGGCATATTAAGCTACTGGATGTTCCTCAGATTTTTCTGTTGACAAAATGTATTTTAGATTGTAATACAATCACTCAGATATGTTCTGAACATCTACTCAAACCACCTCCTCTAAAACTGAAAAACATTCCAGTGGATCACTCCATGACTTACAAAATTTTGCAGGGCTTTTTGTATATAAAGTAAAGGGCATATTCACACCATATATTGGAAGCTCACCCAATTCACACAAAAAGCACATTACTTCTCCCAAAGAATCCTGGGAAGAGTTTTTTTTAAGGATGTTGGGAGATATGGCTCCACAAGGCGATACACAGGACTCTTGGGGGGGGGGGAGCCATGTGATTTAAATCTGTGATACATATGCCTTGAATGTGTGCAAGTGCCCCAAAACTCTAAATTCCAGAAGTTGGGATCACTCCTGATATATGTCTACCTCAACACTTTGTCCAAGGGAAAAAAAACCCACCAGTGTATATTGCTATTCTGTCTGCTCAGACACAAACAACTGAGGTTGCTCCATTTATTTGGTTTTATATTTATATACTCTGAGGTAGATTTGTGGTGATTCAGGATGGCTGAGTGATGTGCACATTCTTCCAATACATCGTATCAAATGTCCCTGAGGTGATTAGATGCCCTGCTCTGGGAAACCACAGTCAAAAAGGGCTGGAAGAAATCTAGAATATTTCATTTATTTTCTGCTGATTAACACTACAAATTTACTTGGATATGTAGTGGCCACACACTGACTGGGTCCCATTGACTTTGAGCTGTAAGTATTTTAGTAGAATAATCGGTTGTCGTTGTGATTGGCTTGTAAACGGCACTTTCCCTTAATTGTTTCAGGTGAGGAAATATTTTCCCCCTACATGGAAGTTGCAGTTGGCAGAAAAGGCAGGAAACCATAACAAATTGATGGCTTCTAGGACAATTCCAACGGCAGGCATGTTTGATGAAAGACAACCCCCTGGTTATTTTTCTCAGGAATGATCTTCCAATTTGCAAGGGGACAGGTGAAAATTCATCAACTGATTGAAAGGTAACACACTTGGGAATTAATTTCCCAACAGTGTCACTGAGATTACTACAGCTGGGTTTTCCTACATGTGCTCAATGGATTGCAGCACACCGTAAATGGCAGCGACACCTGGAATGCTATTTGTTGCCATTGCTGATGGGTGAGTTTGGGACTTTTGTTGCCTGGAGGAAATGGAACACACAGAGGGAATGAAGTGCAAAGTCTCGCCTTCGCTGCTCTTGCATCTCCATGCCCTCAAATCTGCCCTTCTTTTTTTGTGGAGGTCTTTGTGTACCCTTCCCTGTTGCCTGTTGTTCTCTCCAAACTTCTACTGGATCCCTCCTCTCTTCTGTCTTGTATGTTTTTGAATGTGTCAGTGAATTAATTAAGGCAATGTATTCTGAAAAAAATGGGCCGTGGTATTTCGGTGGAAGATGCCCAGCTTACTATCGTTCAAGAAAGCTACCCTACCAGGTCTGTGGGTGCATGGATGACCTCACCTACATTTTGCATGGATAAATGACTTCATTATCAACTCCGACAGGATAACAGGATAACATTGTTCCTTGATCTATGAAATGTTATTCTGGGGGAAAAATAGAGAATTATAGAAAATTAGTTTGGCTCTGTCCAATTATTTCTGCCATGAGCTGTATTGATTCTACTCATTTCTCATCTAGGCATTGAACAGACCAGTTCAACAAACCCAAATCCATGTCATAGATCAGGGGTTGGCAAACTAAGGTCCACAGGCTGGATCAGGCCCAACTGCCTTCAGGATCCGGCCAGCGGACTGTCCGTGGATCGTCGTGGGGATTCTGTTTGTTCGGACTGTGCCATTCCCCCCCCCTGCGCCATTCCATTCCCCCCCTCTCCCTCACACACACCGTGGCGCCGCCTCCTCCCTCCCTCCACCTGACTTCTCTCTGCCCTGCCTAGAGGAGGAAGGGCTGAGCTGGCTGAGCGCCATTTTAAGCAGCGCCTCTCTGGAGCCAGCCCTTTTGTGCCGCTCATCTTCCTTCCGCTGCCACCGCCCTGGTGCTCCTGTGGGCCAGAGAGCGGAGCGGACGAGCTCACTCTGCCTACCCACAAGCAGCAGCAGCAGCAGCGGTGGTGGCGGCGGCAGTAGCAGCCCCTGGGAAGGTAAGCGCAGCAGCTGGGGCTGGGGGCTGGGGAGTAGGACTACTTGCCCCCCTCACCTCTTCTTCCAGCTCCCCCTCCAGTGCCTCTTCTCTGGCCTGCCACAAGGCCTGAGGGACAGTGGACCAGCCCATGGCTAATTTTTTTTGCCAACCCCTGTCATAGATAGATAGATGATAGATAGATAGATAGAGTGTGTACCAGTCATCAGCATCAGGGCACATCTACATAAGTTTGAGACCTATTTGGTTAATTTGTTTCTGTGACATTCATATAGGTAAAATACCCAGCACACAACCTGCTATGTGGACTATTCTGAGTGCCTATATATTTTAAATACATTCATGCCTCTGTAGATTTGGATCTCTCATTAGGAAAGAAAACGAAATGGAAAATGCTATCTTGTTATGTAACCCTGCCAAGGGCTAAGCTATTGGTTATTAACTATTCATAAGTGACATAAAAAATAAAGAAACTAATGAGGTATATTGCAAATGCAGAAGAAATGGACCAACCTGTTGTTTTGGCTCTTATTATCTCTAGTATTACCTGTCTTGGTAAATAGGTAGGTCAGGAAAGAAGATTCCTAGGGCGAATCTCTATGTACTGTATGATTGAATCAAACACTCCCTCCTTTTGTCATTATAGAATGCAGGTCATGTTTTTTTGTCTTCCTAATCAAGTCCTTACCTAGAGGGCAGGAACAACTATGCATTTCTTTCTTCTCTAATGAATTCTTAGAGGAATGGAAAGTTCCAAAAATTTAGGGACCTGTGGTGGAAACAGTTCAAGAGTCATTTCAGGTTCTTTCCGTAGGATGGGCAACTCTTTAACCTAGCTTGGTGCCAGACCTTCTTGGGTAGTCTAGCTGGCAAAACTAAAATAAAGGCAAATCACTAGGACCAATGTATGGTTCATTCTCTAGAAATGATCACTAATAATAATAATAATAAGTTAAAAACTAACGATAATTTATCTCTCGCTTCACCAAAGGGAGAGATAGAGATACAGATGTATTTCCCCAATATTTTTCAGAGAATTGGTAGTTTTATGGATAGAATAATGCATTTTCTACTGCAATGCCTGTCAATCCTGTTAACCGAGAGCCAGCGGGAACCACTTATTTCTGGCCAAAAGGAAATCTAATTTGAAGCATACCTAATTAGTTTAGCCTGAATGCTAAAATAGGCTCAGTTTGCCTAATGAAGAGCTCTGTGTTACTTTCAGCTTCCTCGTAAATGTGGCAAGTTGGACCAACCTTGAATATAAGATGGGTGGTGCTTTTAAGTGCTGATCAGAAAACCTTCTATATAACACCATCTTAATGGAGACAACTCCAGCCCAAGTGAGATAAAAAAAATGGCCTTAGCTGATGAATTTTGATTCTGGAGAAGCAGAAGGGAATCTAAGTATAAAATATCCTCATTAGTTCTGGTTACAGGTAGGTAGCCGTGTTGGTCTGGGTCGAAGTAAAATAAAAAAATTCCTTCAGTAGCACCTTAAAGACCAACTAAGTTTTTATTTTGGTATAAGCTTTCGTGTGCATGCACACTTCTTCAGATACTAGAATTCCTCTAATTCTAATTCCTCATTAGAATTAGAAGGGAGATGGCCACAAGATTCCGATAGCATTGGAGTACAGATGTTTGGGCTTAAAGTTCAGTGTCCTTGACTAGTACAGTGTATTTCTCATATTGTTGTTGTTGTTTAGTCATTTAGTCGTGTCCAACTCTTCGTGACCCCATGGACCATAGCACGCCAGGCACTCTTGTCTTCCACTGCCTCCCGCAGTTTGGTCAAACTCATGTTCGTAGCTTCGAGAACACTGTCCAACCATCTTGTCCTCTGACGTCCCCTTCTCCTAGTGCCCTCAATCTTTCCCAACATCAGGGTCTTTTCCAAGGATTCTTCTCTTCTCATGAGGTGGCCAAAGTATTGGAGCCTCAGCTTCACGATCTGTCCTTCCAGGGAGCACTCAGGGCTGATTTCCTTAAGAATGGATAGGTTTGATCTTCTTGCAGTCCACGGGACTCTCAAGAGTCTCCTCCAGCACCACAATTCAAAAGCATCAATTCTTCGGCGATCAGCCTTCTTTATGGTCCAGCTCTCACTTCCATACATCACTACTGGGAAAACCATAGCTTTAACTATACGGGCCTTTGTCGGCAAGGTGATGTCTCTGCTTTATTTCTCATATATATGTATTCAAAAGCCACCTGGGTTTCCATAATCAGATGGATTTCCCCTTTAGCGATAGAACAAGGATAGTCAACATGGTGCCCCCAGATATGGTTAGACCACAATTCCAATCAGCAGTAGACTGCATGACTGATGGTCAGGGATGCTGTGAATCCAAAAACAAGTGGAGGGCATAATTGTGGCTGAAAAAGAGAATTATCAGGAAATTATATTTTTGATAATTTTTGGCTTATCAGTGAATGGAACTATAGTGTTAGTTCATACTGCTGGTTGAAGGAAGCAATGGGTTCAGAGAGGAGGGACAGAAGGAGCAGGGAACAAGCCCATTGCTTTCTTGAACAATATTAAAACATTTAAGCAATCATTAAAACTGGATCAACAGCTGCATCACCTTCGTCACAAGCAGAGAAGCTTAGCGGGCATTTCACAAAACGTTCTCCTCAAGGGCCTGGCAGTAGAACCTGCAATTGACTAGTCCTCCACTCTCCCAGGTGTGTCTCTGGTGGGGTCTGATAGTGGAAGGGTCTCAGAGATGTAATGTGCATCTTGCTAGGGAAAGGAATGGCACTGTATAAAATTTAAAACATAACTTTATTATTGTACAGCTGGCAACTTGTTCCTTTTCATTTGTGCTAGTTATTAAAAGCTGCCCAGAGTGGCTGGGGAGTGGGGAAACCCAGCCAGATGGGCGGGGTATAAATAATAAATGATTTATTATTATTATTATTATTATTATTATTATTATTATTATTATTATTATGACATTTTCAAAAATCTATGAGAAAATTGTTTTCTGAGAAATTTCAGCCCAACCCTGATATTTAGGCTTTGTCAGACAAAACAGAAGGGGCAATTTATTTTCCTTCTGCCAGATGTTGCTTCTGGGAAACTCTGGACACTCTATACTTTTCATTCATTTGGAAGATTTATAAACAGCTTGCTTGAAGAGCTCTCTAAGCAGTGTGAATAAATAAATCAAATTGTGGATAATTATCTACAAACAGGATTGCACATGCAGTTGCAGATTCATGTTGTCCTCCACATGTACTGTCAATGCACAGAAAGACATATTTTGAAGCTGCTATGTGGAAACCCATTTTCTTTTGAGACAAGGCTTAGTGCAGTCATTAATTCAGGCCTGCACAACTTATGACTCACCAAGCTCAGGGTAGCCCACTGTTTATGATAATGAATTTTCTGACGTAACTCTCATCTTTGCTACTTGCTGGTGGCTGTGTGTGTGTGTGTGTGTGTGTGTGTGAAGCATCCAGCAGGCTACAATATGTGGTTGATCGCAAATTGTGCAGATCTGGTTTAATACTGAAAATATTGTCTGACTTGAATGCTCTTCACCTTGTTTCCAGACCTGCTTGTTGTCCCCCAGTAGTGAAAAGAAAAGACACTCTGGAAAATTTCATAGGCTTTTACCTATTTACTAAATATTTTCCTGCATTTTGACCTGGCCCCCCAAGTGTCATTTGTGAAGTGTTTCGTGAACTGAAATACAGCGATGGGGAAAGTTTTACCTGGTTAATTTGTGTTTGTCTCATAGCTGCCAAGTTTTCCCTTTTCTCGAGAGGAAGCCTATTCAGCATAAGGGAAAATCCCTTTAAAAAAGGGATAACTTGGCAGCTATGGTTTGTCTATGCTCCAGAATGATTGTTTTGTGTCAGGACTGAACCTTCCACTGAAACAAGGTCATTGGGCTTACACACAGAGTGATCACATGGGAATGCTTAAACAAGTATTATTTTCTTTTTCTTTTCTTTTTTAAAAATCACTCCAGGAAGATTTGAGAAGTCCTGTCCCGTGTTGTACTTGGCAAATAGGATGACACTGGGCCCTCATCCCCATAGGAGTTTAATCTTTCATCTGAGGGAAGTTAACAGTTTGAGAGAAAGCAGTGCCATTTGCTTTCTAGATCCCAGCTCACATCCACTGCCTGCTGCCAGGGCACTGCTGCTCCTGAAGCTCATTAGAGGATTGGTTAGGCCCTGCAGTTGATCAACTGGCTTCAGCAACAGATCTAATTAAGAAGTTTAGATAAAGGACAAGAGAGAGCAGCAGAAAACTGGAAAATAGAAAAAGTATACTTTAGCTTGAGAGAGCGAGAGAGGGAGAGGGAGAGGGCAGAATGTGTAAACACATTACAAACACATCAAGTATTTTACTTTCTAATTGGTCCCCTTGAGAAAGTGTTTGCCACTGGGGTCCTTGTCCTAGATCTGCATTCAAATCCGACCTTGTCGAAAGCACCCTGTCTGGCTTCCGCTCTTCATGTGCTAATTGTGACGTTGGACAGTTCCCTCTGAGCAGTTGGAAGTTTGGGAAGGGTTCTTAATTGGTACATCTTTTTACGTACAAATTGAAAAGAGAGGCTTCCAAGAAGCAGGGAAAACTGGCAGTGGTCTTAAAGATACAAACGGTTCTCATTTTATTTTTAAAATCCCTCCTCCCTGATGTGACAATACTTAGCAGTCCCATTTCTTAAACTCCCCCTGCTGCAACCAAGTTTAATGATGGGCTAATCATTGAAGCTGCATCAGTGTTTTTCTTATTATTTGTTGTTGTTTAGTTGTTTAGTCGTGTCCGACTCTTCGTGACCCCATGGACCAGAGCACGCCAGGCACTCCTGTCTTGCACTGCCTCCCGCAGTTTGGTCAGACTCATGTTCGTAGCTTCGAGAACACTGTCCAACCATCTATCTCGTCCTCTGTCGTCCCCTTCTCCTAGTGCCCTCAATCTTTCCCAACATAAGGGTCTTTTCCAAGGATTCTTCTCTTCTCATGAGGTGGCCAAAGTATTGGAGCCTCAGCTTCAGGATCTGTCCTTCCAGTGAGCACTCAGGGCTGATTTCCTTTTTCTTATTATTAGTGAGTTGCATTATCTCTTTCCTTCTCATGCCTAGCCTATGAGGCAGGGTGATAACTATTCTGATTTTACAGATGGGAAGAAGCTGAATCACTCACCCTGAGGGCCATGATGGGGATAGACTGCATCTCCAGCCTCCCAGGTGTGATGCACCCTAGACCACATATCACTCCTGTAATGTTATACACTAATCTCTGTTCATCTATCATCTAAAAGGATCAACGTGTCAGGATGCTGTCAGCGACTACTGGCTGGTTGCCCAGGAAAATATAAAGACCAGGAAAGGTTTCGTACTGTCCTTTTTTATTTCAATATTTACAGAGAGAGGCTATAGAACCCAGCCTCTTGGGTAATTGCATTGTCCTGAGTGAATCTCCACCCCCGTCTCTCCCAATTCCTCATTCATCTCTCCTACAGTTGCTGTACAGTGCCCTCTGTCTTTGAGCTCTTTGCTCTCCTACTTTCAAGGCTCACCAGGTTCTGAGAGATGGAGGGTCTGGGATGCTTTCTAATGACACTGTGTCAATGAGCAGCCACGCCGCTTCTGCCTCCTCCTCTCCCATTATTTCCCAACTTTCCCCCTCATCTGCCTCTGAGCTGTGACCTCCCGCAAACCCCTGTTGTAAATCTACACTGTCTTCCTCTTCCTCCCCAGGATGGGGAGGCGGTCTCCACCATTCCTCCTCTGCCCTGTCCCTGACATAATGCATATTAGATGGTACACACTGCATTCTCCCCCTTATTTATTCTCTTTCACATTTGAAGGCACCGTAGTGTGACTCTTACCCGCCATCAGTAGTAACTGGTGGGGCTGTGAGGGTGGGACTGTATTTGCTCCCTCTAGAGGGAAAGGGGCAAGGCAGCGGGAGCATTGCATAATGTTAGCACAGTGTCAGGAAGGTTGGCTTATGTGTTTCTTGCATTTCCATCCAACCTTCCTCTCCAAATCGCTCCAGGAGGTGTTCATGGTTCTCCCCCTCCTCATTTAATCCCCACAACATCCCTGGGAGGTAGGTTGGACACAGAGACAGGGACTAGCCCAAGGTTGCATCTGGTGGGCTTCATGGCCAAGCAGGGATTTGAACCCTGGTCTCCCATGTCCTAGTTCGACACTCTAACCACTACCCCACACTGGCTCTGCCACTGCACCCATGCCACGCTCACTCTGCTTTGCCTCTCTCCCTCCGAGGAAGCGGTAGCAACACACAGCATTGGGAAGATGGGAGAGCAATGTGGCCCCACCCACAAATCATAAGTGAAATGAATTTTTGTTTAAATCCTAAATTTAGACAAAAATAGTATATTTCTTTAGTTTTGTGAAATGCGTGTTTAAAGAACAACCCTATGAGTGATACCTTTGTCCATTGTACTCAGTAGCTTAGTCATAACAATAAAGGCAGTAAATAATCCAATAATAACTACTCAGTCATACAGATGAAGTGAGGAATGAGAACAATGCTAATATGATTAGGTAATTCAATCCAGAAATTGAAAAGGAGGCTGAACGGTTGTGTGATTGTCAAACTAGTCATAAATGTACCATTTTTCTTGATAAAAGAGAATAAGGCTGCTATCCTATACTGTACTGTACTATACACACTTGCTGTTGAATTAGTTCCATTGAACTGAATAGGTGACATGCAGCCAAGTTGTGCACAGAGTGGACCCACTGAAATCAATGGCTGTTATTCAACTAACTTGTACCATCCATGCAAAAATTTCCACTCCTCTCCCCGCAGGGTTGGAGGAAACTCTGGAACAGATTTAGGAGACAGGCAGGGGAAGAGAAGGTGGGAGAAAGCAGAGGTCTGTCCTGCAAGAGGAAATCCTTGCACTGGGAGCTGGATACTTCTCAATGATTTCAACTGGTCTCCTTTGAGCATCACTGACATTCGATATCACCCATCAGACAATGTAGACTGGCTACTACTCCTATACTTTGAAACCTTTTATAAAATATATCTGTTTCCCATGTCCATATCACTCACAGAGTTTTTATCTCAGGGTCTCTCTTCTTGTTCAGTGGCTAGTAGCCACAATGACTATGTTCTACCTCCACTGTTGGAGCCAGTCTACCTCTGAATACCAGTTGCTGGAAATCACAAGTGTAGTAGAGTGTTGTGCCCAAGTTCTGTTTGAGGGCTTTTGAAAACAGAGCGCTGGACTACATAGGGCCTGATCCAGCGGAGCTCTTTATATGTTCTTATGATTGAGTGGTTGTTCCTTCCTTGCACCTTCTTTCTTCCTTTCCTCATGTGTCTGTTTTTTATTTAGACCAGGCATAGACAACCTTGGCTCTCCAGATGTTTTGGAACTACACCTCCCATGATCCTTAGCTAACAGGGCCAGTGATCAGGGATCATGGGAGTTGTAGTTCCAAAACATCTGGAGAGCCAAGGTCTGATTTAGACTGTAAGCTTTAACAACAACAAAAAGTAAATCTAAGGAATGAGCCTAGAACACACACAGCTGTTCTGCAACAAAAAATAATGATTAGCTTTACATGATCAAAGGACAGTAGCCTTTCTCCTTGTCCAATGAACCAATAATCAAGGTGTAGTGTAGCATGGGAATGCATAGCAGTAAAAATGGCCTGCCTCCATGCTATAGATTATGAATGGGGAACATGTGGCTCCCCAGATGTTGCTGGACCTCAGTGCCCATCAAATCCAAACACCATGGCGAGTCATATGGAATGATAGGGGTCGTGGTCCAACAACATCTGAAGGGCCACAGGTTCCCCATATGCGCTCATCTTGTCCACAAATCTCAGCTGATTCTGCCACTCGTGACATCCATGCTGTAGCTTAACCCGTGTTCACATAAATGTCTAAGCCTGAGCTGTCTGAAGAGTGATAGCCAATGATTCAGCTCACCTTATGGAAGCATCAAGAAGCTCACTGCTAATAGTAACTGCCTTGATAGATGTCGTTAATAGTCAAACTCCAGGGGTATTTTCTGGCCCATAGAGTTCCACAGTGAAACATCTGGCAGGCCTAACAAGATGCCATCCCCTCTGTTTCCACATGTGAATGGCAGCTGGCTGTAAATTCAGCACAATGCATGTATTTGTAGTCATTAAACACACTTCCAAGTCTGTGCTCTATTTTTATTGGAGTGAGCAAGTGTGCTGTACCAATTCTCGTCCCATTTGTCTCATTCAGCAATACTTGTCTTGATTTATTTCAGTGTAGTACGCCCAGATGGCCTATACATATCTCAGCAACAAAGGCTTACTTGAATATCTCTTTTGCCGTGAAGACGCATAAATAAATAAGTGCCACTCTGTATTAGAGCCATCTGGAAAAATCCTGAACCCAGCACAACCTAATTACTCACAATCATTAGGACGATGGTTTGGAAACAGGCAATCTGGTCTGCAAGCCAGTTAAATCACAACCCAGTTAAATCACAACATTTGCATCTAAACTAGCTAAGATGCATCTCTCACCTTAGCATTTGTGTGTGCTTGTCTTGCTCTCTGAAGCACAGCTGTAACAAAACAGTCTAGAATATAACGCTGCCACGGCAGTCCTGCTTGCCTAACAGTTTTCATTGGCCTGTGCTGCAAAGCGTGTTCTCCTTCACGGAGAGCATGTGTTGCAGTGGGGTCTAGCAAGACCCCCGCTCTGTTGCTGGGCGGGTTAGTTTGGATGGCCACGGATGTGACTGGGCTCCTCTGAGTTGTTGGGGAGATTTTGATGTTGCCAATTTTGATTGACAGCCTAGAGGCAATACATTCCCTGTGCACGCAGCATTGAGCTTCCTCTTTTCGCTGCTCGCATTGGATCACCCGCTCACCCTCCCTAATTTTAGGGCCTGTTGCTTTTGACCTTGTTATGCCTGTCATGGGGTCGTCTGCTTTTGGGGCAGGGGCCTGGTTGGAATTTTGTCCATTTGGCTGATTGGCTGGTGCCATTTGGTTTTTGCCTACTGCATAGCAAACCGTTACAACTTGTAAAGTTGTGTTTAAAAAATTGGTTTAAAAAATTGGTTGGTGGAGGGGTATGGATTGGCTGTGCCTGCCCCTCCAATGCTGCTGCTGCAAGGATATTCCGTTAAAGGAATCCAGGGGCTCGCCATGCTCTTGTCTGAACCCCTGTCAAGGGGCTAGAGCCACGCAAGAGCCCCTGGGAGCATTTGGGGAGAGGTGAGGGCCTGGCACCCAGCTCTAGTCTCTCCCCAAAAATGTTTTCCCTTAATGACTTTACAGGCATGCGGATGTCAGTTCTGTCCCTGGGTGGGGACAGATAGTCGCAACCAATGCCTAAGCAACCACTCACATTTTGTATTTTAATAAAGTTGTGTCCAAAATTATGCCAAAAACCTTAAACAAAATTTCTGTGTGAAGTGTGAGTTTATTTGAGGGTGTCTTGGAGACCTCGACACGCAACATCTTAGAATCAGGCAGGCAATGAGTTCAGATCCACCATAAGCAGATGGTAGGTGGGGGCACATTTAATATTTCTTAACAACAACAACAACAACAACAGCATAATCAGCTGTATTCATTGCCACTGGTCAGCCCTGGAATGTGATAACCAAAAATAAGACTAGGAGTATTCCTGAGCCTGTGAAGAGTGTCTTCTTCACTGAGTGACTATCTACATCCTACATCCTTCCCTATTATCTTAAGTTCATATTTAGGACTAATGATGAAGGGTATTCAGACAGGCATGAGCACCACAGATGCATGGGAAAAGGAGAGATTGACTTAATACACGTATAACAATATTTGCTACATAAAATTAAATTAATGTTTCCTGAACTATTGAGGCTCGATTAAAACTGGAAGTTCAGTTTCACTCTCATATATTTCTTTATCCACTCCCAGGGACCAATGGGCTGGCATCCTCTTTGATGGTCCTTTAATATGGTTCCGGCTCCCATTTTGCCCAGTCATTCAGGATTGATGGATGGAGGTCCGTGTGTGTGTGTGTGTGTGTTTATGATTTATTAACTTATTCACAAATCCTCTGAGTTTATAGACAAACGTAACATCAGTAAAAATAATATAATCCTTTAAGACAGGGGTGGGGAACAGCTTAGGTGGCTCTAAAAGAGCCCTAAAGATTTTTCTGTCACTGTGCACTGTGGGTTAAGGATCCTATGCATCCGAGATGAGGGACTTGTGACACCTCCCCCCCCCCGCAATGTTATTAATCTGTAACTCCCATCATCCCCAACCATTGGCTATGCTGACTGAGGCTGATGGGTGTTGCTGTTGTAGTCCTACAACATCTGGAAGGTCTCAGACTCTCCATCCCACCATTAAGACAACAAAAAGTAGAATAGTTTAAATCTAGTGCTACAACCAAAAATCAATAGGCCTGAGCAAATCCATTTCCCCCCACGTAGTGCTGAAAAAAAAGCCTCAGTGCCAGGAGAACATCTCTGGAAATAGTGTTCCGAATTTGCGATGCCATAAAGAGAAGGTCCTATCTAGTTATCTGCAGGCCTTTCTTCTGGTAGTTGAGGAACCCAGAGAAGGGCCAATACCTGGGCAGGCGGATGCTTCTGTCTAGCCTGATGCAGGCTGCATTAGCGAAGTTCAGCGCAGTATATCAGAAGAGAAGGAGGGTGGCCATGTGTCCTACTTAACAGAGAACATGACTGTTTTGAGAAGGGCTATCAGAAGATAGTCTTCTGTTTGATGATATCTTCTCATTGAGGGCTGAACCACCTGAGTCTTGATGAAAGATAAGGAACCATAAAAAAACATTGCTTATCATCTGATCACAGCACCTGGCCAGCAGAATGAGTAACTTGGTGCCAACCTCACTACAGCGAGATGGATTGCATGTCTATTTAAATTGTAGTATTGTTTCCCCTTAATTTGCATCTACAAATATGGATTAGCATGCATCTTTTATGAAAATTGGTGACCTCTCTTTGACCATGTGTCACTGGGCATCTTAAAGATCAAAATAAATGTTTTGTCCTCATTGCTTTGCACAGAGTAGTCAACAGATGCACCCAACATTATGACTTACTTTTTCAGGGCAGACCTCTCCAGAGCACCAGGGCACTCCAGCATAATGCTTAGGAATTTGGGTATTTCTCTCACCACAAGATCAATTATAATTGCATGCATATACAGTATGGCTGGGGAAGTGTTTACCTAGATCCATTTCATTTCATTAGGTGGCCGCAATAAAGGAATTATTAACAATACATTTGTTAGTTTGGTGGTGACTGTTTGCCCTTTCTTGTTTCAAAATCTGGTGGCTAGTCATTTTTCACAGTGCCTGAGCATGTTTCCTGGATTTGAAATAGCGTATTGTAGAGTTGTAAACACAGTTGAAGCAGATAGCCTGAAGCATCTTCTCTGAAAAAGCTACAGGAATCCCTCGCAACAGCTGATGCTGTTCTGAATTTGCAGCCAGGCTCAGTGACCCTTTAGTTATAATGTTGGAGAGTATTAGAAGTGGATCTGCAAGATTGTTTTATTTCAGAAGGGCATGAGCTGCCGCTATAGGATAAAATATGATACATGGTTCAAAAGAAGTCCTGTGTATCACCCTGAACTTGATGCCAGGAGCCATTCTCTCCCCCCCGCCCCCCATTTTAAGCATCATTTTTCTCAATTTCCTGCTACCCTGTTGATTAGTCATTTAGTTGTGTCGGACGCTTCGTGACCCCATGGACCAGAGCACGCCAGGCACTCCTGTCTTGCACTGCCTCCTGCAGTTTGGTCAAACTCATGTTCGTAGCTTTGAGAACACTGTCCAACCATCTCGTCCTCTGTCGTCCCCTTCTCCTTGTGCCCTCCATCTTTCCCAACATCAGGGTCTTTTCCAGGGAGTCTTCTCTTCTCATAAGGTGGCCAAAGTATTGGAGCCTCAGCTTCAGGATCTGTCCTTCCAGTGCTACCCTAAGCGTGGCTATTTTGGAAGTTTTTGGAAAAAATGAAGATTTAGAATACCACAGGAAATGTTTTATTAATAAAATGATCACAGACCTAATAAAGGCAATTTACTGGATGTAGCTGTGTCTTGGGGAAATGGTAGTTAATGCAATTCTAGAGAATGCAAGTCATGATTACAACTTGTCATATAATGGGAAATAAAATTCATGTTAAAGGGGAAAGGTAGAGGCACAACACATTGGGAAATGCCATTTCCTAGCCTGCTGTTCAGCATAAAGATTAGACAAAGGAAAAATGTTTTGTGAGATATTTGCATTTTGGATTCTTCTTCTATGGCGATCACTTGTAGCCGAGTAAGACTGTCTCGCATGAACACGGTCTTAACAGTGAGTCTGTAAGTGACTGTGGAGGCCAATTCCAGATCCACACGTCCTTCCACAGTGGGGACATAGGTTTCTGGGCAGGAGTTGATCACGGTGAGGGTTTGCCAAACATGCCTTCCTCTTAGCATGTTTCTTTCTTTCATCCTGAGTTTGAGCATCTTCAAAGTCCATGACACCTTTGGTAAAGGCTGTTCTCCAGTTGGAGCGCTCGCAGGCCAGTGTTTCCCAGTTGTCAGTGCTTAGACTACATATTTTTTTAGATTTGCCTTGAGAGAGTCTTTAAACATTACACTTTCCATTTTAAAGTTTGGAATACAGTAGTTGCTTTGGAAGACAATAATCAGGCATCCGAATAACATGAGCAGTCCAACGGTTGATCATTGCTTCGACATTGGTGATCTTTGCTTCTTCCAGCACACTGGGATTAGTTTGCCTGTCTTCCCAAATGATGTGTAAACATTTTTGGAGACACCATTGCAATCCTATATACAGGATTCTTCAGAAGTAAGCATTGTTGAGTTTAGTGCAATTTGCTACAGTTAAGGGTCCATATATCTGTAGTCTTATACTTGCAGGACCACAACTGTCTTTTATTTCAAGAGAAGGGAAAAATGCAAAGCAATGAAGGAAGATGTGTAGAAAAGAAAAGAGATGAGGGAGATCAAGCCATATGTCAAGAATGCTTTGGTGGTGTTTCCTGCTTGGCAGGGGGTTGGACTGGATGGCCCTTGTGGTCTCTTCCAACTCTATGATTCTATGATACTAAGTGGTCTGCAAAAATCACCAGCAATTTTAAAGTGGTCCATGAAGGAGGGGGGTGAGTTTGGGAACCACTTCGTGATCACCGCCTTACTGAAGTTACCAGATCTGTTTGGTCAGTAACTGGATAGATCACCTTGACACCACCTATATGGTGGGATAGAAATGATCTCTATGCCCACAGCATTACCACCACCCAAGGTATTGCTGCTTTGCGTGAGTAAGTCATGTAAAATCCAATTGTTCTAGTGGCAATAATGGTTCTAGTAGCACTTGCAAAATATGTATCTTCTCATTGGGAGAAACAGAGCATGGTGTCATCAACAAAGCCGAGCTCAGTGAAAGAGATGTACACAGTTCACTGCATTGCAAAATAATGCCCGAGATATTTCTCCTCCCCCTCTGTGAAGAAGCTGTATGAAAAAGTGTTTTACATTTTTTAAAAATCTGTTTTGTCCCCTCCCCCTCCCACCATCTCTTCACAGTTTCATTTGAGCTTCAAGTATTCCACAAAAGAGCCTTTGAATCTGTTGAAAGACATTCATGGATAAAAGAAAAATAAGCTTTGAAATAACAGAAAAGAGGAAACAAAAAGAGAGAGAAAAGAATAGAGTAAGTTAAATATCACTTATCAGACTCAATATTCCAATACTCTCTGGAGAGGAAGAAAAGATAAACAGGCCATTTTGGGATGTTGATCACTTCTAACAAAGCTATTGGAAGGAGGTGATTTTATTTTTTTGCAGTCATTTATTCAATGTTTGATCACCAGTGACCCCTGGTACATACAAATCAATACCATGCAGGCATAATCAGGGTCAGTAGCAAGGACTGAAGGCGCTTCAGTGTTAGCAATCTCTGTACTAACTCTGGTGGGTTCCAGTAATCATGCTGACACACAGCTAACAAATAATAGTTGATTAAATGGAGTAGGCAAACGAGGGGCCTGCTGGGCACCTAGAGTGTGGCATCACCCTTCTGTTTGTGTCTTCCCACATCTCTGCTGCTTTTTCTGTCCTTTGGTCACTCTTTCTCTGTGTGTTTCACAGCTAAGTCCCATGGAAATCAATGGGCTCCAAATGTACAGCACAATGGCTTTGGCCCCCTGATTTCAGCGAGTCTTGCCTGTGATCCTATGCACACAGTGGCCAACACTCTCATTACTATGGGAACTTGCTTCCGAATGAAAGTGCATAGAATTGGGCTGTTAGTCCTAAGTTCAACTAACTGTTGCCTTTGGACTGCAGCATTGTCTTGCACCATTCTTAAGCTGCTAGTAGTATGAAAATTCAATCGAAAATGAAAATGATAATAATGATGATGTTGATGATGAGGATAATAATAATAATAATAATAGGATTTTCAAGACTTGGCAAATCACCCCTCTTGAAAAAATATTAGCATAAGCTAAGTGTCCAAGGGCCAAAGTTCTTGAGATCACTTCTCTGTCATTTAGTCTATTTCATATATATATATATATATATATATATATACACACACACACACACACACACACACACACAAATACAGCAGCTCAGGAGCATTGGGTATCACAGGTCTATGCAAGTGTCTGGATTTAGAATATTTCAATGTTATTTTTTCATTTTCTTTTTGGAAATTAAAAAAGTGTACTTATTTTAAGTGAGATCATGGGACCCCTTGTCATTATAGATCAATATTTCCCTCTCAGTATGTTTTATGATTGACTTGGTAAATCATGTAGTTGTATCCAAGGCTTTTTTTTCAGCCAGAGATCACCAGAACTCAGTTCTGGCACTTCTCAGGTGGGTGCCATTACCATTCTAAGAGAATGATGGCACCTCTTTTTCCAGAAAAATAGCACTAGTTGTATCCTAGGCTTCTTTATTTGCAATTGTGACATTTCTATATTATTATTATTATTTAAAAAACAAAAACCCTAATTTTCCTTTCATTTCTTTTCCCCCTGTAACTTTCCTTTTTGTTATTAAATTTCAATTTATTTTTTTATTAAAAATGAATATGCTATAAAAAATAAATTTGCTCCTATGTGCTCACAATTCTATGGCAGCTGCTTGGACTCTCCCCCCCCCCCCACATTTAGGCATTCCATTCCAATGGCTCCTCTGGTTAAGTCATTAGTAACGTGAGTCCCCAGGGGAAAATATCAGATGACAGTGGAGGTGATATCTGACATTAACCAAATGCCACGCTTTTGATAGAGGCATTCAAATTAATCTTATATTGCAACATGAGCAGAGTCAATTTCCTGCAAGGTAGAAAGTACAAGAGGCAGTCTGATGACATTTTGATTATGGTCTCAAATCACACAACCTCCCTGCTTTCTGCATATAATTAAAGTCCACCGTTGCCTTTAAATTGATTATCTTTTTACACATTAGGGTTGGTCCAAAACAGGGGTGCAAGATGATTAACTGAAACTGGGAGATTCAGTCATATTATGCCAATGCTTAATCAGCTTCATTGGTTCCTAGTCCATTCAGAATGGTGGACTTAACCATTTTGTCTGTAATGGCTTGGCACCAGGATACTTGAGAGATCATCTTCTTGCACATATACCTGTTCATGGCTTGAGTTCTTCTTCAGAGATCCTGCTCTGGATGTTCCCACCAAGTGAAGGAAGGTGGCTGGCTACCTGCACAATATAAAAATGCAAGAGTGGGGAAATGGAATGAGATAAATTCATGGTAGTGTTGAATTCATTTATTCCATTTATCAACTCAAGTGATGGAGAGTTGGGACCGCTTACATTTCAGATCACAATCTAGCATCAAATGGGTGGGTCTCTGGGTGGGGATGTGCATGCAATGCTATGAAATCTGATATTTTTAACGTTGCATAAGACACTTCTGTTACTGCTGCTGCTGTTGTTGTTTAGTCATTTAGTCATGTCTGACTCTTCGTGACCCCATGGACCATAGCACTGCTGTTAGTAGTGTTAATTGTAACATGGCAACTCACTCTTGGTTTCAGCACTGGAGTGGGAAATGGAGATACCAGTAAAGCATGCTGGGAATCACCCCGTTGCATATTGACATGGATTCTAGACCCAGGAGGCCTTGCTATCCATTTTGGTATGTCATAGTGGTGCAGGAATAGACATAATTGGAGAAACGAAAGGTTTACCCAGTCCCCCATGGAAGGTGTATCCATTCAACCCCAAGAAGTGGAATTTCCTATTCTGCAATGCATTTTTTTTTTATTGGTGGCTCCGCTCAACACAGAATGGAGCTTGAAGAATTAATCACCGTCGGAAGGGGAAACCCCCTCAAAGAGAACCATGTTAAAATATTATCAAAGGCATTTGAAATTAAAAGGAGTGGGACGGAATTAATGCGAGTCTCCAAAAGCAATCTCGAAAACGGGAGTCAAACATTTTGGCCTCCCATCATAATAAGACGCTGCAGGAAACCAAATTAATTTTCTTCTCCATCTATTTTGCACCTTCGTAGCAGGAAAGAAGCAATGAGTAGAAAGGTGTGTGTGTGCTAATGTGAGTGAACAAAAGCATTATGTTAAAATATGAAATTCCTTCACTGCTACCCTAAGTATGCGGCAAGTAAGAAGGAAACAGGCTTAAGAAACACTGTGAAATTAAACTTTATAGGATTATGCCTTTGTGGAATATGCAGTAGCTGCCACATTGAATAAATGTATGTTTTTCATTATATTTTTATTGCACATTAAGGAGCAAGAGTGAAAAAAGAAAAGGAAACTTATTAGATTTAGCAAGTAATCACATCAGTTTTTATGTACACGGATATTTTGTGAAAAGAGAGAACGATGTACCTCAGCTGTCCTTGTGGGCTCTTCAGTAAGTCATTTTTCCTTGGGAAAAATATTAATAGATGTTTGGCAAGGTTTGTTTTCCTAATGTATGCACATTTTGTCTTTTTTATTATACACTCTTATAAGCAGGCCTGTTTCCCCTTGCAGCCATCTAGCACAGTGACTAGGAAATGATATTGCGTCATTTTTCTCCCTTATAGATGGACACAGCTTTGTCGTATTTGTGCATGAACATGTAGGTGTGCATTGGCCGACACCTATGGCAGATGTATTCAGTGGCCTGGCATCTAATAGTTCAGGATTTCAAAAGGCGCCAGAGCATGCCCTAAGAATAAAGGGGCAATATCAGGAGTTAGTACAACACGATTAAACAGAATTCAGGGAAGGGTTTCATTTGCAAGCAAATGGCAACATCATTTATTTAATTCCTTATGCACTTCCCCTTAATATGGGTGCATTCTCATAGGTCTTTTGAAAAAGGTCTCAGAAAGCTGAACTTTCCCCTTTCCCTCCCCCCACCTTGTCTACATGCTTTTTGTAACTTCCTCTCCACATATCTGCCCACTCCGAAACTCCAGGATAAATGGAACAGTTTATATCATTGTCCAAATGTCATTGTCTGGTATGGTACAACCTCTAAGCTGGATAAGAAGAGGCTCCAACAAGGAGTAAGAATTGCAGAGAGGGTGATTGGTGTTAGTTTGCCTCCAATAGAGACACTTTATGCCACTCAAGTCAGGAAGAGAGCAGAGAGAATTGCTGTAGACCCTTTGCATCCTGGTCATCACCTGTTTGATTTACTCCCATTCGGACGTCGGTACAGGACTTTATATACAAAAACGTCTAGGCACAGGTTTCCTTGTGCCATCAAATTGTTGAATCTGTAGTTGTGGGCAAAAGGGAGGTCAGTTGGTGGTATGGGTTTTTTCCGCTGTGCACAATACAACAGTATTGTGAAGGGAATAGTGTTTGTATGAGCAGGCCGGCGCGTCCATTTAGGCGAACTAGGCAGTTGCCTAGGGCGCAAAAATGGAGGGGGCGCTGGCCAGCCTGCCCCCCCGCCGAACGCCACCGCCAGCCAGGGAGAAGGGAGATGTCCCCTCTAGCCGGCTGGCTGTGCGGTGGGCAAAGGGAAAGCCCCAGAGCCATGCACAGCATTTGGCTGGCTTTCCCTCCACCCGCCCCACAGCCAACCAGGGAGAAGGGAGACGTCCCTTCTAGCCGGCTGGCTGTGAGGTGGGCGGAGGGAAAGCCGGTCAAACGCTGCACGTGGCTCTGGGGCTTTCCCTCCTCCCGCCCCACAGCCAGACCTGAGGTATGTTTTTCTTTACATTGCAATGTAGTCGAAGCAAAATTCCAAGTATGGTTGATACTTGGCCAATAAATTATTCTATTCTATTCTATTCTATAGCATCCTTTTGAGTACCATCCATGAAAATCTAACAGTCCTGCTCACTGTGACCTTTACTGCAGAGGTTTGGAATGAGTGAGTAGTCTTATTTTCTTTATTTCAGCAATTTATGTACCGCTTCCCACAATAGCCCCTAAGAGATGTGCAATAAGGTTGCAAAAGATAAAGATAAAATCAGTTAGAACTAACCTAACATACCACGACTTGGCTGATGTACTGTGTACGAGGCTACCTTAGGTTGTGACTTCCGGATTCTCTGTCCATCATTGCTTCTTTCTTGGCAATATCTGCTTTACTTTACTCTGTGTACAGCTGTGGTGGTTGCGCTGTGCAACTGTCTGAATTGCACAACATCTTAATCAAGTTACCCTTTCTTTATCCATTTCGTTTGGTCTCTGTAATAACTGTTTGAATCAAGTCTTGATCCATCTTGATCATTCCTTTTGCCATATGAGTCTGTTGCAGAAAACCAAGTGGCACATCAGAGATTGACAAATTTATCGTGGCATAAACTTTCATGGACTACAGTCCATACAGTTATCTAATAAAATTAAAAAATTAAAAAGACATCCAGAACTGTCTGAATGCCCTTTGGTGATCTAAAACCCTTATTCAGAATGATGAATAAGTGTTCCTTGCTTTTAAAATGAAAATCAAGTGATATTTCTTGCCTTTGTAAAGAGCCAAGAGTAGTCTAACACAGAAGTAAATGCAGTTGAGATGATATATCTGGACAGAAAGGTTTTTGACCTAATCCCATATGACCTCATTTAAGAAAGCTTCAGAAATATGAGATAGAAGGGTCTACTGTGTGAAGGATAATAGTAATGAATAGATCAACATCAGACAGGGAAGTGATACCAATTCCGAGTCTGTTGCTTTTCAACAGCCTCGTAGGCACTACATTTATCAGATTTTTCAGAGGCTATAAAACACAACTTGCTGGATTAGAGAAGGAAGGGGTCTGATAGATCATATAATATCACCTTCATAGGCAGCTTATTCACTCGGTGAACTGTTCTTGTAGTTAGGAAGCTTTAGGAACAACAAGATAGCTAAATGAATTTTCTTTCTCCCATCAATATTGCAGCTGAGCCCTGACACCTCCCATGTCAGAGAGAAAACAGAATTTTTTGTGCGTGTGTGAGCTCTTGCTCTGTTTTTGGCCTGACTGTTAACTGATATGATGCCAGAGGACAGTGGAGGTGCCTAGCCTAGCCTTATCTTCTGATAAAAAGAAAATTACAGCATCATGTACACAAATCTTACTCTACAAAAACCAAAACCAAAACCGTCCATGCTGCCCTGTTGCAGACACCAAACTAGGCTGGTTTCTAGGAAGGGTTTTTGTTTTTTTAGAAGCTTGCAGATTCTCAGAGAGTACTAGGTATAGTAAAGTAGATGCCCACTAGATACATAGCATGAAGCTACATGTCTTGCTTTTCCTTCCTGAATTACAGGCATATTAGGAGTGGGGACACACAGGGAATACTGCATGTAGGGAGGGGAGGTTTGTCTTTTCCAAGGAATCACCCTATCCCCATGCAGTTAGGAGCCTTAGGGAGAAAATCCCCCAAATGCGAAAGAAAGAATAAGACAGGCATCCCCAAACTTTGGCCCTCCAGATGTTTTGGACTACAATTCCCATCATCCCTGACCACTGGTCCTGTTAGCTAGGGATCATGGGAGTTGTAGGCCAAACATCTGGAGGGCTGCAGTTTGGGGATGCCTGGAATAAGATATGTAGTGATGATCTGTTTGAGGTTACCCAATGATCCCAATTGGTTTCTTTGCTGGTTTTGAGGGTAGGTAGGGCTATGAATGGGATCCGGGTGGCGCTGTGGTCTAAACCACTGCGCCTAGGGCTTGCCAATCAGAAGGTCGGCGGTTCGAATCCCCATGACGGGGTGAGCTCCCGTTGCTCGGTCCCAGCTACTGCCAACCTAGCAGTTCGAAAGCACGTCAAAGTGCAAGTAGATAAATAGGTACCGCTCTGGCGGGATGGTAAATGGTGTTTCTGTGCACTGGTCTGGTTCGCCAGAAGCGGCTTAGTCATGCTGGCCACATGACCCAGAAGCTGTACGCCGGCTCCCTCGGCCAATAACACGAGATGAGCGTCGCACCCCCAGGGTCATTCGCGACTGGACTTAACAGTCAGGGGTCCCTTTACCTTTAGAGCTATGAACACACAGGCTTCTGAGAATCAAGGGGATGTAAATCTTTGCAGGTATGCAGATGACACAACCTTGATGGCAGAAAGTGAGGAGGAATTAAATAACCTTTTAATGAGGGTGAAAGAGGAGAGCGCAAAATATGGTCTGAAGCTCAACATCAAAAAAGCCAAGATCATGGCCACTGGTCCCATCACCTCCTGGCAAATAGAAGGGGAAGAAATGGAGGCAGTGAGAGATTTTACTTTCTTGGGCTCCTTGATCACTGCAGATGGTGACAGCAGTCACGAAATTAAAAGACGCCTGCTTCTCGGGAGAAAAGCAATGACAAACCTAGACAGCATCTTAAAAAGCAGAGACATCACCTTGCCGACAAAGGTCCGTATAGTTAAAGCTATGGTTTTCCCAGTAGTGATGTATGGAAGTGAAAGCTGGACCATAAAGAAGGCTGATCGTCGAAGAATTGATGCTTTTGAATTATGGTGCTGGAGGAGACTCTTGAGAGTCCCATGGACTGCAAGAAGATCAAACCTATCCATTCTGAAGGAAATCAGCCCTGAGTGCTCACTGGAAGGACAGATCCTGAAGCTGAGGCTCCAATACTTTGGCCACCTCATGAGAAGAGAAGATTCCCTGGAAAAGACCCTGATGTTGGGAAAGATTGAGGGCACAAAGAGAAGGGGACGGCAGAGGACAAGATGGTTGGACAGTGTTCTCGAAGCTACGAACATGAGTTTGACCAAACTGCGGGAGGCAGTGGAAGACAGGAGTGCCTGGCGTGCTATGGTCCATGGGGTCACGAAGAGTCGGACACGACTAAACGACTAAACAACAACAACAACAACAAATCTTTGCAAGTCTCTTTGAGTCATTTTTAATGAGTAAAGTGACTAATAAATAATAATTGTAATGATAAATAATAATCTGTGGGTACTGTTGATCAGATGTCATCCAACAGGACAGTATCTTTTCTGATAGTCTTAGAGCAGCTGCCCCTTCAGGCATTGGATTAGAACTCCCATGAGGTAGATCCCTGACCAGTGGCTGAGGCAACCCAGTCAGATGGGTGTCATATAAACAATTATAATGATGCTGGCTGGGATTGATGGGAGTCCAGTGAAGGGTATAGGGCTGTAGGTTACCTTTTTGTGGGCCAATGATTGGTGAGTAAAGACTAGACTTGCTGGAATTTTTGCATTTGGTAGTTTTCGGAATTACCTTGTGCAAAAGCAGCTCATTTAGTCATTCATTTTCCCAAGTGCCTTATAACGCAACTTGAAATCATTTATTGTGAAGTTGCTGTAAGTGACTTTGACTGTCTCCTCCCTCCCTCCCTCCCTCCCCCAACCCCCGGTCAAAAAATCGCTTTGCAATTGATTGCACAACTTAAGTTCTGCTAATGCTAATCATTCTTGGCTGCCATCTCCACAGGTGCTACTGCATTTCCAGGGCTTCGCGGTATCTTTATTCTTGGCAAAACAAAGCTATTTTCTTTACCTTATACTTCCCTCAGTAATCACGACTTCCTGCAATCTTTTTTCCTTGTCCACAAAAGACTGATTGCCTCACTCAACTTGAAAGGACAACTCATTCCTGTTGTCTTTTGATAACTTAAATTTATTGAGCATTTAATTATTATTTTTTTAAAAAAATAAAAATAAAAATTGAGGGTGGTGTGGTGGTGTTAGAAATGATAAGGGATTTTTAATTATTATTTTCATGTCATGTTTATCATCTTCCATAGGCATTTTGCCTATTTTTATATTCCTCTCATGTCTCAGTTTACTCACCAACCATGCCATCTGACTCCAACCTCCAGCCCACCTGCTGCACCTGATTCCCTCCCCCCAGACTACTTGATACAGGAGGGTTTCCTTGTGTTCTTATGCTCTCCCTTCTCTAGTTCAGGGAAACAAGCCTGCAGCCCATGCCGCTAGCTTTCAGGTGCCAGCCTAAGGCATTCCTGTTTGCCCAGGCTTTTGGTTCCTAAATTAGAATGTAAGGCAGTATGATTTATTGCTTGTTTCTGTTGCTCATCTTTAAGTGGGGTGGGGTAGGAGTCTGTTTGGAGCTGACTTCCCACACTCCTCTGCTATTATGACTAACCTATCTGCTAATTTTGGCACTATCGTGCTATGGTGAACCCTCCTTCCCTGAGTAACAGAGCGGGGTAGGTGGTGGTGAAGAAACTCTGCTGCTTGTGTGCCAATCTCATCCACAGGCCAAAGTGTGTGTGTGGTGGGGGGGGGATGTACTTTGCATTTACTTCCTCTTCAGTACAGCCATACCTTGAAATTTGAACAGAATCTGTTCCAGAAGTTGGTTCGACTTCCAAAACGTTTGAAAACCAAAGTGTGGCTTCCGATTGGCTGCCACACTTATTCTGGACCCAAGTTGCTAAGTGCCTTGTAAATCAATTGGACCTCTCCTGGGCAACCAGCACAAACTTTTAAATGTTATGTGCTACTGGTAATCTGTCTCAATCAACGGTCTAGCCCAGGCATCCCCAAACTGCGGCCCTCCAGATGTTTTGGCCTACAACTCCCATGATCCCTAGCTAAGAGGACCAGTGGTCAGGGATGATGGGAATTGTAGTCCAAAACATCTGGAGGGCCGAAGTTTGGGGATGCCTGGTCTAGCCACTATTTTGCACCAGCTAAACGCGGCAATATAACTGATGTTGAAACAAGATTCTTCACCCCCCCCCATGACCATTATGCTTAGATAGTATATCATAACTTCAAGAATTTGCTGCTACAGCCAAATTAAAATATGGAATATGGTAAAACTGTGATAACATTTGCGTTTGGAGGTCCCCAAATCCACCCCTCAAATAACTCACCACATAGACATATTTTTTATTTAATGGTTTTTGGCATGAATTTGGCCACAGCTTTTATTGAATACAAAACACGTGAGTGGTTGCGTAGGCATTGGTTCTCAACTGTCACCTAAGGACAGAAATAATAATAATAACTTGCCTTGTCAACACGGGGAAATCCTTGGAAGACTCTGAGATAACTGTCCTTGGTCCTATAGATGGGGAATCAATAAATGTGAGATCTGGTCATTGTTGTTTTTTGAATGAACAAACAGAAAAAAATGAGTTTTCTGCATGGAGGCTATAGGATTAAATAAAATAATTAATCTGTGAGGATTTAGAGGAAAGTGGAGGGATTACTAGAAGTCAACAAACTGTTATAGAAAATAGCCATACATACAGTATACAACTTTTTTTTTTTTTTTTTTTTTGCCTCAGGAGACAATGAAGGACTGCGTCTTTGGGGGTGAGGTGAAACTGTTGCGTGTTTAGACCTTTAAACCTCCCCCCCCCTTAAATAAATTCAGACAAGACTCAATTTTTGGTTTGGTTTTTGGCAGAATTTAGGCCACAACTTTATTGATTACATCAGGTGAGCGGTTGCATAGGCTCTGGTTCGACTAGCTCCCTGCACCGTTGCAGGTAGCGCTGACCCAGGGCACCAGCATAGGTCAGCCTAGGGTGAACACCCGGAATGGCAGAAAGCCGGGGACATGCTGTCTCCACCACCCAGATGTCCCCCTGGACTCAGGCATGGGCACAAACCCTCTCAGTGTTGACCAAACCATTGAGTCCCTGGATTCCTTTAACAGAATACCCTTCACATAGAGATGGCGAGAGCGTTCCCCAATCCCTATCACCTGAACCAGAGCCTATCCGCAACCTTACAAGTTGTGGCAATTTGCTACGCGGCAGGCAAAACTCAAGTGGCACCAGCCAATCAGCCAAGTAGGGAAAATTCTTGCCGTGCCCCTGTCCCAACGATAGACAACACATGGCAGCATAGCAAGGTCAAGCATGCAAGCCCTAAAAGTAGGGAGATGTGGGCAGGTGTTCCGATGCACTGACCAAAAGAGGAAGCTCTGAGTCATGTGCATGGGCATATATAGATCCCTTGATTGGTTTGGCTAGCATTCCATTGGCCTGATTCAACCCAGCATCAAGGGACCTACCAATAGGGTGTTGTGGCTATCCAATCATACCCACCCACAACACAGGGTTCAGTTGCCAGGTCGCACCACAACACGTGTCCTCTTTGAAGGAGGACATGATTTGGAAGGTTGCAGCTGTGACTGTAGAGACCAATACAGGAGAGAGATGTTTTGTTGCAGCTGGGGCAGATGAAGGTGTCCAGTTGTTCTGCTGCAGATGCTCCATGGCATTTCTTCTCTCTATGCTCCTCTCAGCGGTCATTCATCCTGCTATGAATACACGACTCAACTGCCTGTCTCCAGGCACTGCAGTCATCTGCAAGGATTTCTACATTGCAGGGTTGATATTGTCAGCCTCCATGTCATGTTTGCAGACATCTTTGTAACACAGAGTTGGTCTGCCAATTGGCTTGGTGCAGGAAGCTGGTTCCCCAAAGAACACATCCTTGGGGATGCTGCCATCTTCCATTCTGTGTGCATGACCAAGCCAGCATAGATATCGCTGAGACAGGAGTGTGAGCTTGGGGAGAGCACATCTTTGTTTGAGACTCTGTCTTGCCATCTGATCAGTGCCAGATTTCCATATAAGCTAAACAAGCAATAGCTTAGGTGGGCCCCCCAAAAAAGTTAAAAAAACCCTGGATGTACATTTCCAAAATATAAGATAAAAACAAATAAAATAAAACCTACATATAGCAACAGTGTGTTGTGTTGTGTTGGCTCCTATGATGTAAGTAGTGGACCCCGCCTGCTAGCCTGCTCCCTAAAATATCACTTGTTTGCTCATTTCTATATACAGTATAGGGTGCCAACATTGTGCATGTGCAAATGGCTTTAGATACCTATTAGGTCCATAAATTACCATATAGCATATATTCAACAACAAAAAACAGCGACAATTTGTTGTGGACAAAGGACAGCTGGACATATAAAGGGCTCCATTACATTCAGTAGCTTAGGGCCTCATCAAACCTAATTCCGACCCTGCATGTGATGCCCAAATTCTTCCTGACACAGCGCATGTGGGAGGAATAAAGGCATTGCTCTTGGCGGTTATACCATATAAAAGAAACTCTGCTTATATGATGAAAAGAAAATTCTGTACAATGGTATTGAAATGTAGTAAGTGGTCACATATATAATTTTTTTTAAGACATTCACTTTGAATATCACACACCCTTAAGGGCAGTTTACTAAAATCTCTGGGTGCAAAATCTCTGATTTGAAGCAACATGGGAAGTTGCCTTACTTCAAGTCAGCCTGTTGGTCCATCTAGCTCAGTATTGCTTACACTGATTGGCAGCAGTTCTCCAGGGATTCAGACACGAGCCTGGAGATGGATATGATTGAGCCTGGGACCTGTAGAATAAAAAGCACGTTGTAACACTCATAGCACTGCTGCAGGGGCCTAATGGCACTGGATCCATCCCTTGCCATTTTGTAGTAAAATCACACATGTTTCAGAAAGATTAGATATGCTGCCTTTTCCTTGACTTGAAAAGGCAGCGGCTAGCAACAGTCACTGTTCTGGGGAAAAGATTACACTGACAAAATGGCTGTTTCACTTGGGTAATTTCATAAAATGCCTGGAGCAAAAAACAATTGTTTTGTTGACCTTTAGGAATAAAAAGAAGTGCTAAGTGAATACCCTGCATCTAATCCTACTGAGATCTGCCACTGGGAGTACTATCTATTGTAGATCATGGAAAGCATGTTATTTTTCATGTTGAATGAATGCATAAGGGGAGCAAAATTCTTTGGGATTGTCTTCAAACAACAGGGAAGAACTGTGTTCTTTTTTCCGGGTCAATAAAGAGATTTTATAGTCAAGACTTCATTTTAGCAAAATTTGACACTGTGTACTATTTTCATATAGTGTGTGCTACACCCAATATGCCAGCAAGTTTGGAAAACTCAGCAATGGCCAGAGGATTGGAGAAGATCAGTCTACATCCCAATTCCAAAGAAGGGCAGTGCCAAAGAATGCTCCAACTACCGCACAATTGCGCTCATTTCACACGCTAGCAAGGTTATGCTTAAAATTCTACAAGGCAGGCTTAGGCAGTATGTGGACCGAGAACTCCCAGAAGTGCAAGCTGGATTTCGAAAGGGCAGAGGAACCAGAGACCAAATAGCAAACATGCGCTGGATTATGGAGAAAGCTAGAGAGTTCCAGAAAAACGTCTACTTCTGCTTCATTGACTATGCAAAAGCCTTCGACTGTGTCGACCACAGCAAACTATGGCAAGTTCTTAAAGAAATGGGAGTGCCTGATCACCTCATCTGTCTCCTGAGAAATCTCTATGTGGGACAAGAAGCTACAGTTAGAACTGGATATGGAACAACTGATTGGTTCAAAATTGGGAAAGGAGTACGACAAGGTTGTATATTGTCTCCCTGCTTATTTAACTTATATGCAGAATTCATCATGCGAAAGGCTGGACTAGATGAATCCCAAGCCGGAATTAAGATTGCCGGAAGAAATATCAACAACCTCAGATATGCAGATGACACAACCTTGATGGCAGAAAGCGAGGAGGAATTAAAGAACCTTTTAATGAGGGTGAAAGAGGAGAGCGCAAAATATGGTCTGAAGCTCAACATCAAAAAAACCAAGATCATGGCCACTGGTCCCATCACCTCCTGGCAAATAGAAGGGGAAGAAATGGAGGCAGTGAGAGATTTTACTTTCTTGGGCTCCTTGATCACTGCAGATGGTGACAGCAGTCACGAAATTAAAAGACGCCTGCTTCTTGGGAGAAAAGCAATGACAAACCTAGACAGCATCTTAAAAAGCAGAGACATCACTTTGCCGACAAAGGTCCGTATAGTTAAAGCTATGGTTTTCCCAGTAGTGATGTATGGAAGTGAGAGCTGGACCATAAAGAAGGCTGATCGTCGAAGAATTGATGCTTTTGAATTATGGTGCTGGAGGAGACTCTTGAGAGTCCCATGGACTGCTAGAAGATCAAACCTATCCATTCTTAAGGAAATCAGCCCTGAGTGCTCCCTGGAAGGACAGATCGTGAAGCTGAGGCTCCAATACTTTGGCCACCTCATGAGAAGAGAAGAATCCTTGGAAAAGACCCTGATGTTGGGAAAGATGGAGGGCACTAGGAGAAGGGGACGACAGAGGACGAGATGGTTGGACAGTGTTCTCGAAGCTACGAACATGAGTTTGACCAAACTGCGGGAGGCAGTGCAAGACAGGAGTGCCTGGCGTGCTATGGTCCATGGGGTCACGAAGAGTCGGACACGACTAAACGACTAAACAACAACAACAACTATTTTCATCCTGTCCCTTTCTATCTGATGATAGAACCTGAGCTCACATCTCAGGTTCTGGCAATGACTTTAACTTCCAGATTAGATTGTAAGACACGTTACAAGAATTAGCAGGTATCCTAAATACGTGGCTAGCTGTGAGCTAGGAGATTGGGCCTACAAGCAATATGCCCCCTGTGCCTTCCTTTTGAACAGCATTAGCGTGGCAAGTGGCTGGAGTCCCAAGTCTCGGCAAGTAAGCGAGCACTCCTTTGGGTGGGATGTCCTGCATCTGTGGCGATGGAGGCTGAGACCCAGCCAGCTTGGCATTAGGGTTACTTGCTAGTCCCTGTGTGGCAGGAGAAGGCAAAGGAGGTAGAAGTTTGGAAGACTTGGACCCTCCCTGGAGTCTGGATCTCCATCCTCCAAGCCTCTGCACCCCAGCCCCCAGTGATCTGACATCAGGGTGATGTGCTTGATCCAAGTGTTTGTGTTGCAGTAGCTACATTACAATGTTCCTTTTGTGCCAAGACACATGCCAGACTTGCCAAACAGCATTGTTGGTCCCTTCTCTTGCTTTTAGATTGAGCATTTTCAGATGTCAGCTCCAAGTGCTTTCCTTGATCCAGTTTGGATGCCCCCCCCCCTTTAGTGGTGGACCATGGCAAAGAAAAGTGCAGCAAGCTGTTCCATCAGCTGGCTATTATTTTGTCCATGAAGATGGGTCTGCCCTTCACACTGTTTCAGGTTCTGGGTGATCCTTCGTTGCCCGTTGTTAGCCATTGGAAAGGATCCAACTCAATTTGGGCTGCATTCATTCCAAGTTGGTGTTGCTACTGCAGCTGCATGGACTTACCCCAGGCAATTGGCAGATGATGACTTACTACCGGGACAAGTACCTAGCTTGTTTTTTTCCTGGCAGTTGCACATGGCCAAGAATACTGTTACAAATGGTGGCTGTTGCCTCATTACTATCTTTTTCCAGGCTAATCTGTGCAACAATCCTGAGATCAGGGCTGCATGAGTGCACTGCTGGAAGCACCAAATTGGGAGCCCCAGGCTTAACACCTCCCAGTATGCAGCAGTGTCTGCTGTCAAGAGGCTATTTCTCTTCAGAGTAGACCCATTGAAGTTAGTGGACATGAATAACTTGGGTTCCACGAATTGCAATAGGTCTAGTCCAAGTAGAACTTAGTTGGCTACAATCCTGTATGAGTAACTCTTAGTCTAATACCTACTGTAGTTACTGTTCATGTACAAATGTCCCAGTATGCCATTAGGAAAGTTAATGGCAATAATACAACAGTATACAATTTTCTTATTGAACCTTGTGGGCAGGACAAGTTACACTTGGCTTGCTTGCATAGCCAACATTGTGAGGAGCTCATTCCTAAACTACTGCCAACCAACATGTGAAGGAAAAAGCTACAGCAAAAAGCTTTTAGCGTCTTTTACACATGTGCGAATTTATCTGGAGAAACAATCTGACGAATACGCACCATAAATTACTGGTATGTGAATAAGCTCGTGAAAATATTGTGTGGAAAACAGGATATCCAGCAAAAGAGATGGGAAAAAGAAATCTTGGCAATAGAAAGATTGAACAACATCCCATCCTAGTAAAAAGGTATTGTGAAATCCTCCCCCCTTACATGTCATTTTGTCATTACAAGCGTAGGCCTGTTTTGCACCTATCTTTTTTAGTCTATCCCATCCACTTTCTAAAACTATAAAGTAAATATGCATGATTTGACTTTGGAACATATATTTACACTGATGGTCATAGGTAGCCCTTTTTATGCATGGTTATCTATTATTATACTCCCAGGTGGGCAGCCTGGGAGTCATTTTGGACTCACAGTTGTCCATGGAGGCAGAGGTTAATTCTGTGTCCAGGGCGGCTGTCTACCAGCTCCATCTGGTACGCAGGCTGAGACCCTACCTGCCCGCAGACTGTCTCGCCAGAGTGGTGCATGCTCTGGTTATCTCTCGCTTGGACTACTGCACTGCGCTCTACGTGGGGCTACCTTTGAAGGTGACCCGGAAACTACAACTAATCCAGAATGCGGCAGCTAAACTGGTGACTGGGAGCAGCTGCCGAGACCACATAACACCGGTCCTAAGAGACCTACATTGGCTCCCAGTACGTTTCCGAGCACAATTCAAAGTGTTGGCGCTGACCTTTAAAGCCCTAAACGGCCTCGGTCCAGTATACCTGAAGGAGCGTCTCCACCCCCATTGTTCAGCCCGGACACTGAGATCCAGCACCGAAGGCCTTCTGCCGGTTCCCTCACTGCGAGAAGCAAAGCTACAGGGAACCAGGCAGAGGGCCTTCTCGGTAGTGGCGTCCGTCCTGTGGAACGCCCTTCCATCGGAGGTCAGGGAGATGAACAACTACCTGATATTTAGAAAACACCTAAAAGCAGCCCTGTTTAGGGAAGTTTTTAATCTGTGATATTTTAATGTATTTCGGTAATTGTTGGAAGCCGCCTAGAGTGGCGGGGGAAACCCAGCCAGATGGGCGGGGAATACATAATAAAATAATAATAATATTCAAAACATAGTTCTACTGTAATTATGTTTTCCCACTTACAGTGTTTCCCCCACCATTTTCTTTATTTTCTTTTTATTTCAAAAACCACAATTTACCTGCAAAACTCAGACATCTGCATGATACATAATCACTTTACTGTTGGGAGATTGAAACTATTTATCCCTATGCATTAGTTCTAAAGACACAATTCTCTGCAGAGAGCCAGGTAATTGGCTTTGGAATGGAAGGGTAATGTTTCACTGTTTTCCAGATGACTCCAAAACATGATTTTTAGCCAAATGATTGCCATTTTCTAATGTGCATAGATTTAAATGCAAGATTGATAGTTGCCTGAAGGCTACTAGAGCGCCATCAGTCAATCAGATGGGAGTTGCCTTAGGCTGTGTGAGAGTGAGTCAGGTAAGTGGGAGGACAGATGACTGAGACTGGGTAGAGAAGGAGCTGCAGCTGACTCACAACTGAATAATGCTGCTTCTGCTGCCAGAATATCCGAATTCTCTCCATTGTGATCTGCGAGGAGTGCATGAGTTTGGGCAGGTAGCTCTCTCAAATTTGGGGTTCAGTCATAATACGTAGCTGAGATAATGCTACAGCAGTCGGGCTATGCATCTAATTGAACCCCTTTATCTGCAGTTGTTGTTGTTGTTGTTTAGTCGTGTCCAACTCTTCGTGACCCCTCTTGATTTGCTTGTGTGGTGTTTATACATCTTCCCATTAATCATTCGCTCACCCCACATTTCTCAATGCTTTTCCTAACCACAGAAAGTCTGTTTGTTTGTTTGTTTAAATAGAAACCGTGGACTTGTGACATGAGGGTGACAGGGCACTTTAATCCACTTTAATTACACAAACCTAAATTTCCAGATAGGCTGTTCCTTCCCTCTTGCAAAATACTGACAGCCTGGAGGCAACCCATTTGACGGACAGCTGAGTCATCTCATCCACCCACTATTTCATAAGCAGTGGTGGGAAAAGAGGATCTCTATGGAAACATACTCCCAGTTCTGGGTCCTAAAATCCCCCCTCCCCAAAAAGTTCTGCTGTCTGGAGGGGAGGGAGTTTTGCTACTCTTCTTCCATGTCTCCCACTTCTCTGCTGCTGTTATTCTTTGCTTCAGAACATTCTGAGTTTTAACTTGGTAATCAGTTGTCCTGGAAAAAGCTCCCCTTCTTGATGTTGGCCTTTGTATCTTCATGGCCCAGCTTTTGTCCTCACTGCACAATACCTTTCCTGCCACCAGTGTTGTCAACCCTTCATGGGCAAACACTGCTTTGTTTATTTCATAACTTTTATTTTATTTCATAAAATTTATGCACTGCTCGGTTTAAGATAAAACAAGAATGGAAAACAATCCAGTGGATATGATTGGGATTCCCTAGGTGTTGTGTACTGAGCTGAATCCTAGAACAATAGGATCCAGAATGCAGCAGTCTGATTGGTCCGCAGGAGCCACCCAATCCAGCTCCAGGTGGAAGTGAATCAGCAACTTGATTGGCCTGCAGGAGCAGCCAATCAGGCTGCTGGCAGAAGTGAATCCGCAACCTGATTGGCCTACAGGTGCAACCCTGAAGTAGCCAATCATGCAAGGCCCATTGTGTAAATAATGTATATAAGCAGACGTTTTGGGGGAAGAGCCATTCTTCTCTTATTCCTCTATTGCTACAAGCTCAATAAACAGCATGAAATTCACTCTCGACTCTGAGTATATTTCACTATCGTTGTTAATTTCTGTCTAGACACAATGCACAATTTATTATGTCCCCCACCCTCCATCACCATTTGCATTGTGCTTCCTTAGCATTGAAATGAATGGGTTGGAATGATGCAGTGACAATATAACTCATATATTTAATTATGTAAATTAGGTAAGTTATGGAATACTGTCACTGTGGGCAGCAAGACGGATAAGACAGTGCTTGGCAGAAGGCAAAATGCAGCAGAGCAGGAACAAGACAGGGTGACTTGGAAAACAATGGCTTCTTACATCCCTAGTCGTGGGTCGAGGTCAACCAGACAGCAAGCAACAATGGCACCACCAACTCTGAATTTCATATAGAGAATCCATATCTCAAGAGGATAAAATAAAGCTGATCAAGCTTAGATCCTATGACTTATTTGAGGGAGTAGTATAGACAGTGGCTAGTTAAATCACTGAGTATGAATAACACAGAGAATGAAACAGCTGAGTTTTTCAGGTGTTCCCTCAAATCTTCTGCCCAGTGGGGTTTCACAAAAGGTAACTTGCTAAACATACCGTGTTTCTCACATTTTAAGACACCGTCTTATAACTTTTTTTCCTCAAAAAAACACTGGGTGGCTTATTTTCAGGGAATGTCTTGTTTTTATTACGTCAGGAGCAGTGCCCCTCTTGCTCCCTGGCTCCCTGCGGGGCAGGACTCTTGACTGAAAGAAAAGGACGGGCAACAGCCACCACCAAGCTCCATGAGAGGGAGTCTGAGGGAAGGGAGGTGTGTGCGTCCCTGGCCCAGCCCTCTCTCCCCGGCCCTGGGATGTTCGTGAGGGAGGGAGGGAGGGAGCTCCTCCGAAGGGCTGCTCTCTCTCTCTCTCTCCTCCCAGGTGGGGACTCACTTAATAGCAATCTGCTACACTGGAGCTTCTTAAATTTAAACCAGTACAGTATAATGGAATCTATCTGTGTGATGCAGTACGTATAGCAAATAAGGATCTCTACCAGCCAGCCCAAGACTTAAGAGCGAAAGTTCCAACAATGTAGCACTTTGTAGCACTGATAGCAAAGAGGCTACCGGCTGATAAGAGATACTGTAGAAAACAAGGCAGTTGAGCAGCAATTAAAATGGTAAATGGTAGCAATTGTAGCAATTGAGCCAGCAGGAAAGCGGGGTGAGATAATCTGCTGGTCCTAACTGCTTCTCTTACCCACAAAATGTTAACTTTTAGCAGCTCCTAAACAGCGAGAAGCCACCGGCAGCGATCCCGGTACCAGTAAAAATCCTTAAAGGGGCAGCTCTACAGACAAGCAATAGAAAGAAAAAGAATCCTCACTTTTTAAAAGGTTTTTAAAAGGGGGGAAGGTGGGGGGAAGCGAGAGGTGGGCTGTGTGTGTGTGTGTGTGTGTGTGTGTGAGAGAGAGAGAGAGAGAGAGAGAGACGCGCACACAGAGTCTCTCCCTAAAGGGGAAGGCAGCGTCTTCAATCGCCCCTCTTTTCTTCCTCCTGTTTCATCTCCTCCCCACCGCAAATGCCACTTTTCTCCTCTTCACTCACACAGCCTAGCTAAAAAAAAAAAAAATCGAACGGGAGGGGAAATCACGAGTCTGCAGCAACCAGCAGCTATGGCTCTTCGGTGCATTTTTACAAGCTTTTAAAAGAAATACGTGTCTTTGGAGCGACAGCAAAATGGGGAGAGATTTTTAGGGGGGGAGTTTGCTGGCGGGAGGGGGGAAGGGTCTATCACTATGTCTTATTTTCGGGTTATGGCTTATATCGCACAATTGCTTAGAAATCCTGCTATGTCTTATATTATGCCTACGTCTTAAAAAAGGAGAAACACGGTAGTTCTTCAATATCTCTGTGTTATTGTTTGAGCTGTTGTTAGCATTTGACAATTTCTTATGCGTGTTTCTGGAAACCACTGAAGTGTGATTTAAGAAATCCAATAATACGGATACGGTAAAGAAACATGGTTATGTCCACTGGAGAGAAGCAGTCCAATAAAATTATGGCTTTAATTTTAAAGCTGACCTTTCAAGTAATTTAGTAGAAATCCTCTTGATTCTAAATGAAGAAAAGGCGCCCCTTCACTGAAAATGCAAGTATTTCAGACATATGTAGCAATGGAAGATTTGGGTTTCACGGACTTATGCTGAGATAATCCAATCATTGCAATGAACCCTCCTGACTGATCTATGATCCCTCCCATTAAAAACTCTCATGTTTTTTTTCTTTTTTTTGCTGAAACATCTGGTGCCATTTCCTCTAGTTGTTTAAATCAGAAACAGACTGTACAAGCATTATGGCTGATGCATTGCACGAGCAATATCACCAGAGCTGGGAAAGATTGATCTCCAAGTAATCTTATTGCAGCTGTAAAATTATTAAAGCTCTGCAGGCTGGAGACGGTAAAAATTACTTCCTTCCATCACAAAAGCTTGAGCAAATGGATTTTTTGTGAAGAAGAAGAAACGGGGAAAGTTACATGGAAGAGACATGCCAGCTGCAGACTTTTGGCTGGAACATGTGGCTACAGAAGTCGCATTATCATGTCTCCTCATCTGGGAGGCAAAGAGGAGCACCAGTACAATTGGTTCAAATATCAGTATTTTCATCACAGAACCATATGTGTCCAGCATGTCCCAGTTATGGAAATTATACCCCCCAAAATGATCAAGTAATGAAGTGGGTGCTGTTTCCTTAAATGTGTCACAAAGAACCTTTTTTTCATCATCATTTGGATTTGGGGTAGCTCAGTTGGTAGCGCATGAGACTCTTAACCTCAGGGTTGTGGGTTTGAGCCCCATGTTTGGCAAAAGATTTCTGCATTGCAAGGGGTTGGACCAGATGACCCTCATGGTCCCTTCCAACTCTACAATTCTATGATTCTAAGCACCTGCCAAATTGGGCCAATGACCCATCTCATCTAACATCCTGTTCTCATACTGGCCACCTATGGCAAACCCTCAAGCAAGACCTGAGATGTCTGGAAAATGTGCTGCAGTGTGCATGTATGTGGGCACAATCTCGTGTTCGCTTGCCACAGGGTTCTTAGGACTATGGATTTAGAAGGTTTCTGCTGGGTCAACAACTGCAATACTCTTCAGTACACAGATTCCCAAGCACACCTGACAGACAAACACTGACTAAGCTCATGTGTACTTGTGACAGGGACCCAGGTGGTGCTGTGGTTAAACCACTGAGCCTAGGGCTTGCTGATCAGAAGGTTGGCAGCTCGAATCCCTGTGACGGGGTGAGCTCCCGTTGCTTGGTCCCAGCTCCTGCCAACCTAGCAGTTCGAAAGCACGTCAAAATGCAAGTAGATAAATAGGAACCGCTACAGCGGGAAGGTAAACGGCGTTTCCATGTGCTGCTCTGGTTTGCCAGAAGTGGCTTTGTCATGCTGGCCACATGACCTGGAAGCTATACGCCGGCTCCCTCGGCCAATAATGCGAGTTGAGCGCGCAACCCCAGAGTCGGTCACGACTGGACCTAATGGTCAGGGGTCCCTTTACCTTTACCTTTACTTGTGACAGTGTGGAAAGGGACTGCAGCAACCAGAGAAGGGAGAATTAAGTGGGACCTTTTGCAGCAGCCAATTCTCGAATGCAACATTCAGATATGGTCCTTTATATCTAAGAAGAGCTCGTGAAGCAGTCACCCCAACTGTGTGCTTTTCTTCAGTGGAATGAACTGAAACAATTATTGCCCAATAACCCCCAACTTCCATTTTCTAGCCAAAGTGAATTCTAGAGCTTTCCACCATAAGGAGTGAAATTACTTAAGACACCATACCTCCTATCTATAAGGCTTAAAAGCTGTGGAAGCATCTGAAGGCAATGAAGTCTAGATATAAAAGCTCTTGCCGTGTTGTTAAGATTAAGAGGTCTAGCTGAACTCTTCACGATCTCTGTTCCGCCATTTAACTTTAATATAATGTACCCCCTCTTATTAACAGAAAGGGCTAAGGGTGTGGCCAACAAAAAGTAATCACAATGGTTAAATCTCAAGCACAAATACTTTTTAGTAGGCTCTAAAGATCTTTTTCTTTTCCCTCTTTTCTACTGCATCTCTTCAATTGCTGACCCTTGGACCCCTGATTATTGACATTGCCTCTGGATTACATTTGGAAGCTCGTTTCTGATCTCATTCTGGCTTAAACCTTGCTTTCTCTTGCTACTGTTTATGGTGGTTTCATATTGTGCATATGGAAGCAATAGGATTAATAAAAACTGACTCTTCTTGAGATAAAAATTGTCCCGTCCAAAAATGTGGTTCCAAAGCTTTACTAACAGAACTTGTTCCAAAACAAACGTTCAAAACAATAATGTTACATTCAAATAGCTGCATAATGTCACATGCTTGTCCAAGCACAGGTTCAGCATCTTAGGGTTTGCTACAAAATTACTTCAAACAGAGCTAAAAACAAAACTCTGTCTCTCCCACAGCCTCAATTACAGCCTGAGGATTCAGGTAGGTAGGTAGCCATGTTGGTCTGACACAGTGGTGTCTAGTATCACCTTAGAGACCTACTAAGTTTGTTCTAGGTATGAGCTTTTGTGTGCATGCACACTTCTACCAATACTCTGAAACAGAAGTCACCAGACCCTTATATATTGCGGGAGGGTGGGGTGGGGTATTTCTCAGGAAGGTAGTAGGAGATGGGTGATTGGCTCAATGGGTATGGTAAACCTGTTGACGATTGATAACGACAGCAATTAGTCCTACAGGAAAAAGCAAGGGATGGTATGCAGATGACATACTATCATCCTGAGGATGTGTTCCTCCTGGAGAGAATCATGTAGTTTCTTCTACAGTGCTTGAGTGCTTGAGAAAGAGAACAAAGACTAACTCACACAAATTGGAGATTTGCAACTGAATACTACTCATGTGATTGAAAGTTAAACACCTCATGACAGAGTAGCAGAGATACTTTCTAAGTTATCAATCTGTTAGGCTCTCTGCAACTCCTTTGATTAGCTACAGTAGAAGCTTCCATGCTGTGCATTTAGCAGTACACATGTAAATGTAAATATCTTTATTATGGTCAAAGACCAGAAGACAAATTGTGACAAATATTGTTGATTGGGTTAAAAGAAGAATATGATAAAATTACAGTCTAATTCACAGAATTGATGCAACCATTTAAATTTAAATTGGGATTAGTCCTTTTAAAATTTTAAATTATTGAATCTCAGCTACGTATCATCATTCCTTCACGGGTTAGAATTCGAACTCCTTTGCTGGTCATTGCTGACGCCATTACTCTTCTAACTCTTGTCGCAATGAGACAGAACTTCGCAACGGGCCTGGTGATCTCCAAATCATTGTCCGCAAGGAGATGTCTGGTGTGAACCTTGTCTGTGCTGGCGGGTACACATAGTCTGAGGAGGACACATTGCCCAACCCTTCTTGGTTCAGAACAATCAAGCCAGGAATAATTTAATTAACAATTGTTTCCAGTTTTGTACTGAGTTTGGAAGAATGGTAGCTAGTTTTGGAACAAGTCAGTGTTGGAACAAGTCAGTGAACTGGGTTTACTGGTTTACGCAAAATGGGAAACTATGCTTAACTGGATATTTCCTGCTGTAAACATGGTTTGTTCAAAGGAATGGCTTAAAGAGCCTTCATGTACAGTGGTACCTCGCAAGACGAATGCCTCGCACAGTGAAAAACTTGCAAGACGAAAGCGTTTTGCAATGTTTTTGGTGACATGCAAGACAAAGTTTTCTATGGCTGTGCTTTGCAAGACTATTTTTTTGCGGGTTTATTTTTTTTTTGCCGCAGCAAACTGCGCTTCGCAAGACGAAATTATCACAAGACGAAGCAACTCGCGGAACAAATTAATTTCGTCTTGCGAGGCATCACTGTACATTGAAAAGCCTTGTGCAGACCTGGGCTTAATAAACTGAGGTTTGATTGCCTGGCAGTGCAAAGTTTTGCATTTTTATTTTCCACAATTATACGTACATACATACATACATACATACATACATTTCTTCTCTCTGCCATTATTTTCGAAGCTACACTTTTAATGGCATCCCTTGAAATTACACCACCTGGGTGATGCTTTAATATTTTTAGACTATTAGCAGCAAATTGAATCCCACACCTGGATTTTCCCTTCTGCTTTAAAATGATTTTGCTCTCTGATCCAACATGTGAAAGAATTGCTTGACAGAGTCAGTTACGTTGAAACTTTTCGGAAAT
The DNA here is from genome assembly GCF_963506605.1 of Zootoca vivipara. Taxonomy (NCBI): domain Eukaryota; kingdom Metazoa; phylum Chordata; class Lepidosauria; order Squamata; family Lacertidae; genus Zootoca; species Zootoca vivipara. The sequence continues at coordinate 35,642,302 of NC_083277.1, read as the reverse complement.
CAATACCGCCAGTGACCTTTAATGAAACTGACATTTAACAGGATATATCAGCTGCTCACACAGTATATATGCCTGCACACTCGGATGCTTGATACCTGTCCCCAGAGTCCTGCTCTGAGATTTCTCATTCTTCTGATGTCTGGCTTTTGCCTAATTTTATCTAGGGCATTTCTCTTTTATTTGTGAAGAGCTGGAGATTTTAAAACAAAACTGACCATTTAAAGGGCCCTGTCAGTTTCACACACCATACTGATAGTGCTACTGGAGTATAGACGCAACAGATGAGGAGTGAGAGGAACAAGGGAAGGCTGCCATGCCATTCCAGGTGGGGTGGTGTGATGCGTTTTACCATTTTCTGTTGTTTTCAAATACTTTACTGCTGTTCCTTCTCCTTTTCTTCATCTTTTTTTTTTTTGGAGTGAGTTTGTAAAGTCCCAACTATCCTCCCCCCCCCTTTTTAAATACAATCTGACCAGTGGTTTTTCCCATCCTGTTTTAAAATCATAAAATATCCTGGTATTAGTGTAGTTTAAGAAAAGAAAAACAAAAGAAAACAAAACTCCAGTGGCTTACTCCTATAAGCAGGGTCTTTTTGGTGGCTGCTCCCAGACTTTGGAACTCCCTCCCTGGAGAAGCCAGCCTGGCTTCCTCCTTGTTTTCCTTCCACTGGCAAGTGAAGAATTTCTTGTTCCAACAGGCTTTTGGCAACCAACTGTTTTTAATGAAAGGGCTGGTGCTGTGTTGTTGTTTTGTAATTATTTCTATGGTTTTAATAGATTTTATATATGTATATGGGGGACTCTGGTGGCGCTGTGGTCTAAACCACTGAGCCTAGGGCTTGCCGATCGGAAGGACCACATGGTTGACAGGGCCTGTTGTGGGATGGCGCACTCTGGTTGGATGGCTTTCCATGCTGAGTAGAGGGAACCCTGTCAAGTGCTAAAAGATACACACAAAGTTCACTCACACACATCCTGCTGTGGCGGCGCGGCGCTCATGGCGGCCTCCGCGGCTCCGGCCTTGCCCTCCTCGGTGGCCTCCATGGCTCCAGCAGGAGCAGCAGCGGGGCTCGCCAGGTGGGAACAGCGGCAGCACCTGAAGGAGCGGAGGCTGCCATGGGAGGAGACCCCGCGGCTCCGGCCTTGCTTTCTCTAATCTCTGTATGGCTTCTAGACTCCTTCCAGACCCCTGGCCCTCCTCCTGTTTCCCCCTCCTCAGAGCCTTGAAGACTTCCGGCCATGGCGGGTGAGTCAGCGCCTTTTTTTTGCGCTTCTTCCCCCTCCATAGGAACGCATTAATTAAATTTCAATGCATTCCTATGGGAAACCGCGCTTTGCAAGACGAAATTATCGCAACACGAAACGACTCGTGGAACGAATTAATTTCGTCTTGCGAGGTACCACTGTATTTAAATGTTTTATTTCAGCATCATCTATGGCCATCACAAGCCTTAAGATTGGGTAGAAACGGCAGTTGCTGAATATTATTACACATGTATCTCCTTGCTTTGACGGCCTTCCTGTATTGCACTGAATGAACTTTATTATTCTTGAAGTCATCTCCCTCAGTCAAGGGAAGTATTGCTCCCACTTCTGTCTTTATTGGTCTTCCTTTCAGAGACTGTAGGAGAACGTGTGCCTGGCACGTTCCTTTTGCTCATAATGAGCTTTCACTCAAGACGCTGATCAATAGCAGAAAGCAGCAGGTCTGTCTCTATTGCTTGTTTCTCTATCTTGAATCTGCCACGATAGATTAGGCCATTGCCAAGGTCGCTCCATATGTTGCAAGTGAATGAAAAGATATCTGCTTGACTTTTTATAGGACCAGACGGCAGGAAGACGGGACTAGAGCGAAAATGTGTGCACCGTGACAGATTAAATCTGCATCAAGGTCACAAAGGGTGTTTCAGTGGACCTTTTTGACACACCTGGGCATGAAAAGGCATTTTCCATCAGACAGGCAGTGCTCAGCTGCCTAGAAAAAGTAATACAACACAAGAAAACAAGAAAAGTAATACACCTCGGGGGGTGGGGGGTGGGAGAGGAATCTCTTTGTGAAAAGTGATTCCAAGTTCAAAACGCTCATCTCTATATAGTAATGCTGCAAGTTTTCAACAATATTTTTTTGATATATTAAGGATTTAACTGAAGGCTTTTAAAAGTGTACCAGTCAATTAAGCTTCTAGGCTTGGTACTCCAAGAGAGCATCCCTCCTTGACCAAAGGAATATGTAGGCGTGACCAATTTATTACATTTCTAGACTTCTTTGTACTCCCAAAGAGTGTGGCTCTACGACAAAAGGAATGTGGAAGCCAAGCCACAGCAGGTCTTATCTGAAAGGGGATTCAACATGACCAGTAAATATGCCCAAGTTTCATGTACATCTCAATTCTGCTATCATCAAAGCCAAGTTATATTTCAAATCATGGCTGAAGAACACTAGTTCTTCAGGGAACTTTTGCCTTCAATGTATATGATGAGTCTTAGAAAAGCATCTTCACTGATGTTTAAAGTCTGTAAAATATGTTATTCCAAAACCAGTTCATTAATTGTTTAAGTTAAGGGCACAATCCTATAGAGAGAATAGGCTGGCTGAGGGCTGTAAAATTCATCAGGAGCCCTGCTATACTGAGGGCTTTACTGCCAGGAAAAAATATGTTGGTGAAATGTCCACTGGAATATACAAGCTTTGTTATGAGTTCATTGGCTTCCTCTGTATGTTGACAAAAGAAGGGCCATATCACCAGCACAGTGGGTTGTGGCAAAGTTCTTAAGGATGCTAGGGTGTTTGTTTGCCATGTTTGTATTTTCTGATTGTGTTGTTTCCTCTTCCCTCCCAGACTGAGAACACATTGCATTGGGCAGCTGTTCTGCCCATGTAGAGGTGACAGACCTCTAATCCTGGTGTAAGAAGAATGTAGGATTGCTCTGTAAATCAGCTAAAGATATGACATATTTATTGCCTCAGATCTCTTGGTCAACAGCTCTAAACCATTGTTCCTTATTCCTATTATTTCATTGTAGAAGAGGCTGCCATATCTGAGAGTGTTTTCTGAGTTTTGACCACGGCTTCTCAGGCCTGACTATAGACTTTTGTGCTCCCTTAAAAGTTGCTTCCAAAACTGGAGGCCCAGGTTTTGATACACACTGTGTATCAGTGAGCTGTGATTGGTTGTGGATGCTTGGAGAACTCTAAGCTAGAACCCATAGTTAAGATAGTTAAGCCCACTGCAATCAATATTGTTACATATATAGAACTATGTTTTTGTGATTATGCTCCCAGGTTTTGGGAGAAAGTACAGGAATCGTTGCATCCTGGCTAGGGACAGGCAATTCCCACACCTATTATTATTATTATTATTTAGTTTTTATTAAGCAAACTTTTGGGCTTCCCCTGAAATCTGTCAAATGTTTTACCTCCAAATTTGCATCAAAATTCACTTTAGGCAACAAATAATCAACTTTAGGCAACAAATATTCACTTTAGGCAACAAATATTGTTACTACAACTTACTTAAACAACAACAACTCTCTACAACACTGGTGAGCCTCTTCCAAAGGGCAAAATAAACATTTACCTTAATTAAAAACCAGTTGTTTGCTTCCATTCTATGAATTATTTCCTTCCTTCCTTCCTTCCTTCCTTCCTTCCTTCCTTCCTTCCTTCCTTCCTTTCACTGTACAGAATGGAAGTTTTATTTATTCATCTGATTCAGTTTAGGAATCACTTGCCACAAAATATATGTAAGTGATTTCACAATTTAAAACACCCACAATAAAACCATGAAAAAGAATTATTTGTGTGAAAGAAAGGCCACATAAGCAAATAATTAAAAACGATTTCAAATCAATATAGATAGAGACTGGGATAAAGATGTCCACTTATAAAAGGTTTTTTGAGAAAGGGAAAGTCTTCAATGGGCTCCAAAGAGACCATATGCAATTGGTAGATGCTGCCACACTAAAGACCTGACTCCTAGATTGTTTGAAACTGATCTTCTGATGAGATGATTTGTGCCTGAGGCTCTGTCCTGCAGAGTGCAGTGTCCAGTTAAGTGTCTTGTCACTTTCTAATATCACTGCTCCTACCAATTAAAGGAAAAATACCCTCTGTTCCTTTATTCCTTTCTTCTTTCGCTAAGAAGAAAAACAGGAAAGTACCAGTAAATGAAGGTTGAGGCTGATCAATTAATAAGGAGAGAGGGAGCTACATGGACATCTTCCTAAGGCCCAGCATTCTCAAAGAGCGTTGGGAGGCTGGGACCTCTGCCCATTGCATTTTCTTGGCCTTAGCATTCCCATGGAGAAATATGCTGGCCTGTGGAAAGAGCTTTGTTTGATTTGTGAATATTGAAGACAAACACCTAGTAAAGATTACTTAGTCCAAAGGACTGTGAGCGCTTATCCATTGTTTGCTCTCTCCACTACTGACAGCTGTTGCTTCTTAATAATTGAATAATTCAGATGTCAGTTAATCCTGGATACACAGACATAGGATTACATGGGACATACATTCCTTTCATTTTGACATAGAGTAGAAGATGTGATGCCTTCTGCGTAATGATGTGCTTCACACAGGCCAGTATTCCTTAAATTTGCTTCCACAAGATGGCTACATGACTACCAGCTTGGGTGGCTTAAAAAGATTAGACCAGGCATCCCCAAACTGCGGCTCTCCAGATGTTTTGGCCTATAACTCCCATGATCCCTAGCTAACAGGATCAGTGGTCAGGGAAGATGGGAATTGTGGTCCAAAACATCTGGAGGGCCGAAGTTTGGGGATGCCTGGATTAGACGAATTCATGGAGGATTTCTAATATTCTTCCACTGTTGGAGGTAGTAGTATGCTTCCGAATACCAGTTCTTGGGAATCACAAGTGGTCAGAGTGCTGTTGCAGTCAGGCTTCTCTCAGACCAGGTGTGACAAATTGAAGCACTTTTGGAATGTTTATTCCTACCCGGCTGGCAAAGAGTTAACCCACCTCCAGCCTGACTGACATAGAACTCTGGTGGGGGCGGGACTGTGCCCGGTTAAAAAGGAGGGAGTGTCGGTTTGGTCAGTTAGGAGGGAAAGGGAGGAGGGTGTGGTGTGATGTGGTGGCTTGTATGAAGAAAGTGAAGAGGCTAGGAAAACTTAAAGTTAAATGTTTGACTGAGTTTTTTCTTGTACAACTGGAACAGGGCAAATAAATAAATGACACGTTAAAGAAACACTTATGCTTTTAACACAATAAAACTTCATCTCTGTTTTGCCAAAAAGGTCCGTCTTATTTTTTCCAGCGAGGTACCAGGACTCACAGCCGTGGTGGCTCAAGAGAGGGCAAAACTCACCTCAGGCAGGGAGGTGGCAGTTTGTGTCCTGAAGTTACACGGAGGAGGCTTAGAAGGGTAACCTGAGGTGCCAAGAAGTTGCCAGAGTGCATAGGGCAAACTTTTACAGTGGGGAATCAGACTGAGGGAGACCCTTTACTGTAGGCAAGAGGTTATTCCATCGGACAGCCTAGAGTTTCTTAAGGTACCAGGTCACGCAAGCTGGAAGGCTATCCTTACTAAGAAACCCATTAGTAAAAGGGGTTTATTTTTGAGGCGGCAGGAGAAGAGGGTGGGTGTTTTCCCCTCTGGATTCCTGTGTCGCAGTGATAGTAAGAGAGAGTGGGACACTGGTCGTCACATTTTTGGTGGCAGCGTCGTGATCGAAATTCAAAGCTCACGCGCCTAGTTTGGTTTGAGTCTGTCAGGATTTTCCTGTGAGGAAAATGACTCACGTAAGAAAACCCAGAGAGGCAAAAGGAGATGAAAGAACGGAAGGGGCTGAGGGAAGCCCAGATTCTCAGGTAGAACTTATGAAACTACGAATTGAGATGGCCAGAATTGAAGCTGAGAGGGAAAAGATAGCATCTGAAAGTGAGAGGGAAAAAGCTAGAATTGAAGCTGAGAGGGAAAAGATAGCATCTGAAAGTGAGAGGGAAAAAGCTAGAATTGAAGCTGAGAGGGAAAAGATAGCATCTGAGGAGAGAATGCAGTCAGAGAAGTTAAGGGTACAATTAGAACAGGATAGAATGAAGCTTGAAGAATTACGGCTGCGGTCAGAATTACCTCGGAGTCCAGTTAATAATGATAGTACCGCAATTAATTTAAAAAGATTCCCCAAATTTGGAAAAGACGATGATGTCGAATCGTTTCTATTTACCTTTGAACGCGTTTGTGTGGAATTTCAAATACCTGAGGAGAACTGGATGCTTTATTTAAGACCTCAAATTTGTGGGATACTAAGCGAAATTTATGCTGACCTGAGGGAAGAAGAGCTGTCATGTTACCAAGTATATAAGCAAAGGGTCAAGGTTCGGTGTGGACTCACAGCTGAACAAAGCAGAAAGGCTTTTCGTGAGGCAAAAAAGGAACATAAAGAGACTTACGCCCAACTAGCTAGCCGCTTAGATAAATTACTTGACAGATGGATTCAAGGGAGTGGAGTGAAGAACTTTGATGAGTTAAAACAATTAATTTGTTTAGAACAATTTTTTAAGCAAATCCCTAGCAATTTACGTTGGTTCTTGAGGGATAAAAAACTGAAAACTGTGGCAGAGGTTGCAGGGGTCTTAGATGAACTACAAGGAGATTTCAATGAAATATCATTCCCAAAACACTCACAGAAGGGTAATCCATGGAGAAACAGAGAAAATAAAGACAGGCAAGAAAATTTTCCTGTCAGGGAATCAGTTTCTGACAAGACAGGGTCAAGGAAAATCACTTGCTTCTTCTGTAATCGTGAGGGTCATGTACGTGCCAGGTGCCCCCTGCTGGTTAAGTCGCAAACTACACCTACTGCAGCTAAACAAGTAAAATTGATAATGCAGTCACAGGAAAATAGCTCGCCTCAGACAGAAGGCTCAGAGAAAGCAGACAGTCCAGCTGAGACTACTTCTAAGGTCTTGCAGGTCTGGAGGGCTGAGCAGGAGTGCAACCAAGATTACATGGAGCCAATTGAATTAAATGGTCAGTCTTTTTTAGGTTTGAGGGACACAGGAGCAGAAGTCTCACTTGTCAAATCACAATTTGTTCCAAAGGAGCAGTACCTCAAGGGTCAGTCCTATAGTTTAAAAGGCATATGGGGCCCTCATTTTGAAGTACCATTAGCTGAAGTTGATATTACCTACAAAGGATTTTGTGGCAAATGGAGAGTAGGAATCCTAAATGAATTGGAGGTGCCCTTTTTAATAGGGAATGACCTAGCTAGTCAGAAGCACCGTATTCAAGTGATAACTAGGTCACAGTCTCAAGTCACTGAGAGTAATCCTCCTGCAGTTATAGAGTCACCCATAGAGCCTGGTGAGGGTGAAGGGCTGATTAGCGTGCCAGTGGTCCAGGAGCACGGTGCCCAATTCTTGAGGGATCAAAAAGAGGATGAAACCAAAAAAGAGCTGTGGAGTAAAGCACAAAGTCCTACTGCAGAAGTAACTGTGGAGAACCCCTGCTTATTTACCACCATTGAGGGAAGACTGTATAGAATTTCTAGGAGGAGGAAAACTGCTGCGGTTTGGGAAAGGAAGAAACAGTTAGTGTTGCCAAGAGCTTACCGGTTGCAAGTGCTACAAATGGCACACGACGCACCCTCAGCAGCGCATCTAGGCATTAGGAAGACTAGTGATAGAATCCAAGCACGATTTTACTGGCCTGGTATGGGCAAAGACATCAAAGTGTATTGCAAGTCCTGTGTGATCTGCCAAAAAGCAGGCAAAAGAGCGGACAAAACGCGAGGCTTGTTACAGTCTATTCCTGTAATTACTGAGCCCTTTTCCAGAGTAGGAGTGGACATCCTCGGGCCTATCTCCAGAGTTACAAAAAGTGGGAATAAATTTATTTTATGCCTCGTGGATTATGCTACGCGCTATCCAGAAGCAATACCTCTAAAGGACATTGATTCCAAGACTGTAGCAAAAGCCCTCATGTCGGTGTTCTTAAGGCTGGGATTCCCCCAAGAAATTATAACAGATTTAGGGACATCTTTCACATCTAAGACTATGGAAGAGCTTTTAACTCTTTGTGGGATTAAGCATGTTAAAACTACGGCTTATCATCCGCAGTCGAATGGCTTGACGGAGAAATTTAATTCGACCCTGAGCCGGATGCTAAAAACCTATTCCATCAAGCATCCTAACGACTGGGACGAGAGGCTGCAACACTTCCTATTCGGTTATCACGAAGTGCCGCAGGAAAGCACAGGTTTCAGTCCTTTTGAACTCTTATTTGGACGTCAGCCACGAGGACCCCTAGACTTGATGAAAGCAGCGTGGTCAGGGGAGGAGCAGATCGACAGCCCTGATGTTGTGACGTATCTACAGGAGCTGCAGAGCGACCTTCAAGAATTACGGGAGCAAGCTGCTCACAACTTGCAGCAGGCACAGCGTCGACAGAAGCAGTGGTATGATGCACACGCAAGAGACAGATCTTTCCAGCCTGGTGACAGTGTGCTCGTGTTAAGAACAAGACGTCGAAAGAAGTTGGAGATGTCGTGGGACGGTCCCTTCAAAGTGGTCGAGAGGATATCTGCGGTGAACTATTTGGTAGAGTTAGATGGGGAAGGGAACCGATGTAAAATTTTTCATGTAAACTTACTTAAGCCTTATTTTGACAGAAATAAATTGGTGTTACAAGTAAAGGGGAAGGTGACACAAGGAATTCATTTAACTGGGTGGGGAGAGCTGAGTAAGGGCACAACTCTAGCAGAGGTGTCATTCGATGAAAATCTGACCCCAGAGAAAAAGGAGCAGTTAAAAATAGTCCTTGCTCAGTTTGCTCAGATCTTCTCAAACATCCCAGGGAGGACCAGCCTAGCAACTCATATAATAGACACAGGGTAAGCACATAAGTGGGAAGCAAAATGTCACAGCGGACGCTTTGTCTAGGTATATTTTTGAGAGGTATAGAATGGTGCAAATTATTATATGAAATGGTGGGAACCCTAGCAAAACATTTGTGCTAAGGTGTTGCAATCTAACACATGCCACACAAGGTTTATCTGTGGACAAGTTCATGAGATGTTAATTTAGTTGACTTTGTGATATGAGTGTTAAAGAATGCATTGAAGTATTTTTAGCCCCAAGCCCATTGCTTTGGCATTGCTCTAGTTAGTTAAGAGCATGCCGACGCAATGTCTTTGTGGTGGGGGGAGATATGTGACAAATTGAAGCACTTTTGGAATGTTTATTCCTACCCGGCTGGCAAAGAGTTAACCCACCTCCAGCCTGACTGACATAGAACTCTGGTGGGGGCGGGACTGTGCCCGGTTAAAAAGGAGGGAGTGTCGGTTTGGTCAGTTAGGAGGGAAAGGGAGGAGGGTGTGGTGTGATGTGGTGGCTTGTATGAAGAAAGTGAAGAGGCTAGGAAAACTTAAAGTTAAATGTTTGACTGAGTTTTTTCTTGTACAACTGGAACAGGGCAAATAAATAAATGACACGTTAAAGAAACACTTATGCTTTTAACACAATAAAACTTCATCTCTGTTTTGCCAAAAAGGTCCGTCTTATTTTTTCCAGCGAGGTACCAGGACTCACAGCCGTGGTGGCTCAAGAGAGGGCAAAACTCACCTCAGGCAGGGAGGTGGCAGTTTGTGTCCTGAAGTTACACGGAGGAGGCTTAGAAGGGTAACCTGAGGTGCCAAGAAGTTGCCAGAGTGCATAGGGCAAACTTTTACAGTGGGGAATCAGACTGAGGGAGACCCTTTACTGTAGGCAAGAGGTTATTCCATCGGACAGCCTAGAGTTTCTTAAGGTACCAGGTCACGCAAGCTGGAAGGCTATCCTTACTAAGAAACCCATTAGTAAAAGGGGTTTATTTTTGAGGCGGCAGGAGAAGAGGGTGGGTGTTTTCCCCTCTGGATTCCTGTGTCGCAGTGATAGTAAGAGAGAGTGGGACACTGGTCGTCACACCAGGCTTCCTCAAACTTGGCCCTCCAGATGTTTTTGGCCCACAACTCCCATGATCCCTAGGTAGCAGGACCAGTGGTCAGGGATGATGGGAACTGTAGTCTCAAAACATCTGGAGGGCCGAGTTTGAGGAAGCCTGTCTCAGACAGTCCCTGTGATAACAGAATGTTGGACCAGATAGGCCTTTGACCTGATACAGCAGGACCCTTCTTGCATTCTCATGCAGTGTACAAGGGTGCAACAATCAGTTTTGATAGGACAAAGTTCAAAAACATCGCAATATTTCATCCAGTTGTCTGGGCTTTTCAGAAAGACTCCACCAGATCAGTGTACTGAATTAAGATTCAGAATCCTTGCATATATTTTCAGATTTATGTTCATGAAGGGTTTTTTTGCCTCCTGCGTTCATCCACTGACCTCCCCCCAAGATGGGTGTGTGTGTAGCAGGGGAATGTTGTCCGGGGCACAAGTCCAGCAGAGGTCCCAGGTTCTGAATTGCTAAAAAAGAAGTCTGCTGCTCTTGCAGAATGAAAGTTGTAAAGCAAAATGTGCTGACAACCTTTGAAGCAATTGTTTTGTGAGATATAAGTCTACTCTCACCTTCCTTTGTTTTGAGCCAATGAATAAAGACACAGTTGTGATTAATGAGCGCTATCAGGAACTTTAGAGTCATAGAGGCCCAAAATGGCTTCAGAATATCTCAGGAAGTTCCTTCTTTAGGCAACGGAGAAAAGCCTTGCTTGGGTCTTTTGGAAAGGATTTTCAGTTTGTGTGTATGTGTGTGTGTGTGTGTCTGGTAAATAAGTAATGGTTGCCCAGATAAAATAATTGAGAAACCCAGGATTTATGTTGTGGTTGTGTTTTTTTTAACAGTTTTGGTGAGGTGGGATCTGTTAAGTTTATTATTATTATCACTACTACTATTTTTACAATTTATTACCCACTTTCTCTCTAAGGTCCCAGGGCAGGTTACAACAGTAAAAATACAGCATTAATATTAAAACACAATATTACACAATATTAAAAACAGTTTAAAGCAACTTAAAATTGCAAAAAAATAAGGTGGGTCCTAAAAATATACACCTCAAGCTGATTGCAGCAGCAACATGGGCATATGTGAGTGTTTTACCAGCCATGAGGGAAAAGAAGATTGTTGTGGGTGGACTTAAATAGGTATAAAAATGCAAAGGATCAAATCCAAGAAAGAAAGAAAGAAAGAAAGAAAGAAAGAAAGAAAGAAAGAAAGAAAGAAAGAAAGAAAGAAAGAAAGAAAGAAAGAAAAGAAAGTCTTTCTTTGATGACATTGCTGTAGCTGTTAGGAGATTAAAAATAAGGAGCCACAGCAAATGTCCTTAGAATACACTGAATGTTTTCAAACAATATTAATCTTGATGTTATCCAAGCATGGGCAACTGAGACTTGATTGCTGCAAATCTTCTATCTGCCTTGACCCCACCCCCTGCAATCTGCCACACCTGATCACCTTGCACTGAATGTGGTACTGCCAACCTTAGAACTACTGATGAAAGTCCTTAGTATCACAATTGGTTTTATAACTTGAGTTCTTTGCAATGGGGGAGAGCAGGGCCCTTGTGCCTTCAACAGCTGTGGCAGGCAAAAACTGAACCAGTTAAGCCCTTTCTGGAATGGACCTGCAGTCATGGGGGAATCAACCAGCTGCTGGTTTTCGGTCTGTCACACATCTTATTACTTATGTGTGGACCCTGGTTTTTGAGCTCTTCACCCCAGCCAAAAAGGGGGATACCATTTTGCATTTGTCACAAATTGTGTGTGAATGTTGTGTGATCTTCTGCTCTTTTGTTGCGAATGAGGTGGAGAGCCCAATCTGGATACAATGTCCAGGGCCAGAGGAAAACTGCCCCACTCCCTAATCTGTACAAATCTGGCATTTTAGTTCTTTGAGCTACAGCATCTTTTTAAAACAAATATACAGAGATATTGGCACTGGTAGCATCATTATTGAATCCCTGCAATGGGGTGAGCTCCTGTTGCTCGGTCCCAGCTCCTGCCCACCTAGCAGTTCGAAAGCACATCAAAGTGCAAGTAGATAAATAGGGACCGCTCCGGCGGGAAGGTAAACGGCGTTTCCGTGCGCTGCTCTGGTTCGCCAGATGCAGCTTTGTCATGACCTGGAAGCTGTCTGCAGAAAAACGGCAGCTCCCTCAGCCTATAGAGCGAGATGAGCGCCGCAACCCCAGAGTCGGACACGACTGGACCTGATGGTCAGGGGCCCCTTTACCTTTATCTTTAAGCCCTAGCTTTACCCAAATGCCCTCTTCTTTTTCCACCTTCCTGTGTGAAACTCACAGGCAACAGTTCCAACTTCCTGGGCCAATCTGGCCTATTATAGCCTATTATAGCCCAGCACAGAACTCTGGAACCCATCAACACATGATAAATCAGCGCTAACTTGCACATTTTACAGCTCACTTGAGTGATGTAATATACAAAAAGGGCACTCTTGCAAGTCTGCAGGGGCTACTTTCATGAAATGGATGGGTTGAAATCAGACATCCTTTTTGCAGAAATAGCCGTTGCAGTCTTGTGTGACGCCCCTCTGCATCCATCATGCTGCCATTAAATGGTCAAGTTAGGGCTGATTCATTGCCTAAAAGTCAGAACTTCGTCTCTTGCGTTGTTAGTGCAGTCTTACCTCGTTGCGAATGCAGAAAGGATGGAGAACCACCTGCATGCAGGAATGTTGCTTACACTTTCCCTTTAGTGGCTCCTCAGCTGCTGTTTCCTGTAGGTACCTTCAGGAAACAAAATCCCAACACCAGGTCTAAATAGGGCTGTCATTTTGGGGACATGAGAGATGGATATAACCAAATGGAACAGCACATTTTGTAAACAAACAAATATATAACTGGGTATTCATTTGCAATCTAACTTGACATTAGGAGACAAGGTTTTTATCCTTTGTTCAGTAAACTGTCGTGTTGTGATCGTATGTCAAATCAACTTAAGAAGGGAGGCATTGACATGACATTTTCTGACTCTCAGTCAGTTAACATAATATGGCAGCATGTTTTTGCACATTTACTTCACTACACAGTAGCCACAATTCAATGAGACGATGAACTATCTAGATGAGAGTTTAGATATGGAAGGTTGGCCAAAGATCATCAAGGAGTTTACTTAAACTGGTATTGGTCCCTGGATCTTGACATGGATGGTGAGGCGCACAATTCGCCAGCTAGTTCTCCACTGAAATGAATGGGAGCCACACCAGAGCTGCAGCATAGCACCCATTCATTTCAATTGGGCCTGCACAGGAAGATGTCTCTGCTGACAATCCTTTGCCATATATTACTTGCTTTGCTCTTGTAGAGCTCACTTTAATTTCACCAGGCCTTTTGTTTCTTCCTTCTAGCTGAGCCCTGTTCTGAGGAGTGACATCCTTATTGAAAAGCTGTTGTCTTCAGGATCAATGGTGTGCTGGGGAGAAGTAACAACCAAGGCTTCAGGGGAATACATGATATCATGTTCCAGTATATAGATTGATTCTAATTGAGTCAGTGGTAAAATTCCCAACAGGCAGTATTGATTCTCTGCTCAGGTCCTCTATTGTGGCACAAAATACACTACCGGCCAGCTACAGAAACGGAGCTGCTCCCAATTAAGCCCAGGGAGATCAGTGGGGCAGAATGACTCCAAAAATCAGGATGGCAAAGGAGGAAAAATAATACAATGAAGACTAGAATACTGTAGTTTAAATGAAAAATATCCTTGCTACTCCCCTCCATTCACATGGAAAGCCATGATGTGACAACCTCTTTCATGGTGCAATAGATCAATCCATCCATCCATAACACAATCTAGCCCTTTCCCTTCATTATTTGTGGTCACTACTATTATTAATAATAATTCATATACTGCTTATATGTCAAAACAGCTTCTAAGTGGTTTACAGCTATAAAATAAATCCATAATTTAAATATATAATAACATTAGGTAAAGGTAAAGGGGCCCCTGACCATCAGGTCTAGTCGTGTCCGACTCTGGGGTTGCGCTGCTCATCTCGCTCTATAGGTCGAGGGAGCCGGTGTTTGTCCGCAGACAGCTTCCGGGTCATGTGGCCAGCATGATAAAGCTGCTTCTGGCGAACCAGAGCAGCGCACAGAAATGCCGTTTACCTTCCCGCCGGAGCGGTCCCTATTTATCTACTTGCACTTTGATGTACTTTTGAACTGCTAGATGGGAAGGAGCTGGGACCGAGCAATGGGAGCTCATCCCGTTGCAGGGATTCGAACTGCCGACCTTCTGATCAGCAAGCCCTAGACTCTGTGGTTTAACCCACAGCACCACCTGGGTCCCTTATAATAACATTAAAACATCTTTAATTAAAATATGCCATCAAAACATTTAAAAACAACAATCAAAACAGTTAAAGCAGTAACACCACCAGCTCATTTCAGGGGGTTGTTTGCCTAAATAGGTGTGTTTTCAAATGAATACTTATGGTGTCTCAAGGATGGGCAACCTGTGCTTGTGGAGATGTCATTGGAGTCCTTCTTCCAATGCAGCCCCAGGCAGTGTAGCCAATGGGAGTGATAGCTCACAACAACTTTCCCATCCCAGGAAATGGCAGAACCCTGATTTGGAGCATGGCAGTAGGCAACTGAATAAGGTTGAGTGACATAAGGTCACGCAAAACAATGTGTAACAACTATGGAGAACAGAGAAGATATACCTAGTGCAGTAAGAGCTGTTCGGCAGTGGAATTTGCTGCCAAGGAGTGTGGTGGAGTCTCCTTCTTTGGAGGTCTTTAAGCAGAGGCTTGACAGCCATCTGTCAGGAATGCTTTGATGGTGTTTCCTGCTTGGCAGGGGGTTGGACTGGATGGCCCTTGTGGTCTCTTCCAACTCTATGATTCTATGATTCTATGATTCTATGATTCAGTAGCCCCACTTTAAAGCTACAGCAGTACGCGGACTGGGTTTTTTGTTTTGTTTTGTTTTGTTTTAACTGGGGGAAGGTAAATCACTTTCAAATAGAGTTAGTCATGGTGTTTGTACTGATGATAACCTACTCTGAAGTATGAGGAAGTCAGGGAATGCCTCTCTGTACAAGGCCGCTGGTTCAGCTGTCGAGCTTCATTGCCCTGTAGATTCAAAAAGGGTCCATGACCATCAAAATAAGAAATTGCTCCTCAGCCATCTCACCGGTTTTTGCAAGACAGAATGATGGCACAAGCAACTGTGCTTTCCCCCCTACCTAAGCTTTATTATCTTTGTCAACTCCCTCACTGGTAACTGAATGCTGCTGAACACAAATCCGAGCTACAAAGGGAAAATGATTGGTGCATATTGGGCAGGAGAAAAGAACTGTGTTTTATGCCTTTGCATGAGGCAGGAGGGAATGCTTCCAATCAGTCAGCTTATTTTTCTTTCTGAAAGTAAGGCACTTTTTTTTTTAAAAAAAGGAAGGAAAATAAAACACCAAGAGCTGGTTCCTGTTTGCATGGATTTAGGTAGGAAAGAGAATGAGGAACAACACCACAAGCTGTTGCTGCAATAGTGGGTTTCCTGCACCATCAGGAGATTAGACCAAGACGACCTTTGAAGTCCCTTCCAGTTGGTTGTGGTGATTCTCTGGAAAGAGGACTTCAGAATTTAGCTACTGCCAAGCATCTCCAAAAAGTTTGTTTCCATCCAGGAGATGGTGCTGAAACTGCTGCTAGTGCAGAATGCTGCCACTAGAGTACTGTCTGGTACGGTACTTCGGTACCTTATGCAAAAAGGCATAAAAAGCAATTCTTTTCTCCTGCCCAATATACGTGTGACAGCATTCTCTCCGCTACTAAACTTGGGCAATTATTTTTCACAAGGATATTTACAAAGAGGACACCGAATAATGTAGTGAACAATGCCTTCTACAACCATTTTACAGGACATACAAAAGCACTTCTCCAAGGGTAATTCATTATAATGGCCATCCAGAAAAGCAAAGGGCCTAACAATACGGTAAGTCTTCAGTTTTGTAGAGGTATTCCTGCGGGGATCATCAGTTAGCTTTCTGATAATCTGGCTACAGCCTAGAAAATTTGAAGCATATCACTCAGAATCTTTCTTTCTCACACACGAGAAGTCCACTAGGTACTCAAAATTGTGAAGGAAACTGAAATTCTCCACCATCTTTACTTTGGTGTTGATTGTGTTGTAAAAGACTCCTAGGCTACCTTTCAGCTGAAACTTTCTAGTTCACAAAACAATGCAAAACAGATTCAATTGATTTTTCTTTTCTTTTGTAATAATAGCAGCAATAAAAGAGTGGATAAAACAAAGAAGGGGGAAAAACAGAATAAAGGTACCAATAAACTAGAAGCAGCAGAAATGAAATGATCTATTAATGCATCTATTAAAGTCTAGAATGCAACAGGAATGGCAACCTTTGACACCAACAGTTTTTAGCAAAATACACCATAAACAAAAGTGTACCTCCTATAAGACAATACGAAACAAATTTTTGAACTTGTTTTGAATTACGGTCTGTGCATCAAGCGCTTTCAGTGTTATCTATCATATAATTTCATCACTGGATAAGAATGAATTGACTGCAGAAGTTTTTACAACTTTTCTATTTTCCTAAAAGCAACAACAACAACAAGCTAGTGCAGATTACTGGAGAGAAACAAAGCAATTCTTTGACAATGCCCACAGGTCAATAGTGATGCATTGGGTACAACAATAGCAACACACATTCACAAAGTGTTCAGACAATTTTCCCTGATGGAATATTGATCTTTTAATGTGTCACTTTCAATGGAATTCTGGGATAGGTTGCTATAAAACAAACTTGTATTACATTTTATAGGATAGTTTTCTGCTCTCTGATTTCATTTTACATTAAATTTACTCTAGAATACCTTAGGTAACACTGATTCTTTTCCCTCTAAAAAAGTTTTCTCCCCCCCCTCATAAAGCCCAGCTTGTAAATAGATGATGCACCAGTATTTCAAATGCAAATAATATTAAAAGAAATCACTGTGGAATGAACCTGTTAAGTAATAGTTATAATATGCAACTAGTTATAGTTATAGTACATAACAGGCTACTGGCTCATCTAGTCCAGCAACCTGTTCTCACAGAAGCTAACCAGATGCCTATGAGAATCCCTCAATCAGGAGCAAAGCACAAGAGCACTGTCCCCTCCTATGGTTTCCAGCAACTGGTACTCTGAAACAGGGATGCGGGTGGTGCTGTGGTCTAAACCACTGAGCCTCTTGGGCTTGCCAATCAGAAGGCTGGTGGTTCGAATCCCCACAACAGGGTGAGCTCCCGTTGCTTGGTCCCAGCTCCTGCCAACCTAGCAGTTCGAAAGCACACCAGTGCAAGTAGATAAATAGGTACCACTGTGGCAGGAAGGTAAATGGTGTTTCCATGCGCTTTGGCTTCCGTCACGATGTCCTGTTGTGCCAGAAGCGGTTTAGTCTTGCTGGCCACATGACCCAAAAAGCTATCTGTGGACAAAAGCCAGCTCCCTCGGCCTAAAAGTGAGATGAATGCCACACCCCATAGTCATCTTTGACTGGACTTAACCGTCCAGGGGTCCTTACCATTTTTTACCTTACTCTGAAACATTACTGTCTCTGAACATGAAGGAAAAGCATCACCATAATTGCTAGTACAGTGGTACCTCGCAAGATGAAATTAATTCGTTCCATGAGTCATTTCGGGAG
Organism: Zootoca vivipara; assembly: GCF_963506605.1. NCBI lineage: Eukaryota > Metazoa > Chordata > Lepidosauria > Squamata > Lacertidae > Zootoca > Zootoca vivipara. Next base: position 35,624,675 of record NC_083277.1, on the reverse strand, counting down.
ATGACTTCAAGAATAATAAAGTTCATTCAGTGCAATACAGGAAGGCCGTCAAAGCAAGGAGATACATGTGTAATAATATTCAGCAACTACCGTTTCTACCCAATCTTAAGACTTGTGATGGCCATAGATGATGCTGAAATAAAACATTTAAATACAGTGGTACCTCGCAAGATGAAATTAATTCGTTCCACGAGTCGTTTCATGTTGCAAAAGTTTTGTCTTGTGAAGCACGATTTCCCATAGGAAAGCACTGGAATTTAATTCATGCGTTCCTGGGGGGGGGGGAGCACAAAAAAGGCGCCGACTCACCCGCCACTGCCAGATGTTTTTCATATTTTAAGGGGAGGGGGAAGCAGGAGGAGGGCGAGGGAGAGGATCCCTTCCTCCTTCCCCAGCAGCCGTTCGTGTGCCGTTCGCGTGCCCAACCAGACGGCCGCTCTGGAAGCCCCACGACTTTTGCTCGGTGCTTCCGTGCAGCCATGCTCCCTCCCTCCTTCCCCAGAAGCCGTTCACGCACCATTCACGCGCCCAACCAGACGGCCGCTCTCCCGTTTTTGTGCCTGCCCTGCTTCATCTTGCGAAGCACGACCATAGGAAACTTCGTCTTGCGAGTCTCCAAAAAACTCGCAAAACGCTTTCGTCATGTGAGTTTTTCTTTGTGCGAGGCGTTCGTCTAGCAAGGTATCACTGTGGTCAATGATAGCCTTCTCTTCCGTGAATTGGTTCAATCCTCTTTTAAAGCCACCCAAATCACTTAATTTATATTTCTCTGCAGCTTGCTTCCCATCTTGTCCTTCCAGCTTGTTGTTCTCCCCTGCTCTCTCCCACATCCACACCTTGTGACTTCTTCCTATTGACTGTCCTCTCTCCCCCCCCGTCCTTTTTCTCATCAATCACACTGCAGACTGAGAGAGCTCCAGTCACCATGGCAATCAGCAGACCAAGCAATCATTTAAAAAACAATGCAACCAACTTCTCAGGTGATATATGCATCTGGTTTGGGTATGGAAAGGTCTGGATCATTGCTCCAAACAATGGCTATTCCTTCCTTCTGGCATCTTCTCCGCAGTCCAAAATGGAAGCTATCATTGTCATGGAAAACAATGCAGAAGCCCATCTAGATACAGAAAATCCAGGAATGTTAACAACGTTCATGAGCAACTGTGCGACATTCATATTTGATGCCTGGGACATGAGTCCAAAGGCTATGCTGTGACCACCTGCCAACCTTCTATCTGTTAGCAGCTCAGAGACCTTTCCATGCCAGAATTGCCTGTGCTGTGTCTAATCTCTCCGTGGTGTGTTTCTCTCCAGCTCTTCAGTCATTCATATCACCAGTTTCTCAGGGACACCGGTCCAGAGCATATATGGTATTGTTGTAAGCGACACCAATACATGGTTCAGCTCCAGAAGCATCAGCAGAGCTGCAACATTGACTGCAGTACACCCTTATCCATGTCACCAGCATGAAGGGCCAACTGATATTTTCAGCCTAAAACTCTTGTCAATTGATTCACTGTAGTCCACAGCTTGAATATCTCTATTGCACTATGTAGTAAATAAGGTACTTCATGCTACACACTCCCCTTGGTACTTCCATCCTGCCTGGCTGCCATCATATATGTAGCCCTCTTCTTGCCAAGCTCCCAGTTTTACGATTGTTAACTTAAGTTTCCATTTCTTAACCACTGTCACTTTAACCTCTATTTATTTATCTCCATAGTTGAGGCTATTTGTTTCCTTGGCAGTGGTCGTGGTTGTAAGTCTTATTTTTTTGTCATTAAGTTAATTTTATCTTGTTAAACAGCAGTGGACCTCTTCTTGGGTTGCAGTAGACATTTCCCTTCACGGGCCTCAGACATAGCAGACTCCATCCCCACCATTGCTCTAGAACAGGCATCCCCAAACTTCAGCCCTCCAGATGTTTTGGACTACAATTCCCATCTTCCCCAACCACTGGTCCTGTTAGCTAGGGATCATGGGAGTTGTAGGCAGAAACATCTGGAGGGCCGCAGTTTGGGGATGCCTGCTCTAGAATAATGCCACATCGGGAGTGGGTGGGTAGCTGCCACTAGCTGGTAACCACTGTGAACTGGCCTGCTGCCGCCACCACTGTCATTGGTGGTGTTAAAAATAGGTTTAAAAGCCCATTGACTTATGAGCCCATTGCAATTCTTTAGGTTTGCATTTTCCCCCCATCATGATTAAAAGGGAGGTGGGAAATGATGGTTATTTCCATCAGTGTCAAAGGCAATTAAGCAATATGTAGGAAAAACAGCTATTCTACGCCTGAGATCCAGCTTGCCTCAGGGAGGCACTCTGACGTTGTCACCGGAGATGAGTTCCCTTGCAGCCACCACCATGGTCTGTTGCATTTTGAATGGTCAGCCCAAATGGTGACGCAGAGTTCAAATGAGAGACAAAATCACCGCTGAACTGTGGCGTATTGGTTCAGTAGCCAGATAAATGAAGCACCAACCACATGATTCGTCTGAAAGACCTTTACTTTGCATGTGGTGAAATAGCAGGAAATTAATTTCACATCATTCCTCAGCATCAGATCAGATCCAGTCTGCCCCATCTTTTCCCATACACCAACTTTATATATCCCGCTACTATGTTATGGTGAGGTGTAGTGTTTCAATTATTATATCTGAAAGTTCTTTTATCATCTTCATATTCAAATCTGATGTTTTTTTGTTTTCTTTTTACAATCAAGCGGTCTATAATTTCTTGAAACAAACACACTTCAAGATTACAGATGACTTTTGGAACTCGCAGGAGCTCAGTTCCGGCACCTCTCAGGTGGACGCCATTGCCATTCTAAGAGAACAAGGGAGGCGTTTGTGGTGAGTTCCAGCACCTCTTTTTCTAGAAAAATAGCACTGCTACCTACTTTATTCCTCTAACTGGAGATGCCAGGGATCACACTGGAGGCTTACAGATGCAACACATGTGCTCTGTGTTTGCTCTATGACATGAGCATAACACTCTATTGCTTTAGTTACAGGTAGGTAGCCGTGTTGGTCTGAGTCGAAACAAAATTAAAAAATTCCTTCAGTAGCACCTTAAAGACCAACTAAGTTTTTATTTTGGTATGAGCTTTCGTGTGCATGCACACTTCTTCCTTCGTTGATGGCTGTTACTATTTATTGTCATCGTGAATTGCACAGCTTAACTATGCACTTTGTGAAGAAGTGTGCTTCTTCTTCTTTTGGTCTCAACCTTCCACTATTCAGCTTCTTTGATCGTTTACTGCGGAAACATGTCACTTTGGAACTCCCTGCCTAGTGAGATCAAGCAGGCGGATTTGCTGTACTTTTTTCGGCACCTGCTAAAATGTTCTTGTTTAGACAAGTGTGTAACCAGGTGCTTAGAAAGCTGAGGTAATCACAATCTGTTTTAGTATTTTATCGTTTGTATGTTTTTAAAGTATGGTCGTAATTCTTTTTCTCTTTTTCTTTTTCCTTTTCGTAAACTGCTTTCTGGGTGGGTTATTATTATTTAAATAACAATCACGCAGTGCATAACTGTTATGGAATAAATAATGATATGTCCAGTAGAGGCTGGTTCTTTAGGGCTAATAATAATAATAATAATAATAATAATAATAATAATAATAATAATAATATATTTATAACCCGCCCATCAGACTGGGTTTCCCTAGACTGGGTTTCTGGGTGGCTCCCAACAGAATATTAAAAACACGACAAAACATCAAACATTAAAAGCTTCCCTAAACAGAGCTGCCTTCAGATGTCTTCTAAAAGTCAGATAGTTGTTTATTTCCTTGACATCTGATGGGAGGGCATTCCACAGGCTGGGAACAACTACTGAGAAGGCCCTCTCTGCCTGGTTCCCTGTAGCTTCACTTCTCACAGTGAAGGAACCGCCAGAAGGCCCTCAGAGCTGGACCTCGGTGTCCAGGCTGAATGATGGGGATGGAGACACTCCTTCAGGTATATTGGCCATTTAGGGCTTTAAAGGTCAGCACCAACACTTTGAATTGTGCTCAGAAACGTACTGGGAGCCAATTTAGGTCGTTCAGGACCAGTGTTATATGGTCTTGGCAGCCACTCCCATGTGGTACTGCCCCAACAACCTTGGTCTGCCCTCAGCCAAGTTAAGCCTTTCCTCAGGAACATTAAGGTGTGCCAGTATATGAGTGTGTTCAGGAAGTGGTACTGCCTGTTAGCTTCCTCCCATTCCTTAGGGTAGGCACAGTGATACCTTTGTAGAATCCAACAGGGAGGATGGTGAGGACAAAAATAGTTCTCTCTGCCTGTCACTGGCAGTTGGCTCCACCTACTTTTGGTCTTCCACCCTACCAGCCACAGTAGACACCAGTCCCCACTGGCTATGTCTGAACTGGACCTCTCAGTACAGCCCTACCACATATTAATCCACCCAAAACCTTTTGTATTTTGTTCATTCTCTAGGTGGCAAGTAAGATAACATATACATGGAACTTCATATAATAGGAATTAGTTCTATTCAATAGCAGAAGCATTGTTAAATGGTTGGGAAGTAGCAGTTTGCTGGGAGTTCTTTTTCTGCTGACTTTATGTATCTCTCAATGAGCTGATGAAGACATGGGAGCACACGGCATGGCCCTGGTGGTGACATGGATTGGTTCTGACAAGGAACTTGACGCTGTCCAGCAGCGGGGCACTTGGAATGTATTAAACATATTGTAAGTGGGATAAATGTCAAAATCATTAACATCATCTGAGGCTTTGAAAATGAGAACCATAAGAAGTACATGGGCGAAGTCTAAATGATTCCTTACGAAGTCCTGTGTCCAAAGGGATTTGTTCTTTCCTGTGAAATATGAACTTTGTCACCATGCATAAAGGTTCATATTCCTATCACTGACGGCTAAGCCTTATTTTAATCTACAGTATAAGGAAGGGGAAAAGAGGAAATTGTTTAAAATCTGAGTTGATGATATCTATGCTGAAAATGAGTGTATATTATTAGATCAGCTCCCAGTGATCTAGTTCAGCCGGATAGGTTTTCCTGGACCAGCAAGGTACAACCAACGAAAGTCTGTAGAAAATGGAGCTGGTACTCTAAGGACCAGCTAAATGTAGAATCACAATTGTCTGAACAAATTTCAACATTTACTTTGAGTTCTGTCCCCACACCCCTACCCATAACGATCACAGGATGGCTGGAAATGAAACTGTTGCACAGTTCAACCCCTCCCCAGGATAGGGACCTAGGATTCTAGGTCAAATAGGCCATTTATTTGTCCTACAATGTTCTTCTTCTTCTAGGAATACAAGTCTGTTTGACAATGCAAAGGTAGCCATATGTGTCTGTCACGGTCACACAGACCTGCACATCACCCCCGGACGTTTGACGGTCTATTGGTGATGTGCCAACGACAAACAAAAACTCTCAATCACTCACACACTTCAGACCAGGATATAGTAAAATAAAACAGAATAGTTTATTGCATACTCTTATGCGTATTGGTTACTGTACAAAGCTTAAACAGTTTCCAAAATCACAGATGGTTCCTATACCGGCCTAATACCTCTAAATATGATTTACCGGCCTATTACCTCTAAATAATACTAATAATAATTATCACTAAACTCCTAACACTATATCCTGTCTATCTCGCTATTTAACAGCCACCACAATATTAACCAGCTCTATTCTTCACACCAGCTCCTCTCATCTATCTCTCTCTCTCCTCACATCTAACTCTCCCAACTCTCTCCTCATCTGCCTGCCTGCTTCACTCTATATACACCCTGCTTCTGACTGGAGAGCTCCCATTGGTCGTTTCCCTCCCTGGCAACTTAACCCCTTCTAGGCCCTCTAGAGGTGAAACGCCACATACCTCCCCCCTTAATTAAGTTTGAAACAGGAGGGTTAACTTCTCACAGTTACTCTCCTGTTCAAACAACAATAGTTCAAAATACAACATTTATACTTTTACCTTTTCCCCCTCCCATTCCAAATATACACATATACATACCACTTCTAAATGCATAAAACAAACTTTTTTAAAAAATGTCCCCTTGGTCTTCTTCCTCCGGTCTCCTGGGTAGATTGTCAGTCCAAACTTCGGATATCAGAGTACCGCTGTCACTCTTGTCGGATCCAGACGTTGATGACGCACTTGATCTATGAGATGACTTTCTGTGGATGTCAACTGGGTTTTCTTTTCTGACGTAAGCTCGTGGATGCTCACAACCGACCTCTCTTTCACTCTTGTCTCCCTCGCGAATAGCATTCCTCTCAGGTGGGCATACTTTTAGTCTGCCTCTGGGTCTTGGAATCTTTGCTGCAGACGCAACTGGCATTCCTCGGTTAGGACTTGTCTTTGGATTGACAGGCACTGCCATGGTGGTTGTCTCTGCTTTTTCTTTAACTATGGCTTGTTTTCCAGCCTTTCGCTTCCTCGCTCTTCTAAACATCTTAGGGATAGCTGCATCATCTGATTTCTCAATATCTTCCCTAGGTGGTTCTGACAAATTCTCACTTTTCAAGATTTCTAATTCTGTTACTTTTACTTCAGCTGCAACAGATATTTTATTGCACTTAACTGACCCACATTGCACAGTCAGCTTTCTCTTTTTGGCACCAATTTGGTTATTTCCTTCTGTATTACTTAAGTTAGGTTCTTCAGTAGTTTCCTTAAAAACTATAGGCTTGGCCCCTCTGGTTTCTTTGGAACTAATAGACTTCCTGATCACATACTCTGCTTTCTCAGCTGGCACTTGAGTAATATTGCAGCTATTTTGGACTTTGCTTACATGCCACGGGTCTTTCTGCCACTGAGTATCAGTATCATTCAGATTTGTATTTGAAAGAGTAATCGTGTCAGTTACTGAAGTGAAACAATCTCTAGGCAGGGATCTTGACCTATTGAGTTTTCCTGGACCACTGCTAAACTGTACCCGTCTGGGTTTGTCAGAAGTGTTCGAACCGCTCTCATTCATATGTAATAGATTCGCTGTACCAGGAACATGGTATGAGAAGGTTTCCCTACCCATACAACTCTGTGGAGATTGGACTACATTAGAAGGCTCTCGTGTGGGTCCTGAGAGACAAGGATCACTCTCTAACTTGGAATCTTTTTCTCCCCCCACTTTAACTTCTTCATGCCCTTTTACTGCAACTTGACTCAGACTAGTTTTATCTACTTTTCCCCAGCCTTGATAAAGCAAGTTGTTTTCCTTTGCATCACTGGTGTTAGTAAAGGTATTCCCTAAAGAACTTGATGGGCTAATGATTACTTCTGGGTTCTGAGTAATCTGCATTAACAATGAATCCTGTAACAGCCCCTCAGTGTCTTCATTTTGCTTTTTAGCCAAACTAAGGGTTTGGTTCACAATCACAGGTTCTATAAACATTTCCTTTCCTTCCCTGGCTTGGGTAGCTTGAACTTCCATATCTAAAAGTCTCTTGCTCAAGCAAAACTTTTCAGGGCTTTCAGGTGTTAGAGGATTGGCTGCCTCAAAACAATTTAACAACTCAGAATCTTCTTGTTGTTTCTGAGCAAAGCTAGGTTTTTGTTTTCTTATAATAGGAACCAACAGGGCTTCATTTCCCCCCTCACCGTTTAGTTCCTCAGCTCTAGCTTCATTGGCAACAGTAGCAATCTCCTCAGCGTGAGGTGACTGCTGACTCACTTTAGTACGTGCTAATACAAAAGAACTCTGTACGTGCTCTATGAGATCCCATCCTATTAACACAGCAGAGGGAATCTCTTCAGATATTGCCACTTCCCATTCTCCTGACCAATTCTTGTACTGAATTTCAAGCCGTGCGACCTTCAGCACCTCTGGCTGTTTAGAAATTCCTTTTAATCTCATCAATTTTCCAGGGATTATTTTAGAGGGACAGACCAGATCGGCGTGAACAATTGTCACCTGAGATCCTGTATCCCGAATCACAATAACTTGCTTCCCCTCAATCCCAATAAATTCCCCAGCATTCTTCAACAACTGATTTTCATATTTAATGGTATAGCAATGAGCTACTGTGTCTTCAACTGCCACAGCATGAAGGCTGAGTGGAGCTGCTGTCGTCGGGGTTACTGGGCTAGCTTGACTTGCCTCAGCTGACTGGACACAATAAGCTTGCTTCTGAGGGCTAACACGTGGAGCTTTTTCCTGCTTGTTTTTACAGTGAAAACTTTTATGGCCAAATTGATTGCACTCCCAACATCTTATTTCTTTAGGATTTGTGTAATTATTTTTCCTCCCCTTCTCTTCATTACTACTAGTGCTGCCTTGGGTTCTGTTTCCTTTCTCAGTCTCTGAGGAAAGGTTTCTCTTCACTGCCTGGGATTTGTTTTTGGGAGACCCCCACAGTTTCCCGCCAAAACTTGGGTCATCAAATCTATGGTCCCGTATTTCATTTATCTGATCAGCTAAATTAGCAGCTTCTTGAAGGGTTCTAGGGTGTCTCTCTTTTATTAGATATCTTAATTGGCCGTGTATAGTCTCATAAAATTGTTCTAAAGCAAACACTTCTTTTATTTGTGAGGTGGTACTGGCTTTCTCTGTTTCTAGCCACTTGGTGAGGTAATGTGAAATCTTGGTGCCCAGTTGAGCATATGTTTCCTCCTTCACTTTTGTCACACTTCGGAACCTCTTTCTTAGCTGTTCTGAGGTAATTCCGAAATGGGTAAAAGTTATTTGTTTAAATAATTCAAAGTCGTTTGCTTGCTCTTCTGTCATATTAGCATAAATTTCAGCTAACTTTCCGCTAATTCTAGCCCTTAAAATGATCATTTTCTCCTCATCTTTTACTTGAAAATCGTTACAGGCTCTCTCAAATGATATTAGAAAAGCTTCTGGGTTATCTTTCTCCTTAAATTCAGGGAAACGTTTCAAATCTATTTTCCCTTGTGTTTGGGAATTAGTGTTATTGCTATTATTTTGGTTTTCCTGAGTTGTTAGTTCTAGTTTTTTCATTTCAATTTGAAATTGCATTTCTTTCTCTCTCAGTTGTCTCTCTCTCTCTCTTTCTTCAGCTTGTAACCTCATTTCTGTTTCTTTTAACTGATATTCTTTCTCTAATTTCCATTTCTCAAATTCCTCAGACATTTGTGGAATCCTCCCCTCAGATGGGGTTTCACTAACTGTTTCAACTCTAGGCTCTTCAATTTGTAAGGACCCATTTTCCTCCTGGGTTCTTTCAACAGAGGTTTCCCTCACAGCTAGTTTACTTTTCTTAGCTGGCATTTTGTGAGAATCTCTATTAAGCTTAACAACTCTAGAGAAATTTCCTCTCAGTTTCTGTTCCTCTGGCTAGGCTCTTCAAGATTCCTGTCACAAAGTTCAGCTAGGGGTTTTCTCTCTCACCCTTTAGCTAACTTCCACTGTCTCTGAATCTAACCCACAACCAGAACAGCTTTTGAGTTCTCTTCTCTTGTTGTTACAGCTTCTGCTCAGTACCTCAGAACCACACACCCACACCCCCAGGTTAGATAATTATTCCTCAGATTATCCTCCCCTCCAGGTGTAATGTTGTCCCTATTGGTACTAGTGTCTAATTCGAACCCGATGCTGTCACTTTTATAGCGTGATAAATCGGATCCCGACGCTGCCACCAGTTTATGTCGCGGTCACACAGACCTGCACATCACCCCCGGACGTTTGACGGTCTATTGGTGATGTGCCAACGACAAACAAAAACTCTCAATCACTCACACACTTCAGACCAGGATATAGTAAAATAAAACAGAATAGTTTATTGCATACTCTTATGCGTATTGGTTACTGTACAAAGCTTAAACAGTTTCCAAAATCACAGATGGTTCCTATACCGGCCTAATACCTCTAAATATGATTTACCGGCCTATTACCTCTAAATAATACTAATAATAATTATCACTAAACTCCTAACACTATATCCTGTCTATCTCGCTATTTAACAGCCACCACAATATTAACCAGCTCTATTCTTCACACCAGCTCCTCTCATCTATCTCTCTCTCTCCTCACATCTAACTCTCCCAACTCTCTCCTCATCTGCCTGCCTGCTTCACTCTATATACACCCTGCTTCTGACTGGAGAGCTCCCATTGGTCGTTTCCCTCCCTGGCAACTTAACCCCTTCTAGGCCCTCTAGAGGTGAAACGCCACAGTGTCCTTGAAATGTTGTGGGACCACAACTCCCATCAGGGGTGCCAACTTTAATAAAATATTGTGGGGGCCCAGGAAAGCCCCGCTCCACATTATCAATCACATGAAGCAGTGTGCACACACCCCATTTGAATAGGAATGCCCATCAACTTTGTGGTGGCCCAACCCCCCTCAAATATTTTATTGTGGGGGGGCCGAAGCCCCCATGGCTCTTTGGAGTTGGCTCCTCTGACCATAGCTGCCAAGTTATCCCTTTTTTTAAGGGATTTTCCCTTATGCTGAATAGGCTTCCTCGCGAGAAAAGGGAAAACTTGGCAGCTATGCCTCTGACTCCCATCATCTCAATGGGATATGGAGTATGATAACATCTGGAAAGCATCATGTTAGCTTGACCTAATCAATGCTTAAACAACCAGGCTGTCATAAAAACCATTCAAGAAGCAGCTTGAAGACACTTGGAGACATATGAACTCCAGGTACTTTTGTTCAATCAAGTATTAATTTATCTTTGAATTACAATGACATGACTCTATGGAAACTTTGTTTCTCAAAGATGCAAAATTTAAAGGCAATCATCATAACTACATTAGAGACACTGAATTACTTTTAGGCTGACATTTCCATTCCATTACGTGGCTACCCAAAAGGAGTATACCTGGCTCCCATCCAGATGAATGTATGATTGAAGTTAATTATTCCATTCACCTTTAAATGAATTATAGATTGTGCTATTTTGCCCAAGAGAAAAGTCATTTTCACCCACTGAACACATCCAGGGATTGTTATTGCCATTTATGTTCTCTCAAATGCAGCTTCATCTTCGTGTTTCAACATAGCTGGATTTGTAATAATGTGTGGAAAATTCAAAGGTTAGTGAAATTAAATATCACTTTTGCTGTTATAGCTTTGATTCAGAATAACTCACGGTAAGACGTAAATTGACACCTAATGGTCTACGAAGCAAAAGGCATATGTCACATTTTTCATTTAAATGCCAAATACTGCACTGGCTCGCTTCTTTATGTCCCTACCAGAGGCGAAGTGCTAAAAGACTAAAATCACAAGTGTTGTGGTTCAAAGTAAGTAGGTCTCGTTTCTGTCAATAAACTGGACCCAGAGAAGCTTTTAAAGACATTTTAGAGCTCACAAATTCTTGTAAAGTGTTCTGTGCCTTCTTACAGCGATATCATTTCTCTTGACATCTCTGAGACTTAGAAATGGCGTCCGATGTTACATTCCTTTATCAGTATCTTTAATGCATGACAGCAAACATGAGTGAAAATCTGGATGGACATGAATGATTGTCGTCCTGTAAAAGCCAGGAACTACTTTAGTAAGTGCCACTTCTCTACTGACCTACAATGAAGCAGCAGGAAAAGAGATCCACCTCAAATAGCAGATTTTTATGATATAATGACAGCAGAAGTTATTACAGTGGTACCTCTACTTACGAATTTAATGCATTCCAAACGCACATTCATAAGTCAAAAAAAATTGTAAGTTGAATCCCATAGGAATGCATTGGAGAAAAAATTAGAATCAACCCTATCTAAAAATACGTTAGTAGAAAAAATCCTATCTAAACTGCATCCAAGATGGCGGATGGAGCTCCGTAAGTAGAAACATTCGTAAGTAGAGTTATTCATAAGTAGAGGTACCACTGTATTTTGAATTTTCTGCCTCAATGCCACCAAAATGCCTGGAAGCATTGAAAAAAAATCCCCCCCCCCCCGAAATGAACATTAAGACTGGTCGCAGGCTTCATGTGGAAACATTTGGCTAAATGCTCACTGTTCCCATGGTCGGTGAGTCAAACACCTCTTTGGTGATGAGTGTTTGTCACAGAAGAGTGAAATTCCTAGATTCTGCAGCTGTGTCCCATGATGTTTGAAGTCTGCACCCAAAATTATTTCATATTCTGCAGCCATCTGAATGGCAGTTCTAGGCCATGTTTCAGCAACTGCTAGGATCTCTCACTAAACAAGCTGAATTGGCCAGTCAGCGATGGAGGAGATCTCAGCCTCACTCAATCTTTCCAGTTTGGATTTGACATTTTTCAGTAAGACTAGTTTCCTGAATATTTTATTAAAACAGAATATTCAATAAAATGAAAATGATCATAAGAGGAGCCCTTCTGCATCAGGCCAAGAGTTCTTCTAGTCCAGCATCCTGTTCTCAAGGTGGCCAACCCAGAGGCTCATGGAAACTCCACAAGCAGGATCTCAATGTTCCGCACTCTCCCCTCCTGTGGTTTCAGAAGCATATTGCTGTATTCCAGCCCAATCTCCATGCAGTATGAGATTCCAGGGAATCTAGGCACTTGCCCAGAGTTCATGTTTCCTTCCGAGTGAGGGACAGAGGAGTCTGTGGTGTCTTTGTGTTATATGATGTATTTACACATATGTACAACCAAAGCCTCTGATGGAGGAGTTCACAGCATTAACGCACCCCAAAACAGCCTTGTTGCTTCTATAGCCACAGCCGTGGATTCAAACAGAAATCAAACATTACTTTGTGTAGGTTCCAAGTTTGCTGCTGTACCTCTAGCTCACATCACTGCAAACTCTCTTTGTCCTTCTGCAAGTTTGTGGTCTCACACAGAGCCCATTTCCTTTGTTCCCCTTAATGGCTGATAACCCAGACAATTGCCTCATTAGGAAGTCAGCCTGGCTTATATTTTAACACTTGCTGGCTCCAGGGATCAGAAGGGTCTTCAATATACAGCCTACTCACCCACCCCAAACTCATCGTCTCTGATCATGGAGGCAGAACATATCCGGCAAGGTTAGCAGTCACTATATTCTCTCCCATCCTAGTTTGGGGGACAAGGGACTCAGCTACACTCATCAATTAAATCGTTATAACTGCATTGTGAACAACCAGTAGCAGATGGCACTGTAGAACGATGATCTGTCACCAATGGGGTTTTCCATTAAGAGGTTTTATAACGTGTTTTTCTGTAGCATCTTTTAAAAATCTGTATAGATCCTATTGAAGGCGCTACAGAAAATGGACTGATGAATAGCAAAGGTACATATTCCTTCCAGGGCTGGTCTAAGACTTTGCTGCCTCTGGGGAAAGCATTGCCCCTCCTCACAAGTCATGCTGCATAGTTTCAAAGGCTGGTTGGGTTATTTGGGCGCCAAAAGCAGAAGATTGCACAATGACCTCTCCTAGTAGTAGAAATGCAATAATAATAATAATAATTAATAATAATAATAATATAACCAACAAGACACTGCTTCTGGTACCCATAATCACTGTCTGAAGTGGCTGCTTCACTCTGACTAATGATCAGCCTTGCATGGGACTCTTGCTTAGGAGGCAGAGTTAGGTTGCTGTGCACTGGTAATGGAATAGGTCTTGTCTTAAGAGCATTTCAATAGTTTGGCATATTAATGTGTCCCACAGCAGCCTCCTGCAACCTGGAACCTTTCAGATGTTGTTGTTGAACTCCAGCTCCCATCAGTGCCAGCCCACATGGCCAATGGTCAAGAAGGAAGGATGGAAGTTGTAGTCCAGGCATCCCCAAACTCGACCCTCCTGCTGTTTTGGGAATACAACTCCCATCATCCCTAGCTAACAGGACCAGTGGTCAGGGATGATGGGAATTGTAGTCCCAAAAAAGCTGGAGGGCCGAGTTTGGGGATGCCTGTTGTAGTCCAAAGGCAGCCCTGTTTAGGGAGGCTTTTAATGTTTAAGAAATTAGTATATTTTAATGTTTCTGTTGGAAGCCGTCCAGAGTGGCTGGGGAAACCCAGCCAGATGGGCGGGGTATAAATAATAAATTTATTATTATTATTATTATTATTATTATTATTATTATTATTATTATTATTATTATTTGTAGGGGACCAGACTGAGGAAGGCAAGTCTGATGAATATGAGTTAGGATCTCTGCTCAGCAATGGAAAATATTTGTGCCTTGGGTCTCCTCATAGCTTTTACCAACGGTCCATGCATAACCGTACCCTCTGTGAACTTGTGGGGCACCCAAGGTTAGGATTGTATCCTGTAAATCATTGCCATCATTCTTTCTAAATGTTTAGGTACCCATTTTTGTCTTCCAGCAAAATACGATGCTTGATGAGTAGCAAGCATTTTCATTTAATGATGCTCAGTGGACAATTATTGTGATTTATTTCAAAAGAAAGGTAATTCGGTCCCTCTGCTAAATAGCCAATTAAGCAGAGACTGAGCAACCTGCTTCTGTATCAACAGAGGGAAGCATCCTAGCATCCCAGAGCTTGGAGGCTGGCTGGGTAGCAGGAAGATTTAATAACACACAAGAAAATATTTACCAAATGGCGGTAATTTCCTTTGGAATGGAAAGCTATTAAATATTGTGTAAACACTCAATTGGAGTTAATTACTTTTACTGAGTTCAATTTTTGAAATAGCCACAAAGCATACCTGGTGGGGGAAGTTCTTAATGCCTGTGGCCTGGAAACCTGATTGCCTGGACAGGTGCCAAAGGTGACTAGGAAAATGATAAGAGAACTAAGCTTCTTCACCGAGCCCTATTGATATATTTAATCAACAACTGGCTATGCTTCTGCAAAGTGCTAAATTAGATCTGAACTAAATTTCTGTTAGGGTTTTGCTTTGTTTCATATGAAAACGCAGGAAACTTTGAGCCTGCCTTTCATATTTTAAAGGAGGCATTACACCTGCATTGATGTGGACCTCCTGAGATTAATAGGGGAAGCACACTAGTGCGTGAACAGCTAGTGAAAAATTTAGAAATGCCTCCCCTCCTCTTTCCCTACTCTACACTATTTGCCTTTTAGTCAATGGGGAAGGATCTTGGGGTTTTTTATGTTCAGCTTCAGACCATATTTTGCGCTCTCCTCTTTCACCCACATTAAAAGGTTCTTTAATTCCTCCTCACTTTCTGCCATCAAGGTTGTGTCATCTGCATACTTGAGGTTGTTGATATTTCTTCCGGCAATCTTAATTCCTAGTCCAGCCTTTCACACGATGAATTCTGCATAAGGCTCTACATACCTTTATTGTTGTTTTTTTATCCTCCTCTTGATTTTTTTAAATCTACAAACAAGTATGCAAATAAGATAAAATAATCATAGAACTGGAAGTAACCCTAAGGGTTATCTAGTCCAACCCTCTGGAATGCAGAAATCTCAACACATGGTCCCCCATCCACTTTGAAACTAGACCAGACCCTACTTAGCTTTACAAGGAGCATCTCCACCCCCATCATTCAGCCTGGACACTGAAGTCCAGCACCAAGGGCCTTCTGGCGGTTCCTTCACTGCAAGAAGTGAAGCTACAGGGAACCAGGCAGAGGGCCTTCTCGGTGGTGGCACCCACCCTGTGTAACACCCTCCCATCAGATGTCAAGGAAATAAACAACTATCTGACTTTTAGAAGACATCTGAAGGCAGCCCTGTTTAGGGAAGTTTTTAATGTTTGATATTTTATTGTGTTTTTAATATTCTGTTGGGAGCCGCCCAGTGTGTCTGGGGAAACCCAGCAATAAATTATTATGATTACGATTACAAATGTGCTAGCAGTTTGATTGCGCACCACTCTGCAACTTCTAACCATTCTTAGTGAACATACCTTCTCTCTGCTGTGGTGAGGAACATTTAGCTGAGTAAAAATGTGGAATGGCAAAAGAGAATTATGTTACAGCTGAACATTGCATTATTATGATAGGTTCTCCCCCCCCCCAGTTGCAAACATTTCTTCATGCCAGGTACAACAGTCTCCTCTTCCCACCCCCTGCCTGTATCGTGTTTGGGTGGGTTCTCCCAACCCACCGGATTGGATTTTGGGGGAGGCATGGGCAGTGCATTGTGGGAGGGAAGACCTGTTGCACTAATGGGAGTCATTGACTGGCTTCTACTTGTACACTGGATTAGTTAAATTAAAACCCTTGTTCTTAAATCACAATGGCATTTTTGAAATTTTACATAGAGAACCATGGATGAATGGCAGCCTTTCGTATAAATTGAGTCTTCTAAGGTTACTTGAGGTTGAAAGGGAATAATTAATTTCAATTTACAGAGATTCAGTATACACTCATTCCGTCTGGTACTCCACTGATCAATTACATGAGCTGTAATTAACTAGAGCTGAGAGATAATGAACATTTGATTTTCATCACTCATTTCACCCTTCCAGCATGTGTTCATAACTAAAACACTGTTAAGCGGAGGCAGTAATTATTATGTGTGTGAACCATAAGCACTGGTTTTCAAACGAAAAAAACCCTTTCCAGCACTTTGAAGCCAGTACCTCAGGCTTATCAAAATAGTGAGTCGTCTTGATCTTCAAATGGGCTACTGCACAAATGAATGTGCTCCTGAGACGACTACTGCTGTTTCAGATGATGCATGCATAGAATCTCCAGATATTTCAAAGTCTTGGAAAATGCTAATGAATCAGCTTATCTGGCATAAGATCATGCATAGGATTGGGCTATGTTTCATAGTCCTCCAGAGAAAGGGGAAATTGGTGGTGACTGAAAAACACTGCCCATTCCATCACAAACCTTCCCACTTAAGTGTGGACTCATGGACTGCAAGAAGATCAAACCTACCCATTCTGAAGGAAATCAGCCCTGAGTGCTCACTGGAAGGACAGATCCTGAAGCTGAGGCTCCAATACTCTGGCCACTCATGAGAAGAGAAGACTCCCTGGAAAAGACCCTGATGTTGGGAAAGATTGAGGGCACAAGGAGAAGGGGACGACCGAGGATGAGATGGTTGGGCAGTGTTCTTGAAGTTTGACCAAACTGGGGGAGGCAGTGGAAGACAGGTGTGCCTGGCGTGCTATGGTCCATGGGGTCACAAAGAGTCGGACATGACTAAACGACTAAACAGAAGAAGAAGAAGAAGAAGAAGAAGAAGAAGAAGAAGAAGAAGAAGAAGAAGAAGAAGAAGAAGAAGAAGAAGAAGTGTGACTCTAGTAACATGTACAATGAACCAATTTCGTGACACAGGAAAGATCGCTTTGTGTGATCTCAGATAATGGTCATCTGGAATCCAGCCAAAATAATTTAACTAAATGTACAACTGCATTTGGATTTCCTAGAAGTGATATCAAACACAACAACTTATTGCGAGGAAATAAGCATTAAAGACCATCCTCGGGTACAACTGCAGTCAACACCACCACCAAATAACATGGCCGTTCTTTCCTGGTGTTTATTGGTTTGGCCCAAGATTGAAAAAACCTTTTGTTTTAACGATGCAGTCGGGGGGGGGGGGAGGCAGGCTCATTTAATTTCATTGCACACAGGTTGTACATTGACAATAAAGGCATTATTATTATTATTATTAAACTGGAATAGGTGAGAAAGCCAAGTGTTAAAGCAGTGCGAAGAATTCATCAAAGAGGTTTCTCTGTTGATATGCTACAGAACTGGGCTTTAAAAAGTTTCCCACATAGGCTTTTTCATGCACAAATGCACATTAACAACAGAAAATTGGATTACAGGAGAAATTTATTTGGGGGGCTTATCTTTCTCTGCCAAATGTCAGCTAATTTTAAATATGACTGACCAAGGCTCATTCTAAGTTAAAACAGAGACAGCCAAACAAATATAGAGACAGCCAAACAAAATTGTCTCCACCCCTCCCATTTCCCTGGTCTGGCTTTTCTATTTTAAAGTTATATTTACCTATTCTTCTCCCTCCCTCCCTTCCTCTCTCTCAAAATTCATTTTATTTTCTTATTAATTTAGAGAAAGGGCAAGTAAGAGGCAACATCATAGCTGTCAAGTTTTCCCTTTTCTCACGAGGAAGCCTATTCAGCATAAGGGAATTATGGCAGCGATGGGCAACATGATAGAAGTGTATAAAATTATGCATTGTTTGTAGAAGGTAAATAGAGAAAAGGTCTTCTTCTCTGGTAAGACCAGAACTCAGGGACATTCAGTGAAGCTGAATGTTGGAAGATTCGTGACAGATCAGCACAGTGTTAATCTATGGCATTTTCTCCCACAAGAGGTAGTGATGACCACAACATAAGCTGATCACTTTAAGAGTATCAGATATGATAGTGACCTGTCTCAGGCTAAGAGTTTCCAACTTCAAGCGCCAGAGGGAACGATCTCACTTTATCCTATCCCACCACACAGTCGTTTTATGAGGTCCTTGTTCGTCTTTGTTTAAATTACCCTTATTAGAGCCATTTAAGTGCTAGTGTGATATATTTACATTTAATTAAACAATGGAGGCTGGGGAGAAGCCAAGGGCTCCAAGTCAAATTAAAGCAATCTCTTGTACAAATAGTTTCTCATAAATCAGTTTCCCTTTTCACAAATAGCAACAGTTAATTAAATAATTCCTATCGTTTCATATTTTCTTGTTCCTCCTGCCCCTTTCAAAACAACGAGCAGAAAAGAGTGGATTCCGAAGCTGATTTTAATTTAGCAAAGTTTCCTATAACTAACCTGAAAGGTTTATGTGAAAAGACATTTCTTTGCACAGATCTGCTGACTGCTGTACCACTAGAGTGAAGGAACAGGCTGCAGCTTGCCCCATAACAGGGATTAGGGAATAGGTAACTCAGGCTCCCTGGAAGGACAGATCGTGAAGCTGAGGCTCCAATACTTTGGCCACCTCATGAGAAGAGAAGAATCCTTGGAAAAGACCCTGATGTTGGGAAAGATTGAGGGCACTAGGAGAAGGGGACGACAGAGGACAAGATGGTTGGACAGTGTTCTCGAAGCTACGAACATGAGTTTGACCAAACTGCGGGAGGCAGTGCAAGACAGGAGTGCCTGGCGTGCTATGGTCCATGGGGTCACGAAGAGTCGGACACGACTAAACGACTAAACAAAACTCAGCTCTGCCTTCTTGGCACCTTATTTCGTGGATGCTACCACTAAGTGGTACAGTGGTACTTCGACTTATGAATAACTCGACTAATGAATGTTTCGAGTTATGAATGGAGTTCCGTCCGCCATTTTGGATGCGGTTTAAATTTTTTTTTTACTTACAAATTTTTAGATAGGATTTTTTCGATTTACGATTCCCCCCCACCCCCATTGGCTTCGACTTACAAATTTTTCAATTCACGAAGGTCCACTCGGAACAGATTAAATTTGTAAGCCGAGGTACCACTGTACTTGTAATACCAGGTAGGATGGCAAAGCAATTAGAGAACGGTAGGTCAAAACAAATTTCACTCTTACTAAAGCTTTTTCTAATCTGGCAATCTGAACCATTTTTGTGAAGCTATTTTTTGTATTAAAAAACCCCACATTTTTAAAATTATAAAACAGTTTGAACAATTAACTAGTATGATTCTCCCCCCATTTTTTATATAAAATGATACATTTAATCTTACAGTAGAAATGCAAACAAAATAAAAAAAATTCCTTCCAGCAGCACCTTAGAGACCAACTAAGTTTGTTATTGGTATGAGCTTTCATGTGCATGCACACTTCTTCAGATACTGTACACATCTGTATCTCAAGAAGTGTGCACGCACACAAAAGCTCTTACCAATAACAAACTTAGTTGGTCTCTAAGGTGCTACTGGAAGGATTTTTTTTTATTTTGTTTCAACTACAGCAGACCAACACGGCTACCTACCTGTAAGTAGACATGCAAGTTTACACTTGACAAGAAAGCAAGTGTGGCATGTTGTCTTAAATGTTCGCTTCCCAATCATTTCTGTGTGCTTTGTTCATTTTGGAAATGTTATCTCTTGTACCCAGAAGCAACAGAACTGCCCAGTGCCTTTTGGCTGTTTTAATATTCAAAGTTTTGATGTTTAATCTTGTTTCTGAGGGCCAGGACACAGTAGCTGCTTCCAGATGGGAGCCTTGGAGCTGGTGCCAGTCAGTATTTTCATGAAGTCGGAATAGTCTCTGACCTGCTGAAGGTCTCTTAGTCCTTTTCAGGTTTGATTTATCCTTATATTACACAACTTTCACTCTACAAGGAGGAAACGGACTGTGGAAGCACCCTTTTTTCTCACATAGTGGATTTTACGTTGTGGAGGATTAATAATAATAATAATAATAATAGTAATAATAATAATAATAATAAATTATTTATACCCCGCCCATCTGGCTGGGTTTCCCCAACCACTCTGGGCAGCTTCCAACAGAAAAATAAAATACAGTAATCTATTAAACATTAAAAGCCTCCTAAAACAGGGCTGCCTTCAGATGTCTTCTAAAAGTCTGGTAGTTGTTGTTCTCTTTGACATCAGATGGGAGGGCGTTCCACAGGGCGGGCGCCACTACTGAGAAGGCCCTCTGCCTGGTTCCCTGCAACTTGGCTTCTCGCAGTGAGGGAACCGCCAGAAGGCCCTCGGTGCTGGACCTCAGTGTCTGGGCAGAACGATGGAGGTGGAGACGCTCCTTTAGGTATACTGGACTGAGGCCATTTAGGGCTTTAAAGGTCAGCACCAACACTTTAAATTGTGCTTGGAAACGAACTGGGAGTCAATGGAGATCTTTTAAGACCGGTGTTATGTGGTCTCAGCGGCTGCTCCCAGTCACCAGTTTAGCTGCTGCATTCTGGATTAGTTGCAGTTTCCGGGTCACCTTCAAAGGTAGCCCTACATAGAGCGCATTGCAGTAATCCAAGCAAGAGATAACTAGAGCATGCACCACTCTGACGAGACAGTCTGCAGGCAGGTAGGGTCTCAGCCTGCGTACCAGATGGAGCTGGTAGACAGCTGCCCTGGACACAGAATTGACCTGTGCCTCCATGGACAGCTGTGAGTCCAAAATGACTCCCAGGCTGTGCCCCTGGTCCTTCAGGGGCACAGTTACCCCATTCAGGACCAGGGAGTCCTCCACACCTGCCCACTTCCTGTCCCCCAAAAACAGTACAATTGAAACAATTGTTTCTAGTTACCAGGGCTGATGGTGAGAAAATCCCGATATAACTTCAAATGCCTGACAATGTCATCCAGATGCTCTGGAAATTTTAGTGAACAAGACAGGGAGATTGCACACCAAAGGGGCAGAGCTGGAAGCTCCCAGTGACACGATACTTCATATGAAACAACTTTGGTGTTTGGAACTACAGGTTGGAACAGAACAGTGGATCTACCATCATATCCAAAGACTTGTTGCTCACCCTGGCGAGGGTGGTAGGTGGGAGTATTTTGTTTGTTTGTTTGTTTGTTTGTTTTACTTTTTGTTATGCCAGTTCCGAGCTGGTGCAGCAGAGGGACTCAGGTCAGTCTTCTCTCCTTGAAATGAGCCAATATTGAAGCCAGCAGAGCCATTGGCAAATGCACTCTGCAGAGGCAGATTTAGAGGAGTGTGACCAGTTCAGTTGCACTGAGCACAGAACTGCAGGGGTACCACGGGGTGGGATGTGCAACTGTGATGTAGAATGGAAGGTGTGAGGTGGGGCAGGACTGAATTTGGCATCACACAGGCCACCAATGAAATTTGAGACCACAAGGTCTGCCACTGCATCCTGCCCTGCCCTCATAACTTTCCATTTCAGGGTTTTATTATGGCTACTGCCAGCGGCTACCCCACTATGGTAATATCCACTCTTTCGTGATTATGACAATTATACTGCTTTATGCCAAAATAGGCTTCTAAGTATAAGGATAAGTATACAGTCATTAAAAATTTTAAAATCCGCAATCAAAATGCATAATAAAGCAACCACACAAAAAGAAGATTAGCAGTCGAAACAGGAGACTTAGGTTGAGAGAGCAAGAGAATGCCTGTGTAGACAGGTGCATCTTCCAGAGCCTGTAGAATGCCAATATAGATGGGACAGGGAGTATGTTCCATAATGCCATTGTCACCAGTGAAAAACCCTCCCTCCACATCATCACAAGCCAATAATCATCAGGCTATGGCAAGCCTGGGAATTTATTACCCCGGGAATAACAGCCGTTAAATACAGTTGAACTTGCTCATCAGTAGAAATGAATAGGGTTGAGCTGTAAATATAGTTTACTCATACATAATTCTTTCACTCTTTATCTTAGAACCAGAGCTATTATCACCTTTTTTAAAATTACCTTGGTACTTTAATTAAACAACCTTATATGACAAACCCACTAAACAAATAAATATTCCTTCTTGTCACTATTTGCTGGCAGGGTTGGGAGGATCAGGAGCATGCTCCCACGAAAGATGTGTAAGGCTTTGACATTTATTTTAACAAGTATTTCAAACAGCAGTGTGCCCTTCTATATGTCAAACATCACTTTGTCCTCAAAGCTTACAGATTCAAAGCAATTACTTGCTAGTGGAGGGTTCTGCATGGTTCTCTAGACTGATCCCATCTTTATGTAGTGAATATGAGTGGAGTAGAATAGATCATACCATGAAATCATGTTTATTATTTACATGCTGGTTGCTTACCTCTACATGCTTAGCCTCTACATGCCCCTTTCCGAACCCTTCTCTCAGCTGACTTTACTTACAATATTGACTTCAGAAGAGGAAGCATCTGGTAAGCATCTGCAGCCAGGGCCCACCTCTCCCATCAATCCATCCATCCCAGTTGTTCAGGCACTTTGCTGTCACATCTAGTTTGACCTCAAGAACACCATAAAATGAAACTGCAATAATTTCATACTATTCAGTGGGTTCATTTAACAAGTCTGGGTGAAACAGAAGCTACATGTTTCCCAAAGGGCTTCAATGAACCAGAATACTGAAAATAAAAACGAAGATTGTAAATGGTGATTCGGAAATTGACACCTGGCCAATACCTTTTGCTACATGGAAGGGGCAAAGGAAACTATCCTGCATTCAAGTAAGCTGAGAGAATTTAAACAGCTTCCCTATAGTTTACCTTTAAGAAAATTAACACACAGCTACTTTGTCAACTTGGTAAAAACTTTTTTTTTCAATTGTCTGCTGAAGCATGAGTTGTACATTTTATTCTTGTTAAATTCAATAATATTGGTTTATGCCCTCTTATTAAAGTTCCCATGACTGTGAAAAAAATGGCAATTCACCATTGTATAAGCAGGCCTGGCTTGCGCAGTGTAGAAATAGCCTCCTGCCAGAAGCATTATTGCCACTTATCAGGAAGAGGAGGACCAAAGGGGTGGCTAGCTTGAGGCTATGTGGGTGCCTCACCAACTTTTCCATCTCCAGGGTTACATTCAGACAGTATTTTATTTCGTCTTCCTGGTGTTTCCTTTCTTGTTGATTTTCACATTTTGTGTGATCTTTTACATGATATAAAAGCCCTCCTCCCACAGACACACTTTGAAGGCAACAGAATGTTAATCAGCCAAAGGCCTGGTTGAAGAGAAACATTTTCATCTGGTGCCTAAAGATATGTAATGAAGGAGCCTCCCTGGGAGAACATTCCACTAATGGGGAGCCACACAGCAAAGGCCAGTTCTCATGTTCCCACCATAGCTGTCAAGTTTTCCCTTTTCTCGCGAGGAAGCCTATTCAGCATGAGGGAATTTCCCTTAAAAAAAGGGAGAACTTGACAGCTATGCGAATCTCATGTGGAGGAGGCACATGGAAAAGGGCCTCAGATGATGAGCACAGGGTCCAGGTTGGTTTATATGAGGAGAGGCAGTCCTTGAGGTATTGCAGCCTCGAGCCATTTAAGACTTTATAGGTCAAAACCAGCACTTTGAATTGGGCCCAAAAACTAATTAGAAGCCAGTGCAGTCAGGCCAGGATTGGTGTAATATGCTCAAACTTTCTTCCCCCGGTGA
Organism: Zootoca vivipara; assembly: GCF_963506605.1. Taxonomy (NCBI): domain Eukaryota; kingdom Metazoa; phylum Chordata; class Lepidosauria; order Squamata; family Lacertidae; genus Zootoca; species Zootoca vivipara. Next base: position 35,600,907 of record NC_083277.1, on the reverse strand, counting down.
GCAACCTGTCCACTGAATTCTGCATCAGCTAAACTTTCTGAACTGCAATAACACATTGCAGTCATCAAATTGAATTTTTCAAACTATCTTCAGAGGCATAAAACACATTGCCGCCCCGACAGAAGGTTTGCCTACAGAGCATTGTGGGGCAGCGCCTGCTCATACTCCTTCAAGTCACAGGGAGCACAGACAGTGCTGCCCCTCAATGCTCCGCGGCACCTCATTTGCATGCATTGAGCATGCATTAAGCATGCTCAATATATAGATTGAGCTTCAGTTTGTTGCCCCCCCCCATCCAGTCCATTAGTGTCCAGCACATTCACAACCACACTTGGAGAAGTAGAGTTGTGTGTCATCAGCATATTGCCAATAGTGTACTCCAAAACTCCAAAGCATTGTGGGGCAGCACTGTCTGTGCTCACTGTGACTTGAAGGAGTGTGGGCGGAAGGTAGCCCTGTTCCTCTTCCCTGCCACCCCTTGACAGAGGCAGCTCTGCCGCCGCTGCTGCTGCCTCGCTTCAGCCACAGCTGCTGGGAAAGGAGCGAAGCGGGCGAGGCGGAGGCGTGGGCGGCTCTGTGGGCCTCCTTGATGCGCCCCCTGCTGGGCGGGTGCCCTGGTGCACCGCGCCAGTCAGCCCAATGGGAAGGACGGCCCTGGCAGGAATCGAACCTAGAGATTACCAGAGCATAGACAACAGAAGTTAGACTATTCCTGCCCAAATAGGAAAGCAGCTGAGCCATCAGCCAAAGCTGATGGAAGGCACTCTGTGCCACTGAGGCCACCTGAGCCTCAAGCAATAGCAATGGATCCAGAAGTACACCCATGGTATGTACCCACTCCTTCAGAAGGAGTGTAACCTCTTCAAATGCAGGCAGACTCCCATCAATGGGGCCAAGGGAACCAGCCACTAACAGGGCCTCAGTCTTATATACATTGAGCTTCAGTTTGTAGCTCCCCATCCAGTCCATTAGTGTCCAGCACATCCACAGCCACACTTGGAGAAGTAGAGTTGTGTGTCATCAGCATATTGCCGATAGCGCACTCCAAAACTCCAGATACCCTCACTCTGTGGTTTCATGTAGATGTTAAACAGCATAGGTATCAGAATGTCATTTTGTGCAAAGCCCAATCCCAATTTGGGGGTGTTTCAGCCCACTTCACTTGAGAAATATTGCTAGTTTCCTCAAAACTCCTTTTCCTTCCTTGAAATTCCTTCAACATTTCACCCAAGTAGGATCCCCTTCCCAATTCGTATTGAAATGTTACTTTAATTTTGCTTAACAAAACTCAGTGATAGTCGTCTGTCCCCCCCGTCCCCCCCCCCCGTGGCATCTGTATGTCAGGTTTTTATTTCCAACATGAGAATGTGGTGGTGTGAGCGAGAATAAAAGTTCTTTTCTACATAACAACAACTGACTATGCTGACACTATGGAGAAAACAGGGGGGAGGCAGATGGGAATCAGAGAGACAATGATTTTCCATTATGAGAGTTCTATTAGTGCAGCAGACTGTGTACTATATCTCCTGTGAAGTCAAGGGAAGAAACGTCTCAATTACAAATGGTTTCCCTTGGCTACTAGGATCTATGTAAGAAAGGGCATCCTTACTCTCTGGCTGTAGTGCTGTTCATGCATAACTGATAAGAATATTAAGTGGAGGGATCAAGTTTGAAAGAACCCAGAAACCAGATATACCAGCTTCCTCTTGTTTTTGAAAAGGAAAAAAAAGTCTTTTGGGCCAACCTTGTGATTCTGATTTGCAGAAAATTTCTCATTCATATTCTGGTCAACTCCTGGCATGTTTAGTCCTTCTAGTGATGTAGCAATAAAACTGATAGCATATTTGTAAAACTAATTGGATATCCAAATGGATGGGGGACTGCAGTTTGAGATTCCTGCATAGGGTTGCCAGACTCAATAGAGGACAGGACTTCTGTGCCTTTAATTGCCCTGCTCTCTTTTGAGTCTGGAAACCTTAAAGAGAAACCAGCAGACCCTTTGCTTGGAAATTAAACAAAGGGTCTGCTAGTTTCTCTTTAAGGTTTCGAGACTCAAAAGAGAGCAGGGCAATTAAAGGCACAGAAGTCCTGTTCTCTATTGAGTCTGGCAACCCTATTCCTGCATTGCAGGGGGGCTGGACTAGAAGACCCCCAGAGGTCCCTTCAAACTCTATGATTCTATGTCTCGTCCTGCCTCCGAATTCTCCATTATGCCAGGTGTTTTACTTGCTTTAAATCCTTCCTCCAATCTCAGCCCATCCATGAAGCATTTGGCTCATAGCTGTCAAGTTTTCCCTTTTCTCGCGAAGCCTATTCAGCATAAGGGGATTTAGCTATGTACACATTATTCTTAACTCTGCCTTCAGTGCACTCTCACTGCTGGTGTCTAAAAGCCTTGCACACATAACTTTAGCAACAATCCATATTTATCCTGTAGTTTCGTGAGCTATACCCATGTTCAACCAGTTGAAGTTTCTGAACCCTATGTATAACACACTGCAGTAATCTAAGCTGGAGGCCACCAGAGCATAGACAACATTAGTTAGCCTATCCCTCTCCAGATAGGGGCTAATGGAAGACACTCTGCCACTGAGGCCACCTGAGCCTCAAGTGATAGCAAAGGATCAAGAAGTATCCCTAAGCTACTTACCTGCTCCTTCAGAGGGAGTTTAACACCATCAAGAGCAGGCAATTTCCCATCCATCTGGTCTAGAGAACCACCCTCTCACAGTGCCTCAGTCAGTCAGGGCTTTGACAGGAGAGCCAGTCGTTTTAGTAATTTATGCATCTTGTGATTTCATTAAATAACCAAAGAAACAGTAGAGGAGCTTGATAAAGAGGGATTTGCCTGGTTCTTTAATAAATCAAGGCAGCTCCCTGGTTGTTACTATGATGTATATATTATCATTTTTAGCAGGGTGCCATTCAGTCAGAAAGAAGAGATTCATTTCCATTGACCCTGACCCTCCTTGCCTTTCCATACTTTCCCAATTTTCATCATGAATAAACTCTATTTCATTGAGAGTTGAAGTGCGTCTGTCGAGTGTGGAAATGATCTTTGCCGTGAGGGAGACGTAAATGATTAAACCGAGAATCAAATAATCATGAGAGCCGAGTTGAGAAAGAGTTGTATCCAAATGACAACTCTTTTGGTATCACTGTTTGCTCAGCGGGGAAGCATCCCTTTCTGATCACTTCTAAGTTCAGGTCTGCAAACATGAAGAGATCCTTTCAGGAGGACACTGAGCTTTCTACTTCTAGCATGAGGTTCATCTGGGCTTTTATTTTACAACAGATTCAGCTCCTACTCGCTCTGCTCACCAACCACCTGCCATTCACTCCAACCTAGAGCTTCTCCTTCCCACCCCACACAACTGCTAAACTCACTTTTCACTTTCCCAGCCCCACCTCTGAAGCCACTTCACCCTTCTTTTCTGCGGTGGTTCCCTGCTTGTGGAATGCTCAGCCAAGGGAGGCTTGCCAGGTGCTTTCACCTGAAGGAGCATCTCCACTCCCATTGTTCAGCCCAGGCGCTGAGGTCCAGCTCTGAGGGCCTTCTGGTGGTTTCCTCACCTTCTCGGTAATGGTTCCCACCCTGTGGAATGCCCTCCCATCAGATGTCAAGGAAATAAACCACCACCCAACATTTAGAAGACATCTGAAGGCAGCCCTGTTTAGGGAAGTTTTTTATTTCTGTCTGATGTTTTATTGTTTTGTTGGAAGCTGCCCAGAATGACTGGGGAACCTCAATCAGATGGGTGGGGTATAAAATACTACTACTACTACTACTACTACTAATAATAATAATAATAATATGATTATATATTTTTAGGTGCCAGGCAAAAACATTTCTCTTCTCCCAGACCTTTGGCTAAATAAATGATCTATGGCCTTTTAAACAGTGTGTGGATTGGATGGTTTATTGTTTTTGCTTGTTACTATGTTCTGCATTTTTGTGTTTTTTATATTGTAAACCACCCACGATCCTTGGATGAAGAGTGGTTATGAAAGATGATGATGATAATATTCTGCAGCCCTGCTTTGCACTCCCTCCCCCCCCTACATTCCCAGACTCTCCAAGTGCCCCCATTTTCCAGGGGTGTCCCTGATTTAGAGAAGCTGTCCTGGTTTCTGATTTGATCCTGGAATGTCCCGCTTTTCTTTAGGATGCCCTTATTTTCATTGGAGAAATATTGGAGGGTGGAGCTGCCTGAAGGCAATCCTGTATAGGGAAGTTGTTGTTTTTTAATGTTCAATGTTTTATTATATTTTATATATATTGGAAGCCGCCCAGAGTGGCTGGGGCAACCCAGTAACGTGTGGGGAATAACTAAGAAAATTATCATTATGGAATGGGACGTTCTCATAGAGAAATGTTGGAAGGTATGAACTCCATGTGCTACCATCCTCCTCCTTTAGTGCAACCCTGTTGTCTGTTGCACATCAAGGAGTAGCTAAGGGTGTCAAAGTTGTGACATCAGCAATGAATGAAATATTATTTCAATTAGTTAAGGCTGCAGTTCTAGTACACCATCTTACTTGGAAGTGAGCCTCATTGAATTGAGTGGGACTCACTTCTGAGTAGGACTTGCATAGAATTGTGGGGTTAGTATAGCACATTTAATCCATTGTTGCCGTGTCAATAGGTACATTCTCTCCCTTTCCTCTTAGCCTTTTCTGTAACAGGAGCAGAGGAAGGTGCCTTATACCAGACTATTGGCCCATTCTAGTTCAGGATTGTCTACTTTACTGGTGGAGAGTATCAAACACAGAGCTAAGGTTTCCCATCACATGCTACCTGATGTTTTAAACTGGAGATGCTAGGGAATAAATCTGAGACATTTGTTATGCAACTCCTATTTCTAGCCCTTCTCATCTGACTTATCATTACCACTTCTGCTCTATCCCCCATCTGTAGCGCCTTGCTCCTGATTATTCCGCCTGCATTTTAAATTCCCCTCTGTTCCAAAACTACCCTCACATACCCAGCCCAGCACTCTTAAGGCTTGATATTTGAATATGGTTTTTGTCTCTCGAGAACAATCCATTTCTGAACCAATATTTGTAACGGGCGGGTTTTTTTGTGTGTGGCAGCGCTATATGAAATACACCTTGACAGCATTATTCACTTTATTTAGCTCTGAACTGGGAGCTGCCACAGCAGCTCCTTAAAATGAGTAGCTAAAACTTTGACAAATTACCGACTTCCATTAAACTTTGCATCTCTGGGGCTCCTATTTCCACGGTGTTTATTCTGAACTGCACTGTCAGCTGGTGCTCAGTCTATTAACTATTTACATATATACAAAGTTGAAGCATTATTCAAACACTTTGGTTTGTGTGCTTGCCCCAGCCAAGACCTGTCAATTCCATATTAGTCTTCATTTTTCAAATCCAGTGATATTTACCTCTGCCTTAAGGCCGTCAAAACAGGAGAGGGGAAAACAAGCAGCCCATGCTACTAGGATTAGATAATTCCCCTCTTTTCTTTTTTGCTGAAGCCCACCTCAGTTTTCTAACACCAATGAATCATCTTGACATTCTGTAGCCTTGGGCATCAATAGGGTGGTGAGACGAAGTTTTAGCAAGCGGCCAGAGAAGATGGCAGTTTGATGCCACCCCAGACTCTTCACTGTAAAATTCCATTAGGAGAGATGTCATGACATTTATATTTAATATAGGCTCAGTGAACTGTTCTGGCAATAGTGAGCAGAGGCTGGTGATGAAATTAGCACGCCGACAATTGCATGCTAAGTCTCCAAGTATAAATCCAACTCTGTCCAGGAGAACGGCAGCTTTGTCACATTTTCATCAGATGTAATTGAATGTCTACAGAGGTGGTAATTACAAATACCATCCCCAAAGCAGAGGCCCATTTGTCTTGGTTTATCATCAGTGTGCGGGTATTGATCATTACCAGAGCATTAAATATCTTCAGAGGAGAGTGGAAAATTAGATTAATAAGGCTTGACAAGTGTTGGAAAAGGCACCTCACCTCACACGCTAAATATGTTAATGCAGAAGCTTCAAGTGAAAGGACTCTCTAGATCCCCAATCTCAAGAATTTGTGGAGTTGTAACAAGGACCCACAGCAGTCTTTTTTAAAATGCATGCTATTGTTTTAATTACATTGCAAGTTGCCTGGGAAATAGAAACCAAGAAGTGGTATACAGTGGAACCTCGGTTTATGAACACCTCGGTTTATGAATTTTCGGTTTATGAACGCCGCGGACCAATCTGGAACGGATTAATTCATTTTCCATTACTTTCAATGGGAAAGCTCGCTTCAGTTTATGAACGCTTCAGTTTATGAACAGACTTCCGGAACCAATTACACCCATGCTTCAGTTTATGAACACTTCAGTTTAAGTACTCCGTGGAACCGTCTGGAACGGATTAATCCACTTTCCATTACTTTCAATGGGAAAGTTCGCTTCAGTTTATGAACACTTCAGTTTAAGTACTCCGCGGACTGTCTGGAACAGATTAATCCACTTTCCATTACTTTCAATGGGAAAGTTCGCTTCAGTTTATGAACGCTTCAGTTTATGAACAGACTTCCGGAACCAATTGTGTTCATAAACCGAGGTACCACTGTATACATATTGCATCACAGTTGAAAAAAAAGTTTTTTCTTATTATTATTAGATGCCAGGCAAAAATGTTTCTCTATAAGCAGGTCTTTGGCTGCTCCATTGCCTTTTAAATGCCTTTTGTGGGAGGGAAAGGATTGATTTGTTTTTGTTTTATTCTGTATTTTGCGTTCTCATTTTGCATTTTTCTCCTGTGAACCACCCTGTGATCTTCAGATGAAGGGCAAAATACAAATTTAATTAAAAATAATAGTAATAATACTTTTATCGCAGAATTGGAGGGTGGGCAACTGAGGCTACTTTCCAAGTTCAAAGCTCCCAATGAAAACCAAGTCCTCAAAGAAGAAAAGAGTTCCTTGATCATTCTCTATTCATACTCCACCTGCTATACTCAAAAATAGAATTAATATGGCACTTTGCCCTGTAACATTATATAAATATACCAAATACTACCTAGTTAATGAAATGCCTGCCTTCAGAGTGACACTCTTAATTTGTGTCACCCTAGTTGGTCTACAAGTTTGTCAGTGAGAAAAAGATAAATAAATGTTACATTTCTGCCTTGGAAGGAAGCCAAATTTGATATTCATTAGCTAACCCGATATGAAGTGCTTGTTATTAATTCTTAACTCTCAGGTGTCTTTGTGCTTCCTGAGTGGTTTGCATTATCTTGTTAGAATACCTAGATACTAGGAGGAAGGATTTGGGGATATCTCTCTCAATATCGGTGGACCCGGAAGGCTTAGAGAACTCAAAATAAAACCTATCATCCAATATAATGTGGAATTATATCATTTTATGGCCACCCTCTTGGCTTAAATCCAAGGCACTTTGCAAAACTATATGCGATGGAGACCCAGTTTCTTAATTACCCCCCCCCCCCCCACATAAGCCTTTTATGAATGTGATAGGATAACTTTATGGGGGCTATGCTTGGAGGTTTAATAGCAGCAAATCCATCACTTTCTGTCCAACTGTAGCTCTTTGTGCTGTTCCTGTTTACCACACCTACCATGTGACAATCGTGGGGCTTTCTCTTACCAAATGTGGTTCATGTGGTGGAAGTAGTTAAGTTTTGCTTCCAGTGACTTGGAGTCATTTTAGCTTTCTCCTCTGGTATGGTTCAGGGTCCCAAAAAATTAAGGTTGTGAGGTGAGGTGAGAATGTATCATAAGGGTGGCGGCAGCTGCTACATTACCTCTGGGACATGCATTCCAGATGTGTCTGGGATTTGCCAGGGTTCAACTGTCAGCAAAGGCAGGTCATTTCCACATCCCTATTGATCCCATATCTGGTATGACAAATAAATAAAACAGTTAATTAAAAAAAAAGTAAAGGTGAAGGACCCCTGGACAGTTAAGTCCAGTCAAAGGCGACGATGGGGTTGCGGCCCTCATCTCGCTTTCAGGCCAAGGGAACCGACATTTGTCCACAGACACAATTCTGGGTCATGTGGCCAGCATGACTAAACTGCTTCTGGTGCAACAGAACACTGTGACGGAAGCCAGAGCGCACAGAAACACTGTTTACCTTCCCGCCACAGCGGTACCTATTTATCTACTTGCACTGGCGTGCTTTTGAACTGTTAGGTTGGCAGGAGCTGGGGCAGAGCAACGGGGGCTCACCCCGTTGTGTAGATTCGAACCACCAACCTTCTGATCGACAAGACCCAAAGGCTCAGTGGATAGACCACAGCACCACCTGTATCCCTCCCAGAACTGTTAATAGGCATCTAGTGAATCAGGATGCTCAGATTATCATAGGGCCAGATATTTTTCTTAGAGCCAGTTGACAATCACTACCTGGGTTCAGTATGCTAATAAATGGTCCTATGTAAATAAATAGTACATAGACATTTTAATGAGGGCTGATTTGTTTTAGGTGGAAACCAGTGTTTGCAATATTTAAAACAGTAGTATCTGTATAATATTTTGAAACTAAATGGAATGTAATTTCTTTTTTCCCTGTTCAGAGACCATCGTACTAACATGTTGTTGTTGTTTTTAACTGAAAACATTAGGAGTATAATCTGAAAGTCCATGCCAGAGCTGTTGGCTTTACAAGCCGGCAACAGGGTGCTTTTACACGTTATGTAGCTGAAGGGGATTATACTTATATCTCAATTCTGCTTTTACCTTTTGCATTCAGAATGCGTCTTCTGCTAACACCTGCATTGGGTGTCGCTCCCAGATTGGTTTAACAAACAATTCCTCTTCTCAGGGAACTCTGTAAATTGTAGCTCTGTGAGGGAAATGGGAGGGTCTCCCAAGAACACTCAACACCCTTAACAAACTACAACTCCCATAATTCTTTGGGAGAAGCCATGACCATTGAAATTGGTATCATGTTGCTTTAGAGGTATGGTGTGGTTATGGCTTGATTTACTTTCTGATTTTCCTTCCATGAAAGACAAAACATCCTGCTGTGTTGCCATGTTGCACTATTTTTTTTTATTTTTTGAGAGTGTGTGAGGGGAATGAGGAGGCTTTGGATTCTGGGGGATCTCTTCTGCCTGTAGATATTGTAGGCAATGCTAGTAAATGGGATTTCCTAGGATTGCCTCCTGCACATGCTCAGCATGAACCTGTTGTGTGTTCAGACCCAGAGATCTCCCCCCTAAATAAACACACATTTGACTCAAATTTTAGTTTTGGTTTTTGGCAGAATTTAGGCCACAACTTTATTGATTACAGAAGGTGAGTGGTTGCATAGGCTCTGGTTCGACTAGCTCCCTGCCCCCTTGCAGGTACCGCTGACCCAGAGCTCTATCATAGGTCAGCCAAGGGTGAACACCTGAGGTAGGTAGAAAGCCCGGGAACAGACTATGTCCACTCCCCCAGGTGCTCCCCTGGACTCAGGCATGGGCACAATCCCCTCTCAGGGGTTGACCAAACCAAGTTGAGTCCCTGGATTCCTTTAACGGAATACCCTTCACCTATGGTTGGTGAGACCGTTCTCCCATCCCTATCACTTGAAGCAGTGCCTATCCGCAACTTTACAAGTTGTGACGATTTGCTACGCAGCAGGCAAAACCCAAATGACAACAGCCAATCAGCCAAGTGGGGAAATTCCTGCTGTGCCCCTGTCCCAACGACAGACGACACATGACAGCATAGCAAGGTCAATTGCAAAATGCCCTAAATATAGGGAGAGGTGGACAAGTGTTCTGATGCACTTGCCAAAAGAGGAAGCTCTGGCTCATGTGCATAGATATATATAGGTCCCTCTGTCCATTTAGACTGCACCCCATTGGCCAGATTAAACACAGCAATGAGGGACTTAACAACCAGGTGTTGTGGCTGTCCAATAGACCCACCCACAACCAGGAGGTCAGTCTCCAGGTCTCACCACAACACGTGCCCTCTTTTAGGGAGGACACGCTTTGCGGGAGAAGGTTAAATGGTGTTGAATGGAATGCTGGGCGCTGTAAGAATGAGCAACAGAGATGGTTGGTTGAAAACGGCTGCGTGGGAAACAGTAAAGGATGTGGGGGAGAGAAGAGAGCTCTGAGCATTTATTTATTTATTTATGTACTATGTTAGTAAAAGTGCAAGGGCCAGTTCTGTCATTCTATGGGATGATATTGGTTGTCAGCTGCAAAGTGGAATGGTAGCTTCAGTTGCATAGACTCCATTAGTCCACATCAGTGAGAAGACAAATCTGGGACTTATGTGAACTAATCTGCCATTGACAGTCATCCAGCTCCAACATAGGGATGAAGCTGGAACAAGTCACAGGATAGAATACCATATACATACAAAACCATACCACACCCATACCATACCATCTGTCTTTTTCTTTGGCAATTGCTTGTAGCTGAGTAAGATTGTCTTCCACAAACATGGTTTTAACAATTAGTCCGTAAGTGAGTGTGGAGGCCAATTTTGGATCCACACATCCTTCCACAGTGGGGACATTGGTTTCTGGGCGGGAGTTGATCACCGTACCCATATTGCCTAAACAACGCATCTGTAATTGTGCAGCATTTTGCAGCTAGGGTAAACATTGAAAACTTGTTAAACCTAGAAAGCCTTTGAAATGACATTGTAACCCAAAAGTTTTTTTTGTTAATTGCATTATATTAAATTCCATTCCATGCAAAAGGAACATTCCAACCAAATCTACTGGGCTGCATAATATACCCTACAAAATGAATTACAGAAAAGACGATAGCAATGCAGGCAGCATAGAAGCCTTCTTAAAAATAAAAAAAAGTAGATAACATACATTGCAAGTGATATACCATTCTGACAGATCCACTATGATGCCAATAGACAATGTGAATGTTTATGTGTTCAGTGTTCTTCAAGTGAACATTATTTGCATGTCATTGACTCTGAATCATTGTGGAATGTTGGGGGGGGGGGAGCAAACACAATCCAACATTAGCATTCCGTGCCGAGGAACAACATTTGACAATAATTAAGGATCAGTTCGAAATAACAAACAACAATAACATTTCAAGTTAATATAGCCACAAGTCATCTTTAAAGAAAGGGTGGGGGGGGGGGGAGATGACAACTCACTCACACACCACAACCCATAGTTAAGAGTTTGCAATGGGATGGCAATTTGTTTGTGTCACTATTGACTAGTTTACAATTTTCCAGTGGGATTTGCTTAACTGTGCCTGCTGGGGTGGCTTTTAGGGCTGTCTTTTTAATATTTAGAATAGCGGTTTGCAAACCTCCTATCCCAAGGGAGCCTTCTCTATGTTTGTACATCTGTCCCTGAACCCTGTATGTTGTGAATAAATTCAGTAGTACATTTACACGGGGGAACCACTTAGTCTTGGCAGGCTTGGCTTCATCACTGGGGAGAATGGGGCATTTTTCAGGGCAGCCATTGCTTGCCCCCACCCCAGAGCACCCACCACCACACAGTGGCATAACTGCAGGTGCCGGCTTCCCCTCCCTTGCTTGTGAATGGACTTGCCCCTGTGACTGCAGCAGTAGCTGTGGTGCTGTAATGAGCCAGGGGTTGAGAGGCTACATAACAATGTAGCCCATTGGTGGGCTGGCATACCACAGGATAAACTAGTTTCTGGCAGCCCCTCCATCCCTGACCCCAGGGAAAATAGAGGCCTTGTGGGTGGTGGTTCTTAGCTCTGGGCGATAGGCCAATTGCCTACCCCTGATAGGATTGCACTTCTTCTGAAGAAGCAGGTACAACGTTTGGCGCAGGGCCGGCACAATGATGAGGTGTGATGAGGCAGCCACCTCAGGTGGCAGAAGTCCCCAAGTCAGTCCTCCTGTGGGTGCCCCACTTGCTACAACACCACCACCAGAGAATTGGCATCAGAATCGGCCCAGTTTTTGCCAAGAGCTTGAGAGATCTTACAGAGCATGAGAGATCTTGTGAGATTTCAGTAAGATCTCACTGGAAATTGGCGCTGTGGCACCACAGTGGATAGAGCAGTGCCAGAAGAGGTAGGTGGACTGGCGATGCAGCAGAAAGAGTGGCAATTCACATTTTGCAGCATCCTTGGGGAAGACATTACAGGGGTTTCTTCTTTGCACGGCCTCATGCTGCCCATTGTGGATGTAGCTGTGGGACATTCTGTCTCAGGTGCAAAAATGCCTCAGGCTGCCCCTGGTTGGGTGGTCCCTTCTTGAACCATCATTGTCAGTTGAAACTCAAGGGGTAGGCCTTGGTTGGTACATCCATTATAGCCATTTCATAACCTGACCACTGCAGTTTGCATGTTGGCAACCTCAAGTCTGGATTACTGCAATGTGAGCACATGGGTCTGCCCTTGGGTCTGGTCTGGAAGCTTCGCTAGCGCAGAATGCTGCTGTTAGACTGGTGGCAACACATGACACCAGTGTTAAATGACGTGCTCTGACTTCCTGTCAGCTACCTAGCCAAGTTCAAGGATCTTGTATTAGTGTACCACGCTTAAAGACCACCATACTCTTTACAAGCTGTGGCGTATTTGGAATTTGAGAGATAATAGCAGCCTAATTGGAGTCTCGGAACGCAGAGGGCAGCTAAAAGGCGAGGAAAGCCATAAATCAGCTATAAGAGATTGTGCATAATGTGAACGGGTTGTTCTTCGCCAAAAATCTGTACTCTTGCGATCGACGGACAGTTTAGAAGAAGATGGAATACGATCTGAGGCGTTCAAGATGGCGCTGGCTTGTGTCGGACTGTTGATGCGGCAAGAAAGGCACTCCAGATCAAGAGAGATTTATGGGGAGGTTGGACTGGATAAAAAACCCACACAGGAAAAATGGATATGTGTTAAATCTTGTTTGATGCCTATCTCAGAAGCTGCGACAAAAGACAAAGAGAGAAGAAAACATCTAGAGGGACTGTTGGAAAAAATCGGGACTATTGTAGATTACAGCAAGATTTTGATAATCCCCAGACATTGAAGCATGGGAAGCCATTTTTTTTATGATTTGGCATAATATTTGGCTTAATTGATATGTACAGTATGTGTATAATTGGATATAATTGAAATAATTGAATTGTGTTTTAATTGGAAAATTTAATTAAAAGTATTTTTTTAAAAAAAATAAAATAAATAAAGACCACCATACTCTATGTACCACAAATTGATTTCAGAGATTATGGGGAGGGAGGGAGCACTATTAGTGGTTCCCTATGGGCCAGAACCACAACATGTCAGTGAGGAGCTGGACATTCAGTGTGGTGGGTCCAAACCTATTTTAATGTACAGCAGATGCCGTGGCAAAGCAGGTTTATTTCAGGCACCCTGAATACTTCTCAGAAGTTTTACTCTTCTCTATATCTCTATCTCTTTTATAAAAGCAGATGTTAAATTCTTGAGATTTTAAATGGTGGAGTTTTAATTAATTCTTTTAATTTCATGATGAAAATTGGGATGTACATTTCAAAACTTAAACAGAATAATGAACATCGCAGATAAGGATTTGCCATGGTAGGTAAACTGTTGGTGGTCTTTTTAATAGGAAGTTGTCCGCTGGAGGTTTGAATGGCTTGCCTATGAGCTTCTCAGAGACGTACCAAAAGTTAGTGTTGAAGGCACAGGGTCTGAAGAGATCGTACTTGTCACGGTCCGGTCAGCGGGTGGTTGAAGCCCTGGCTGAGGATGTCAGGACCAGAGGCAAGATGGTGGCGTAGAAGCAGGAGCAGGTGCAGGGCTGAGGGTCCAGCAGCAGGCAGTCACAGGGTCAAGGAGCAAGGCAGAGGCGAAGGTCTGGGAGTCAAGGATCAAGGCGTCGGCAAGCCAAGGGTCCAAGGAGCAAGGGGCCAGGTGCAAGCAGGCAGGGATAGTGTTGCTGTGGCAAAGAGGTGAAGGGAAATGCTGAGCTTTTATCCCTCCCAGCTCCTGCCACCAGGTGCAATGGGGTATCAAGTGGCCTCACCTGAGTGGCCACTCCTTGCTTCTCCAGCACAAGCTGAGGCAGGCCCCAGTCCTGCAAAGCACTACAGGCCCCGGAGCCTGACTCCTGCCCATACTCCTGACAGTACTTCAATATTTTTCAACAAGGCAGTGTCTACATTTTTTTTACTAGCTGTAGGCCACAGAGACTGTCCAAATCTGAGCCCAAGGATCGTCCAGAAGTGCTGCTAGTTAAACTGAGGGCTTTGGGATTGCCTGGATAACATTTCTACTTTTGCCTTTTATTTTCCCAATTAATATTAATGCTCTTAGGTTGTTTTTTTTAAAAATCTATGCTGAATTTTGGCAATAGGAAAAAAATAACAACTCTGGATAAATAAGTAAAATTGATGCTTTTTAAAGGAGGGACAGTAACCCCACTCCCCACCTACAGATAAATGTGATGATACTTTCTACATTCTAAGTGAAAAAGTAACAGCCCAAGTTCTGTTTCTTATTAGTTGGCAATAATACTAGCAACAACCAAATCCACAGTGCATACAAAGTTTTTATCATAATTCTAGCCCACAGAGATTTTCAAGTTGCAAATGTATCTCTTCATAAAATAAACATATGCATCTGGTCAGCATGTTGGGTGGCTGTTAGTTTTTCTTCTATAATATAAATGTTTAATCAGATGAGATAAAAGGGAAAAAATGTTCAAAAGATGTTGAATAGGAAGTTAAAATGCCAGAGGCTGCCACAGAAGCTGTGTTAGATTTGACAAACACAAATTCTATTTATAGACAGATATAGCAAAACAGTATGTAATGGATTTCCAAGGAAAGAAGGCCAGTGCAGGTCTTAAGCAGACTCCTTGGAAATATGTATGTATTTCTCTAACAGGCTTTGTGTGGTATGTTTCAATGACTTTTTTTTTTAAAAAAAAAACATTTATTCCAGTTTTTCAGATTTGATCATTTCATTTTGCAAACACCAGATGAAATTGATCTAGCCTTTAACAGAAATGAATTGGTATATATGCCAGAATCAGAATAAGGTCATTGTTATTAGCATAAGCACTGACAAAGAAAGAACACCACAAGGTAGATGCAGAACCAAATCCTGATAGTTCAAAATGGGTATTACATTTCTGCTTTTTGGCCAAAGTGGTTGAAATTTGCAGGTGCAGGAGACCCTACAGAGTGTCCTAAGCCTGCCAGATTGTACAGCAATACATCCAAGGAGGTTGGACAAGGCATCTTTAATTATTATTTTTTTGCCGGTGTGTGTGTGTGTGTGTGTGTGTGTGTTAACCAAAAGGAAAAGTCTATAACTCTTTTCATCTTCTGCCAAAATTGGATGCAATTGTCAGGCTTGGCCTTCCCTTCAAAGGCGACAAAATCTATCAAATTTCAGAATTATATTAGTTACAGTTGGGAGCCGTGTTGGTCTGACGTAGTCGGGGGGGGGGGGGATTCCTTCCAGTAGCACCTTAGAGACCAACTAAGTTTGTCACTGGTATAAGCTTTCATGTGCATGCACACTTCCTCAGATACACTGAAACAGAAGTCACCAGACCCTTATATATGGTCAGAGGGTGGGGAGGGGTAATACTCAGAAGGGTGGTGGGAATGGGTGATTGGCTGATAGGAGTGGTAAAACTGTTGATGACTATTAACGACTGTTAACGACTGCAATTGGTCTTGCAGGAAAAAGCAAGGAGTGAGATAGTTGCAGTGATTCTCTCTCTCAAGGGAAGACTTTACTCTTTCAGGGTGGTACAACACAAATCATAGGTGGTAGGGTGGAGGAGGAAAAAAAGCATGGAAAGACTTGGGTGGGTGCAATGTAACCGTCCAGCAATTATTCTTAAACCCTGGGGTTGTTGGGGGGTGGGATTCTTTTTTATTATTTAAAAAATACATTTTTATTGGGTTTCTTTTTTATAACAAGTTGCAAATACAATTATACAAATTTTATATTTTATAATCCCCGCCCTCCCATTGACTTCCCTCATCTTCCCTTTCTGGGTTATTACATTGCTTGTTATCTTCTGCATGCTATATAACTATACATGTTGTTAGGCTGTCTTTCATCATATTCTGCTTAAATGAAGTTGTGCATGTTTATTTAAAACCTGCCCATGATTCTGTAGGTAAGCTGTGAAAGGTTCTCATTCTTTTTTAAAGTCACCATTGTCATTTTCATGTAATTTGTCTGTTAACTTTGCTAATTCTGCGTAATTCATCAATTTTTCTTCCCGTTGTTCTTTCGTTGGTACTTCTTCTGTCTTCCAGCCTTAGGCTAACAAAACTTGCCGCTGTTGTAGCATAGATAAATATTTTCCATTTTTCTTTTGGCAGTTCTTGACCGTTGTTGTTGTAGTAGTAGTTGTTGGGGGGTGGGGGAGGGATTCTGTTCCTCCCATTGAAGGTGCAGTGGGTCAGTGAGTCTGGCTGTTAACCAGAAGGTTGGTGGTACAATAAGGTTACCAATATTTTTCAATGAATCCGGGGACACTTTTCAACTTCAATGGATTTTGTATGGGGACTGATTTGTAAATTTGGGGACTGTCCCTGGGAAACGGGGACGCCTGTTAATCTTATGGTACAAGCTCTCTCTCTCTCTCTCTCTCTCTCTGTGTGTGTGTGTGTGTGTGTGATGGAGTTGCTGGATGCTGAGGAGTGGTGGGAGACACCAGCTGGGGAACCCCCAAGGGAAGAAGGCTCAGAGCCAGGGGATTGGTGGTGGGCTGACTATGAGTGCTCAGAGGGAGAGAAGAAGGAGCAGACTGGGAGGAGGAGGCAACTGAAGCTGAAGCGGCAACAGGGGTTTAGTTAGCAGGAAAAGGCCGTGGCAGAGAGTGGCCCAGACTCCGAGGCAGGGGAAGGCAGGGAGCAGGAGACAGAGTTGAGGCAACCTGCAGAAGAATCCAGGGAGTTTCCCCCTCTTGCTGCGACCAGCTCTCCATCCCCACCCCCAGTTTCCCAGAACATGCAGAGAAATTAAAAGAGAAGAGACGAGAAGAGAAGAGATTGGTTGCACACAGACATAGTCTCTAATTGCTTAGGAGAGGAGGAGACTTAGGCAGCCGTAGAAAGGCGGGAACCTTCAGTCCTTGCCTCATTTGGGCAAGAACTACTGGAAAGGGTTGCTGGGATCACTAGGCCTGCACAGTTTTGGTTTCTTTGAATAAAGAGTTAGAATCATAGTCATAGAATCATAGAGTTGGAAGAGACCACAAGGGCCATCCAGTCCAACCCCCTGCCAAGCAGGAAACACCATCAAAGCATTCTTGACATATGCCTGTCAAGCCTCTGCTTAAAGACCTCCAAAGAAGTAGACTCCACCACACTCCTTGGTAGCAAATTCCACTGCCGAACAGCTCTTACTGTCAGGAAGTTCTTCCCAATGTTTAGGTGGAATCTTCTTTCTTGTAGCTTGAATCCATTGCTCCGTGTCCACTTCTCTGGAGCAGCAGAAAACAACCTTTCTCCCTCCTCTTATGGGTCAGCCACAGATGCCCTTGGAAGCTTAGGAACTCCTCCTTAAGATTTCTTGTTATAATAGCATTGATCTGACTTGGAAACATGAGAGCCTCTCTCAAATTACCCTGAATTCAGAGTACACACAGAGATGATCCATACCCCTATTAGAGACTTCTGAGCAATGAAGACCCACGCATAAGAGGGACTCAGTATAAAGCAATGTCATATGTTCATGTAAGAAACTTGGGTTTCTTTGATGAGAAAGAGCATCTGTGATTTGTTATTTATAGTTTGGCACAGTGAAATCAATTACCAAGAAGCAATTTAATTAAAACAGGTTAACACTTCATCTAATACACTAAATCTATGACATCTCATTTCAGTGTACTAACTGGTGTGATGTAAATGGCTATTTGACATCTGTTCAGTGAAATTGGGCTGCTAATTCTGTTGCCAATTTACTATTCAATTTTTGTTTTTTCCTGGTTCACAAAGGAGAGGGCTTCTGTACACTACAAGGTAAAGAAGAAAAAACAGTGACATAATTTGGCACGTTCTTTCCATCATTGTGTTATTAGAAGGAAATGCAATCTTCAGAAAAGAATATTTAAACTATGGCAGCCACAAATTCTGCAAAGTGAGTGTGCAGAAGAATTAGGTAGCAGACTCTCTGCCAAAATTTGTGCTTTTGTCATGAAATTTGAATGTCAGTCCTATTTCCCAGCCTGACACATAACAAACCAATATATCACAATATAGATTAGCACTACTTAAACAACCTCTAGAATGAATTTAATTAGACTTGGATAAACCATCTCCATGTCAAATGACTCAATTGCTCTATAGGCAGAACGAATGCCAAGAGATAGCCTGATTCATTTAGTGCGGAATAATTCATCCATTCTTGAGTTGGGTGCAGAGCACCCTTAACTCAGCAGGCATTTCAAAGAACCTGCATAAGTGAAAAAGTAGACTAATAGAACTGCAGAGTTGGAAGGGGCCACGGGGATCATCTAGTCCAACTCCCTGAAATGCAGGAATCTTTCACCCATGTGAGGCTCAGACCAACAACCCTGAGATTAAGAGTCCCATGCTCCACCGAATGAGCTATCACGATAGCATGGTACTGTGGCCTAATGCTGATGACAACTGGGGGGGGGGTGGCGGGAAGGGCTCAGGATAAAGACAGCACATAGGGTACTTAAAGAGCTGGTGCACATCTCTCTTCCACCAAGTGGGGCACCATTGAGTCAGAGTCCCTTACATCCACAGAAGAACAACTCTGGATCGAAGCCTATGTTTGTAGGTACCATATCACAATCTGAATTGTTTTATTGCTATGTAAGTAGCAATAGCGGTCTCTACTACCTCCATTTCCCCTGGCACTCTAATCTGTTAATCCAGGGATCAGCAAACTTTTTCAGCAGGGGGCCGGTCCACTGTCCCTCAGACCTTGGGGGGGGGGGATGGACTATATTTTGGGGAAAAAATATATGAATGAATTCCTATGCCCCACAAATAACCCAGAGATGCATTTTAAATAAAAGGACACATTCCACTCGTGTAAAAGCACCAGGCAGGCCCCACAAATAACCAAGAGATGCATTTTAAATAAAAGCACACATTCTACTCATGTAGATTCCCAGACCGTCCGTGGGTCGGATTCCCAGACCGTCCGTGGGTCGGATTGAGAAGCCGATTGGGCCGCATCTGGCCCCCAGGGCTTAGTTTGGGGACCCTGTGTTAATCTATACCTCAGAGCTGCCAGTGATTTAGTGTTTAGTCTTTGTACAGATGTTGTGGTACATATAAGCACTCATCATTCCATCAAGGAAGGATTCTTCACACCCAAATACAATGATACATCGGGTTACAAACACCTCAGGTTACAAACACTTCAGGTTACAGACTCCGCTAACCTGGAAGTAGTACCTCGGGTTAAGAACTTTACCTCAGGATGAAAACAGAAATCGTGCAGCGGCGGCAGCAGGAGGCCCCATTAGCTAAAGTGGTACTAAGAACAGTTTCAGGTTAAGAACGGACCTCCGGAACGAATTAAGTACATAACCAAAGGTACCACTGTATTCCTAACAAATTGGTCTCTATCATTCAGGTGGTCCAAACTGGATCTTCTGTTCCATTGAGACAAAGGTGAATATATCAGACATGCTAGGTCTAATATGTATTTTACTTCTGTGTGGACACAGTCTCTGTGATGGTGACCAGCTATTGCAAATGTGAGACTGCAGATTCTGGTTGGATTGGCAAAAGTCGAAACATTGGATTCTGTCATACTGGCATATTACCCCAAGCTGCTCATCCAGAAATGATGGAGAAAAGCATATGTCCCTCATTTATCAATTAAAAATGCCATATGCTCTGCAAGGAGAAAACCATATAGTAGAGGAAACAGTGGGCAAAACGGATTCCTGGTCCACACATGCATAAAATAACACCCCTGCTAGAACAGACAAAAGGTCCCTCTGGACCAGCATTCTCTTCCCCACATTCATTCATGCTCTACCAATATCCATCTTGGCCCAACCTCTGAGAACTAAGTTCTGCCTTGGTTCCATCCATGACCATGAAAACAAAGCTACTCTAACAGCTGAGCACACCAGTCCTCTCAACTATGCCTTGATTCCACACGTCAGGCTTGCCCTAGGGCCCAATGTTTTTAAAAGCAATGGCAACCCAACTGGTGCGTCAGCTGTTCAGCTTATTGATTCATAGACTTAACAGCTAGCCATGGAGTGATGGAAGCTTGCCAAGGTGTGGTACAATGGGGGCATACACCAAAGGGTATAGATTTAAACAACCAGAAACATGGCATGTAAGATGACTCAGAATTTCCTTATTTTATTTTTTCTGATCTTCAGTTAAAGACTTCCCTAAGAAAACAGACAATAGGTTAAACATCTATTATTATATTGATAGATTTGCTTCCTCATTTGGTAAACTGAGAATAATTTTTATGTTAGGAACCAAATCAGGTAAGCTTAGGACAACAAAATATACATTTTCACCCCAAACAAATGAAATGATTTTTTAAAAAAGTTTTAACTTTCTTCTCTTCTTTCAGCTTGCTGGCATTAAAAATCTTATTAGATGTTATCTGAAATGTGTTTACATCCAACAATTATTGTGACCAACATAACATGGCAATGTGCAATTCTCCCAATTTTGGGACCCAGCGGGGAGTAGAGCGGTGGAAAGTCCTATTGTGAAGTTGAAGCCTTTGCACAGGATTTCCACCGACAGGGTTTGTTAGGTGAATCCCACCCAAGATCAAACTATTGAAGTCCGAAGGAATCGTATGCAGAGCAAAATTAAGAAAACCTTACATATTTTGTGCCACTTGTTACCTTTCATAGAAATTCTGCTGGAACTGTATGCTAGAGATCTGGGACTTCCACCCTAAGAAATTTTGACAGTAGTATTATAAATAATAAGATAAGATAAGATAAGATATCTTTATTGTCATTGTCCCCTTGCGGGAACAACGAAATTACTCGGTTGCTACATCCACTCAGATAAAGCATTCCGCATAATCCAAAATTACAAAAAGCTAATTAAAAACAGTAAATATACTACAAAATAACAAGTAAAATAAGATGACTTCAAAGTCTGGGCTTTCCATTTAAGGCCAAAATCGCTCTAGAGAAGAAACTGTTCCTGAGACGGCTCGTTCTTGCCTGCATAGTTCTATATCTCCGTCCCGATGGCAGGAGCTGAAAGAAATGGTGACCAGGGTGCGTTGGATCTCTTGATATATCTAGTGCTTTTCTATGGCACCTGGTGGTGTAAATTTGTTCTAAGGTGGTGAGTGAGCAGCCAATAATGCTCTCTGCTGTTTTAATAATTCTACACAGCCCTGCTCTGTCCTGGGAAGTACAGCTTCCGTACCACACACATAAACCGTACGTGAGCACGCTCTGTATGGCATTTGAAATTTCAACAGATGCATTAAAAGAGCAGGGCACTCCAGATTCGCCACAAGTTCAAATTTAATCAAAATGCAGGAGCAACTTGAGAGATGCGGGAGATTTCACTGTGCCATTTTTCAGGTTACAGCTACAAAGTTACAGATTTTGTACCGTCTGTTCCTCTTCAAAAAACGTTCTACTGAAACCATGCCCTGGAGGAAACTCTGCTGACGAATTATGCTGACCTTACTGAAAATCTGTTGATTACCATGCGGATGCATACAGGTGTTTTGCTGCGCTAGAGCCCTCCGAAGTAAGCTCAAGTGAATTCAGGCAAAATTTGGCAGGAACGCAAACATATGCCAGTTTGCTATTGTTGCCTAATTGTTCGTTCTAAATTAACTCTATGCTTTAAAGCCTCAGTTTCAGTGAACTTGCTTTGCCTACTGAATGTTTTGGATAACGGAAATGCATACATTTCAAACACGTTTTCTTGCCAACGTATGTTCATGAACGGTCAGGGTGCATTCTGATGTGGGGATTATTGTGGGGATTAGCATTCCTTATTATAATTCTAGCATTTCTAGCCTGGATTCTAACATTCCTTTTAACCTGTTGCATTATGGAACAGTGGGGTTTTGCTCAATATAGCTCGACGCCCTGCCAAATTTCAAAGGGCAGGAAAGAACGGCATTCTGGGAAACTGCTCCGAATCCCATCACATGACAAGACAAAATTCCTGGCATTCCCAGGGTTAAAGCGGTCACAATCAGATGCTTTCTGGAAGCAAAGAAGGTGGCAAGGAATGCTAAACCTCTGCTGGATTCCACTAGCTTTCCAGAAGTGAAAATACAGTAACACAAAATGCTAATGGCATGTGACAAATCACACAAAATGTGGAAAAGATGCTTCGAATCTAGAGTAAAGCTAAAAGGTAAAGGGACCCCTGACCATTAGGTCCAGTCGTGACCGACTCTGGGGTTGTGGCGCTCATCTTGCATTATTGGCTGAGGGAGCCGGTGTACAGCTTTCAAGTCATGTGGCCAGCATGACTAAGCCGCTTCTGGCAAACCAAAGCAGCACACAGAAACGTCGTTTACCTTCCCACTGGAGCAGTACCTATTTATCCACTTGCACTTTGATGTGCTTTCGAACTGCTACATGGGCAGGAGCAGGGACCAAGCAATGGGAGCTCACCCCGTCGCGGGGATTTGAACCGCCGACCTTCTGATTGGCAAGCCCTAGGCTCTGTGGTTTAATCCACAGCGCCACCTGTGTCCCATCAAATCTAGAGTAGGTAAACATAAATAAAACATGTGTAACTGCTACATGACTGGATAGGCTTGCCTATGCCAAAATGTTTTAAGCAACGCCTGCCTGATGGCAATAGGCATATGAGTTCCTACATGGGTGTCAGGGTGCTGTCAGCGGCTCCCAGCTGGTTGCCTAGGAAGGTATAATGACAAGGAAATGTTTCTTACTGTCCTTTTTTATTTCATTATTTACAGAGAGAGGCTACAGAACCCAGCCTCTTGGGTAATGGCATTGTCCCGAGTGAATCTCCACCCCCCCCCGGTCTCTCCCACTTCTTCATTCGTCTCTCCTATGGGTGCTGGAGTTATTTGCTTTCCTACTTTCAAGGCTCGCCAGGTTCTGGAAGATGGTGGGTCTGAAATGCTTTCCAATGACAGAGTGTCAGCTGGATGTTGTTCTGGCTGTCCCATGATTTCCCATCCCCCCCCCCCAATTTGCCTCTGAGCTATGACCTCCCTCAAACCCCTGCTGTAATGCTATACTGTCTTCCTCTTTCTCCTTCCTGGAAGGGTCAGGATGGGGGAGGCAGTCTCCACCATTCCTCCTCTGCCCAGTCCCTGACAATGGGATGGACAGTATATTAGGGAAGAAGGGATCAACACCTTCAAGTAGGTATGAAAGTTTTTTTATCAATTACATGTAACTACTCTTTATATTCTATTGTGCATTTATTTTGTCTTCACCACATACATACCCCACCTTTTTTGCAGTGAGCTCCAAGCAGCATGTGTGCTTAGCTCTCTCTTCTCCATTTCACAGCCCTGTAAAGTAGATTAAGCACAGTGAATGGCTGTAAGTTTCATGGCTGACGACATACTTGAACCTAGAACTCCCCAGTCTTAGTCTGGTACTTCAACCATTGTACCTGGATACAACCAATAAAACTTCTTGGAACTCTAGAAAATCACAGAACTAAGGCCAGAAATGACCTTTTTAAAAAGTTAGATCTATATGATGTAACAAAAATAAATAAATCCTATTATACAAATTAGGCCAGGGGTCTCCAAACTAAGGCCCGGGGGCCGGATGCGGCCCAATCGCCTTCTAAATCCGGCCCGCAGACGGTCCGGGAATCAGCATGTTTTTACATGAGTAGAATGTGTCATTTTATTTAAAATGCATCTCTGGGTTAATTGTGGGGCATAAGAATCCGTTCATATTTTTTTTAAAAAAATATAGTCCCCCCCCCCCACAAGGTCTGAGGGACAGTAGACTGGCCCCCTGCTGAAAAAGTTTACTGACCCCTGAATTAGGATAATATGTTTTACATTCTTCTTCATTTTTCTTATGTAATCATTTTTCTTACATAAACTGCAGTGATTCACTTTAGAGGTGAGCAGATCTCCTGTTCAAGAATACCCAGGCATGATATAAAACCACCTTGAAACTACACAAGCCAATGTGTGGTGATACTATGGGTGTTGTGGCTGACACATGGTACCCTCCAGATACTGTTGGACTACAACTCCCATTGTTCCTGACCATTCACCAAGCTGCCAGAGGCTGATGGATGTTGTCGTCTCTTCAACGTCTGTAGGACATTGCGGTGGCTACTCCTAGATAAGTTTAGATAATTGTTTAGTCGTTTAGTCGTGCCCGACTCTTCGTGACCCCATGGACCAAGTCCATGGAGTTTTCTTGGCAGGGATACTGGAGTGGCTTGCCAGTTCCTTCTCCAGGTGGATCACGTTTAGTCAAAACTCTCCACTATGACCTGTCCATCTTGGGTGGCCCTGCACGGCATAGCTCATAGCTTCTCTGAGTTATTCAAGCCCCTTCACCACGAGAAGGCATTGATCCATGAAGGGGATCAGTTGCACAGAGCTAATTCATATGCACATATCAGTGATTACAGATCCAGCTACTGACACCAGCAGAGGTCACTGTCCACTCAGCTACTGGCTGATGACACTGGCAACAGCACCACCCACCTCCATCTCCATTACTCAGTGCTATTATTATTATTATTATTATTATTATTATTATTATTATTATTATTATTATTATTTCAATTTATATACCGCCCTATACCTGGAGGTCTCAGGGCGGTTCACAGAACAAAAGATTTCCTTCTATTGGCACATAGAAGCTGCTTGCAGCTTTGTCCAGTAAGTCATCTCACTGCTCACTACTGAAACTGGGAGCAACATGCAAAGCCATTTGCATCTTTCTTTGAGACGCCTTTCAAGTGTTTCATGCACTCAAATGCCCATAGGGCTATTGAAGTAAGGCGTGTGCTTCATGCATCAATTGCTGTATTCAATTCTTTTCCTTTCTCATAGTGGGTAGAAATACCTAGAAAACATCAGGTGTGAAGTCACCTGGGGATGGAGGTGGGAGAGAGATGTAGCTAATAAGAGGTCCCTTTTATCCCCCCCCCCCAAAGTTTGTTGGTTTATAAAAGATCATTTCTATTCTGCAGTTTGGCACTTAAAAGGGCCCCCAAGGTGGCTTATGAATATAAAATAAAAATGCAGTCGATGATAAAAACAGGGAGTGTATAAAAACAGTGTGAATTAAAACAAAATCAATCAACAAAGGGACTCAGACTAAACCAAACACCTGGTGATATAAAATAGTTTTCACAGCTCACTGGAAGATGAAAAGACTGAGAGCAGGTAAAAACTGCAAAAAAGAAAAAGAAGGAAAAAAAGCAAACAAACGCTTTCTTCTTTCTTTCTTTCTTTCTTTCTTTCTTTCTTTCTTTCTTTCTTTCTTTCTTTCTTTCTTTCATGATACAAGCATACACATCCCTTTTTTCTGATGGCACACAGGAAAGAAATACATACAAACATGTTCTTTCTCTTGCATGGATATCTTTAAAACAAGCATGAAGAAAAATGTTTTTTATTCTTTTAAAGTTGCAGCCACAACTCACACAGGAAACATAAATACTGTTTCCTTCTCTCTCCCTCTCCCCCCCCCTCTCTCTCTCTCTCTCACACACACACACAGAGAGAGAGAGAGAGAGAGAGAGAGAGAGAGAGAGAGAGAGAGAGAGAGAGAATGGGGGAGAGAATGGGGGAGAGAATGGGGGAGAGAAAGAGAGAGCACATGCAGGCATTTGGGTGGTCAGGTATGAAGAGGGAGAGAGCTCTTGTACCTTTCAACAGGTACTGCATCATGAAAGGAATTTTAGAAAAGGGGACAGAAACGCTAGCCTTATAATTAGGAAAACTAATTCAATATTTTCTACTTCCCAATCTAACTGGTGTGCATATAGGAATTCCAGTATTGGCCCAAATATTATCCACACTTTGTTTCCAAATTCTGACTGTGAAAAATTAAAGTGCGGCTTAAATTCACCACATTACAAAAATTCGCTTTTTTTTACAATATCACTGCTGAAATAGACATACGGTAAAATGGAACGGGTGTGAGTGTCTGCAGAATATTAAGGGAGCAGCTTATATTTGGGTATTGTCTCCCCCCCCCTTGAATTTTAAGGGTGTGGCTTATATTTGGATGTGGCTTATATTCAGGCCAATACAGTACCTTTGCAGATACAGTACCTTTGCAGATTGTGGAATGTCACAAGCTTGGCTGGGAAAGCTGTGCAGCTTTGGTGCCGGGGGGGGGGGGGTCCAGCAGTGTAGCCCAGCTACCCTTTTATGGTTGTCAGGTGCAAGCCAGTAGCAAATCACACTGTACACGTTGCAGTTAACTCTTTATTAGCAAAAATGCAATTTGCACAGACTTGTTGGAGTACCAGGCCTAATAAGCACAGGAGCTCACCTCCATCAGGTCTTGCCCCCGTGAAGCAGTTGCTGAGACTGAAAGTCGCTGCCTCCCCACAGCCATCATCCGGTTTCCCCCCAAGGAATCAGAGACTGCACCGCCACACAAACAATCTCTCGTCCACCCTTTTCATGCCTCTTCTGGTTCTGGGACAAGTGGGGAGGGGAGCTTTTATCACAGCAAGTAAGGGCGGAGACACCTGTGATTTTCTCTGCCTCTTGGCCTCCCATGATCCTGCTTCAGCTTCTGCCTCTGATCCTGGACTTCTCTCTGCCATGTAGTCATCCCGCTCACTAAGCCCTGTTACCTCTTCAGCTTCCAACACCTCCGCCTCCCAGTCTTCTCCCTCTGACCACTCATTGTTGTCCCACCACTACTCCCCAGGCTCTGAGCCTTCTTCCCTTGGGGGTTTCCCAACTGCATCCAACCCCCGCATGACAACAGTGTGGAGACCCCTTTCAAGTGAGTAGTGCATGAAAGAGGCTCCTTACTTTCCTTGATCTTCCAAAAGTGGGTTTACATGTTATGATGGCCAGACAGGCTCTTACAAGGTCTGGAATTTGAGAGGAAAAAACAAAGAAAACAAAGTTTCTTGGGCATTATGAGACAGAAAAGCTGCTTCATCAGAAGTACTAAGCGAAGTACTGTACGTCTATTTCTGAAAAATAAGAAAAGAAATCTGTACCATAATTTGACTAATATTGTATGTATCCCCCCAATTGGACAATGTCTGCACTAGCAGATTTATGCAAACTGTTTTCCCCACCCACCGCTACTCATATTTTGGAAATGCTTGGGCAGAGCTGTTTGGGAAAGGAAGAAGGGGTACTAGGTTTAGTACTTACCTTCTCTTGTGTCCCTGCTGAAAACAGCTGATTAGTGCAATTTCTGCCTTTTTTTTAGCTGTCCACAATTGCACAGCAGGATTGGTGCCTGTTCAAATAACCTTCTGATCTTTTCTCTTATAGATACATATTTGTTCCAGTAAATGAATGCAATTCATTTTTTCCTCTGCTTTTTTTTCAGTCAAAGAACTCAAGTTCATTGCTGTGAAGAGCAAATTAAATCTCGGAACTTCAATGGCTTTCCCTTTCGCCTTGTAGAAAAGGATCGATTTGGCTTGTGCAAATGAATGGAATATATAGCTGTAGATTTCAAAACTGTATTGAGCTTATGTAAGTATTTACATAAGTCTGGTAAGCTGGAGATGGAATTTGAAGATATTTGGTTTACATTGCAAGAACATGCCAATGGAGATTATGCAGAAAGCTGACCTCAGAGACAGATTTTGAATTTTCATGTTTGCATCAATTTAGGCTCAAAGGGAAGCTCCTTGGCTCAGATTCACTTGCCAGCATATAAACTCTTGAGGCTCTCATTCCTTTAAGGATCTGATTCATACATCACATAAAAAAAACAACAACACAAATCGGGTCCTCCCCAAATAGAGGACACGTCTTGCAGTGGGACCTGGCAATCATTCCTGTGTTGTGGGTGGGAACATTGGAGCGGCCACGACACCCTATTGGTGGTCCCTCAATCTTGGGTGCAATTGGGCTAGCGGGACGCCAGTCAAAGCGATCGAGGGACCACTACTTAAGCGGTGCACGTGTCTCTGAGCTTCCTCTTTCGGGCTCTGTGCATCGGAACACCCGCCCACCTCTCCCTATATTTAGGGCTTGCGCTTGACCTTGCTATGCCATCATGTGTCGCCTGTCGTTGGGACAGGGGACCAGCAGGAATTTCCCCCATTTGGTGAATTGGCTGGTGCCACTTGCCTGTCGCGTAGCAAATCATCACAACTTGTAAGGTTCCGGATAGGCTCTGGTTCAGGTGATAGGGGTTGTAGGATGCCTAGCCATCCCTATGCATTGGGTATTCCTTTAAGAAGGAATCCAAAGACTCATGGTTGGTCTTCCCCATGTGGGGTTGTGCCCTGAGCCTGAGTCCAGGGCTCATCTGGGTGGAGGCCTGGCAGGGCTCCTGCTTGCCACTGTCCCAGGTGTTCACCCAAGGCTGACTTATGGTTGGTGCCCAGAGCATAGCTGCCAAGTTTTCCCTTTTCTCGCGAGGAAGCCTATTCAGCATAAGGGAAAATCCCTTTAAAAAAGGGATAACTTGGCAGCTATGGCCCAGAGTCAGCACTGCCTGCAGGGCTGCAGGTAGCTAGTCAAACCAGAGCCTATGCAACCACTCACTTGATTTGTAATCAATAAAGTTGTGGCCTCAATTCTGCCAAAAATTAAACCAAAAATATGAGTCCTGTCTGAATTTATTCCTAGGGCTGGTTAAAAGGTCTCCACACGCCAAAAACAGCTATTGCAAGGATAAAGCAAACTCCAGGAAAAAGCAGGAAAGTAGTGCTACAAGGCTCTGGGTGGATATCAGAGAAAGACCTTTGGAAGAAGGACCTATAGAAGGGGACAGTTGGAGGAGGAGGGTCCTTACATGAAATTCAGGGTAGAAACATAGCTGCCAAGTTATCCCTTTTTTAAAGGGATTTTCCTTTTTGCTGAATAGGCTTCCTCACGAGAAAAGGGAAAACTTGGCAGCTATGGGTAGAAAGGGTCTCCCAGGGTGAGAGACTGAGAAGAGAAGTAGGCTCCCAGGTGGGAGATGGGAGGCTCTACCTTTCTCTGTGTGTATAAATGATAGAATATATATGATATAAATTTGATGAAGGGCGTTATAATTATTTTCTATAACTACTAGTAGTAGACAGATAACCCCAAGGGCCATTTGCTAAGACTTGTATATATATATATATATATATATATATATATATATATATATATATATAGGCAGTTATTGCATCAGGGTCAATTGTTTGCATCTGGTGAGTGCCAGCAACATTTAAACAACTGGGCACGTTGCAGTTATGGGATATAAACAAGCACATGAATGATCAAATATGTGTACTAAGTAAGGTGGAATTCTATCGCCACGCCTATCTGTGGGTCCAGAGAAGAGATATGGGTTGTGATTTCAATGAAAGTGCTGTTAAGTGCTGAGGTCATTGCACAGGGCAGTGTAGAAGTATAATAAATGTTAAGCAAATAATACATGTGTAGAGAATAGGAAATTGAACTATTATTATTTTTAGGAAGGGGAACGTGACAGAGTTAAACACCTAGAAAGTAGGTTATGTGATAATCAGTGGAACTTACTTTCAAGTTAATGGTATTAGGAGGGACTGAGGTGTCAGCCCCACTGACATTCAACAGGGCTGAGTCATCATAGACACAACAATAATTCTGATTTAGCTACCCTGGTTTGAGGACTGGGCCAGCGGTATCCTAAGACACCTTTTGTGCTGCTCTTTCAAGCTTTGTATTGGTTGCTGAACCACACTAATGACAGTAAATGAAAAGAATTCCAAGGGATCTCTCTCTCAAATAAAAAGAGAGATTACAATACATTCATCAAACATGCAAAGGCTAAAGGATCAAGTTGAACGTGACACTGCCTCATGGTGTATAATAGCAGTCTGCCGTCGTCTCACACAATGCTCACTTTGATGTGCGGCTCATAAAATGCAGCTTTACAAAATGCGGCGCCTCCTTAGTTATTTTCCAATTGATTTGATTTCCTCAATAGCAGTAAGTATACGGAGGCTCCTAACGAGTGGTAATTAATATATCCAAGACTCTCACTTTTGTGACAGGCTAGCGTGAGAGTGACAGAGGAGAGGAGAAGAAACAGAATAAAATTGGATGCTGGAAAGAGATTATTTCCATTCAAAGTAACTCGCAGCTCTTCGGCTCTTGACTTACACATTATGTGACAGCAAAGAAGCTGTTCTGTGTAGAAAAAGAAGAGGGAATGAAATTGGGGGTGTGGGACACTAAACCACAAAAACATTAATTGCATCTGAAAAATAGTAAAACATGTGAGATGTACAGTCCAGGGTTTGGTTGAGCGGTTGGCAGCATTGCCCACAACCTCCAAAAAGCCCTTCCCCATATTTTTCCTGTCAACCAAAGAAAGCTTCCTGCTCCAAATTCCTGTGTTAGGCAGTTCACTGATTCCTCCTCCCCCTTCTTTCCTCACCACACGAAATGGTGAAGGTCTTACAAGAGGATTGGATACATCCATGGAGGGCAGGCTGTTAGTTACAATGGCTATCTGCCTTCAGATTTCAGTTGCTGGGCAGCCACAACGAGGAAGTGCTATATTCTATTGAATTACGTATTATTTGCTATATATATGAATATATCAACCGTTAACAAGTTTCCTGGATTTCTTTTTAAATTAAATGCAACATGGAAGTAATACCAGAAGAAAATATAAGACGCTCATAGTAAAATCAGAAACAGAAGGGGGGGGGGAACCCAGCAGGCCCACACAAAGATCTGTAAAGCTTAAAATGTGTTTAAAACCATAAAGCAGAGGTCCCCAAACTAAGGCCCGGGGGCCGGATGCGGCCCAATCACCTACTCAATCTGGGCCACGGACGGTCCAGGAATCAGCGTGTTTTTACATGAGTAGAATGTGTCCTTTTCTTAAAAATGCATTTCTGGGTTATTTGTGGGGCCTGCCTGGTGTTTCTACATGAGTAGAATGTGTGCTTTTATTTAAAATGCATCTCTGGGTTATTTGTGGGGCATAAGAATCCGTTCATATTTCCCCCCCAAAATATAGTCCAGCCCCCCACAAGGTCTGAGGGACAGTGGACCGGCCCCCTGCTGAAAAAGTTTGCTGACCCCTGCCATAAAGCTTCAGAAAAAAAGAGGATTCCACCAGAACGTGGGTGACATGTGAGCCTCTCTGAGAAGGGCATTTTCCAACCAGGGCCACTGAAAAGGCCCATATGTCCAACTTGTGGGCTCTCCCAAGACATCTGGTTGGTGACTATGAGAAGCAGGATGTTGATACTAAGTGGCTCTTTGGTCGGATCTGGAAGAGCACTTTGTATGTTCTTAGCTCCAGCCATGCCTCTTCCACCTACTTCTCTTCAGTTTCTGGGATCCTCTACTCATCCTTCACTCAGGAACATGATCCTTAGATACTTACTCTGTTCTTCACCATCCTCATTCTTAGAGTTGTCTGCTTCTGTGATCCCTGTTCCCTAGTTCCCTCCTACTTTCTGTTGCTCTCAAGCCTCCCTTAGTTTCTCTCACCCAAGCTGAACTTATAGTTTCTTCACAGGGTTTGCACTGTCAGCAATCTATGGCTGAAACCTTCATTCTGCTGTGAAAATTTAGTACTGTAAATGTTCCACAACTTCACAGAAGCACACCACTGTGATAGAGGTTGTATGTTAATCTATGTTAGAAATGGTTGATGGGACCAGCTCCTAGACTTCATCCAGCCTCTGAAAAGAGTGATGTTGTTGTTGGTTGAGGAGTGATGCCTTGCATGCTTTTTGCCTGGAGAGTAATGTTACCCAAGAGATTCATTTCCTTTTGGGTTAGGAGAGGCACTAAGAAGCCTCCCAAACCAGAGGCTGGATCCTCCTGGACGATTTGTCAAGTGCCATGTCAGATGAACCCCTGAAAAGTATGTGATAGGAGGTATAACACCAAGTAGTGTCAGATCATGGAATTCCATGCAGAAGAACTATTATATTACTAGGATAGAACCCAGGCATCCCCAAACTTCGGTCTGCCAGATGTTTTGGACTACAATTCCCATCATCCCTGACCACTGGTCCTCTTAGCTAGGGATCATGGGAGTTGTAGGCCAAAACATCTGGAGGGCCACAGTTTGGGGATGCCTGATATAACCCAACAATCATTTTGAAATCTTCACTGAAATGCAGAGCTTCTTCGAATTATGAATGGGTGAATCAGTTTATCTGTAGTCCATGACACAGTCGCATGCATTCACCCACCAGTCCACATTTATTAGATTTCTTTTTTAATTGGCATGTAGATTCACATTTAAATATGCACCAGAACATGTATTTTAAAGCATATTTTATGGTGACCCCGCGCTTTTAAGCCAATAACATCTACGGAAGCGAAAGCCAGTCCAAGTCAGAGGTGTAAAGTGGGTCTGCTCGCTTCAGAATTGTGTTGAATGAGGATTACAGCCAAGAGCTCGAGGCATTATTTAAGTGCAAATATGAATACTGTATGTAGCTGGTAGTTTCTTCATAGCCTTCAAAACTCTCTAACACTTGTTTAGAGTTGGCTTGCCAGATCAACAAGGGCAATAGCAACAGTGCAAAACTTTAAAGTAAGCTCCAAGTACATTGAGAACAGGATGCTGGAGAGGTTATTGGCCCAATCCGGCAGGTTTCTTCTTAAATCCTTATGGTTTTTCACACCACTGCATCAAGATCCTTTTTTTTCTCCTTGTATCAAAGGGGGCGTTGAAGAGATGTGGCTGAGGAGAAGGAACTGAAAGCTGAAGCTGACCGCATGTGCATAAAACCCTGCATGTACTCCTGAAATTTTTGAAAAATAAATTAAAAGGCAGACTAGCAGATTGTTAATGCATTGCTGCCAGTCTTCAAACAAAATGGATCAATTTGCAACCCAAAATCTAAGGGAAGAAACAGAGTGGGGGAAATCCTGCCTTTGAAAGCAGTTGGTGATGTACTGTGTAGAAAGCCTCTAACTTTTTTGTTGGGGTGGAGAAGAACAATAAAAATCCCTGCTGAGTGTGTGGAGACTCATACCTCCTTACTCATACCTTTGTGCAGAGCAGAGGTGGGCAAAGAAAAAGGTGGCTTGCGGGTCCCGCACACGTCCCCCCAAAGCTGTTCTGTTTTCTTATAAGAATCTTGAAAATGCCAGCTTAGATTTACCGCAAGCACAAACAGGGTCTGATTGAGCCGTCTTGGCAGCTTGAATCAGGAGCTATTTAAGTAACTCCCTGGTTGCAAAGGTGTGTGAGATCAGAATCCTGTCTTAAATGAAGAAGATGGGGAGGGATGTTTAAAGTCAGGAGATTCTAAAAGACAACAGAACAGGCTACAAATCATTTGAGGAAACACAATTACCTTTGTCAGCTTGACGTTTGCTTCTTTCCTTACTCTTCTGAATGTGACAAAAGAAGGCATAAAGTGCAAGTCTTAAAAGGCAGCATGCATAATAATTACGGAATTTTGCAATCACAGACTGTATCAGCTGCATCCATATCTCCTTTAATGGGAATTTTACCACCAGCATATTTTTAAAAAATAATATTGCACTCTATACAAATAGAGTATAAATAAAGCATGTCTACAAGGGAAGACTATAAGCACCAGCAGAATCCCTATTCCCCAAGGTGTACTTTTATGAAGAGTTGTGGTTTAAAATCCAAGCATAAGGGGGGAAACAAACATTAGGCAATACAACCTTGATTCACACTTCTTTTAATCCTTTTTTTTAACTCACAACATTAGCATAGCCATGTACTTTAATTGGCATTTTTCAATGGGAAGATCTACATCAGTCACAAAAGAAATTTACAACCCGGGGGTGGGGGGAACCCCCCCCACAAACCAGACAAGTTATTCATTTGATGCATCTGATCCAGCTACCAAAATGACAAGCGAACATCATGAGCTACATTGCATCTACAGATCAAAATGCAAAGCATGAAAGATTTTTGCCAGGTTCATTTGATTAACTGCACAACAAATCTCTCCCTCTATGAGAGCTGGAGCTATGCAAGCAATACTAATCCTTTATTCAGGAGAACAAAATCCATTTATTTTATGCATGGCAAAATCTTGGAGCCAAACCCGCTTGCCTTTCTTATTCGAGATCTCCCATCGGGTTCAAGGTGTTCAGTGGAACTTTTGTGTCTTGTCGAGATTGTTTTTATTAGTGGTGCAGACAATTTGCCAGCAGAGCTCAGAAGGTTTGGGTAAGAAGTCAGAAAGTTGGCACAAAGCTCATTGGAGGATTACAGAAGAATTAGCTGTGCACTGCAAAGCAAGATCAAACAAACAGGAAAGTATGGCAGAGGAGAGAGAGAAAGAGAGAGGGAGAGGAAACAAAATCTTCTGTTCTGCACTTCATTCATATTCACCTGCTCACAGTCTGTGATAGGAAAGTGGGCACCAACTGGTTGCCAGTTTGACTCTATGCCCAAGTCAAAGTTTGCATCTGGTCAACTTTTAGACTGCATGGTGAACTGTCCTGAGATCTCCAAATAAAGGGTGGTATATAAATTTAATAAATTTTAAGAATAATGCCAGGACCATGCCACACACTTGGGTGGAATCTACACACATATAAAAACCGTTCTGAAAAAGCTTTAAAAAAATGTTTTTAAAAAGGCATTGAATTTTCCATAGGGCTCATCATCGCCATCTAATATCACATTGTATATTGTACTTAAAACACACTTAAAATGTTCTATTTGCAGCTGTATAACTGAGTCCCTGACTTCCAGCATTGCAGGAGGTTGGACTAGATGACCCTTGGGATCTATTCCAACTCTACAATTCTATGATCCCAATGAGTCACAGCAGCATACTGGTCTGGGATGGAAAGAGGGGAGAGTGTTTGCAGGCGAGGACAGCAGCTAAGCTGTGGCTGCTTAGATTACATTGGCAGGGCCAATCCAGATCTTCCATCAGCCTGCGTAAACCCAACCTCACTGTCATCCTGGCACGGTTTCACCCACATCCAGGTAAGCCGCAGTGACCCCTGTGTCTGCAAGGCAGCTGTGTGGCACCACCCCACCAAAGACCAGCCGCTACTGGTCCAGGGCATTGCGAAAGATGGAAGAAGGTATCTAGGCTGCCAACCATTGAAGCGGACACGGAGCAATGGATTCAAGCTACAAGAAAGAAGATTACACTTAAACATTAGGAAGAACTTCCTGACAGTAAGAGCTGTTCGAAAGTGGAACTTGCTGCCAAGGAGTGTGGTGGAGTCTCCTTCTTTGGAGGTCTTTAAGCGGAGGCTCTGTCAGGAATGCTTTGATGGTGTTTCCTGCTTGGCAGGGGGTTGGACTGGATGGCCCTTGTGGTCTCTTCCAACTCTATGATTTTATGATTCTAACCCAGTAAGAGTAGCAACAACAGCAGAACCTTAATCTGATGTTCCAGCGATAGCCACTTGATCAATCATTCCAAGGGCAGACCTTGGTAATACGCCGCCCTGTGTGAGGCCAACATTTGATGCCTTCCCCCCCCCAGCCCTTGCAGCTCCAACTTAAGTCAGGCAAAGAAGGCGCCAGGCTTAGGGAAGGAGGTGCAAGGCTCTGGCAGGGCCCTAGAGCCCTTCTTCCTCCTTCCCAAAGCCCTTTAAGGAAATGCCTGGCTTTGGGAAAGAGGTAAGGGGACTCTAGGACCCTGGCAAAGTCCTCACACCTAATTCCCAAAGCCGGGGGTAAGCTCTTACTGGGTTTTGAAAAGGTATCCTCAGATGCAAGCCCAGTGTCTCCACACTGCTTGTGCTGCCCTAAATCCACCTCTGCTCCCTCTGCTGAGTCTCTATTCCCGTAAAATATCTATTGCCATTGCTTACAAAGAGTGGAACAACTATTCAAGGCAGACCTTAGAATCCAACCAGATTCAGTAATTCCATACAGAATAAATACCCTATTTATTAACTCTTCTTCATCTAGGTTAACTCTTTTGCATATGCTTTTGTTCTCTCTTTCATCTTATTCTCACTTTTTCTCAGTATCTCATGACCACACTCTGGCTTTTTGAGAAGCCATTTTTGCACAGTTCTGCCTGAAAGCCCAAACTCCTTGCAACTCAAATCCCTGTTTTATTACACCAGATTTTTATTTTTTTAAAAGGTGGTGGTGATGGTTAAAATTGGTTTCCTCGTTTGATGCTTTTACTAAGCAGCAATTCCAGTTTGACTCTACCTTAGTGCCGAGTTCGTTTAAAAAGCAGGCAAGTTACTGACCCTGGATGCTCTATGACTAAATGAACTGGATCAGAGAAGGGGGTGTGTGTAGGCATGTCCAGTTATCTCAGGTTTGCAGATGGCCCTTGCTGCATATATTACCCCTTTATACAGAGCATGGCATTTCATTTGAATGTTTTATAGACGCTGTTGTTCCTCCTGATATTGGTAGCATTTATTATGCTCTTTTTTTAAAAAGCAGCTCTGCCATGCAAGCAGCCCTAGCTCAGCAACATTTTGAATTAGATGCCTCATTTGAAGAAGAAATGCTTTGTTTTGTTACCCAAAGCAGTAATATTTTCCTCTGTCGTCCAATATTTGCTTAGTGCTGTTGTGGAATTCTTGGAGTTTCCAAGAAAAGGCTGGGTGGGAATTTTTCAGGGATGCTTTCGGAAGAAGGACTATGATCCAAAGAACTGCCTAGGCCTACACGAGGAGCTTTGGTTAGTCCAATGGGATTGTAGGCTATTCCCTCCACACACATACCACCAGCACAAACAGCTACATATCCTCCATGCCATATGACAAACAGTTTTTGAAATTCCCCTTAGTCAGCATGGAGAGTCTTCTCTTCAAAGAAAGCAAGTTGGGGAGTGTGTTTACTGAATTGAGTGGAACTTTCTCTGAAGAAAAAGGGGCATAGGTCTGCAGTCTCATATTCTTCTGGGCTTGCTTTACAATTTAAGCTTAGATTGTTAGCTTCTCATAATGAACGCCACTGATCTTTCCCAACTCCATGATTCTGTGACGTGACTCATCTATTATAGTTTTTATTCTCTATCATTCTTACATGGAAATCAGGGAGTCGATAGGGAGCTGTTTACCCATAGTTGTACCCATATTCCATATAGCAGTCACAATAGCAAGGAATTGGCTAAAAGATCCCGGAGGGGTGTGACACGCGTTCCGGGGGCAGGGTGCACATTTTGGGGGCAGGGTGCAATGGTTTTGGGGTGCAATGGCGTCCCTTGGAGCCCGCCGTTCGGGCCGGCCCGCCCCTACCGCCCCTGTCTTTATGAGATCAAGTTCTTTGAAGTGAAATTAAAATGGTCTAAACAAATTAGGGCTGCCTCTTCCCCATTTCAAAGCATTTTCAATTGCCATTGTCCTCATTGTTCCAGTATATCTTGAATATTGGAACATTTTGTTTTAATGAATGACATGGGGATTTGGAAGTGATGCCTAATGGGAAATCACCCAACAAGCACCAAATTGCAATATGCCTTTTGTTGTTGTTGTAAAATTCAGTACTGGAGCACTGTTCATCTGTCTTTCAAAAATTATATTTAGATTTTTTAAAATTTATTTTGGTGTCTGCTTGCCAAATGGTGATAGCTCCTATTGGCGCTAAACTTGTTGAGCTATAGAAACTTTGCCTCCCAATTTGTTGCCACAGACACCTTCACTTCCCGAGAGGCAGTAGCATGGACCCTGCTAGTACCTGAATGCAATGAACTTTCATTAATGGTAGGACAGTTTCACTCACAGAGAGATCACTTCTATGAGCAGAATTCTCCTTTACATGGTTGGAAGTCCCCTCTGTTTACAGGGGGGGGGGGGGACAATGAAGGATGGAAGCCAGTATAAATCAGTTGACGTTATCCTGGTGTTTATTATCGGAAGAAGGAAATATTGTCAGTCCTTGCTTGTGAGCTTCTCTGAAGCATCTGTCTTGGCACCGTTGTTGCACAAAAGGCTGACCAGATGGATAATGGACCAGATGGATGGGGAATCTTTGACCCTGTGAATGTTGGCCAGGATTGCTGGGACTGAAGAGAGTTCAGTAACAGCTGCAGGGCCTAAGGTCTTCAGACGTATCACTGGCTTGATTTGGCATGGGCATGCTTTTCATAGAATCATAGAATTGTAGAGCTGGAAGGGTCCCTGAGGGTCATCTAATCCAACTCCCTGCAGTGCAGGAATCACATCTAAATTATCCATGAAAGATGACCATTCAACCTCTGCTTAGAAACCTTCAAGAAGGAGAGTCCACCAGCTTCTGAGAGAGCCCATTCCACTGTCGAACAGCTCTCACTGTCTTTATTGATTCCTAGTGTTTAGTTGGAATCACCATTCTTGTGACTTGAATCCATTGATTCGGGTCCTATCCTCCAGAGCAGGAGAAAACAAGTTTGTGCCATCTTCCATGTGGCAGCCCTTTAGATACTTGAAGATTACATTTATGTCTGCAACACATTTGCATTCTACTTACTTCAAGGCAATTCGATAATAGCCATAATTGCACAGTTAATCTGGAATATTTACCCATTTATAAACCATTTCATACAAAACTAAAACAAACATTTAACATAACATAACATAACATAACCAGTAAATTTGATATATAAAAAAAACATAAAAGTACTAGAGGTAGAACAGAGGAGTGCTTGTATCTCCCTCTCCAACATGGATCCTCACCCGGCCAAGTCTATCAACAGGACTGCTCACTGCCAACATCAAGCCTGGCTACAAAGTTTGTGAAACATTAGTAAACTGCTCTCACAGGTAAATTTTTAAAAGTAAGTTAATAAAAAAGTAGAAACTGAATAAAGAAATAACAGGTTATGCAAATGCCTGCAAGATGAAAGTTAAAATGTTGGTATAAAACATCTCAGGGTATTATTTTTACACCAGCAAAAGTGATAGGTACTGTATAATCTGAGGTCTCTGATGTGCTCTGGTGGTAACATTAATTTTATATTCCATCAAAAACACCTTTGAAAATGTCTGTTAAAATATTTAATTGCAAGGTGCTTTTTTCTTCTTTTCTTTCCCTCATCATCCTTACACAGTATTGTTCTCAGAATCAAACCTGCAGCATTTATAACTTTGACAGCTGTCTAGGGAAAGGAGGCAATCACGTAGTGTAAAAGGGTGAGTTCTAGTGGCAGTTAAATCATGGAAAGCTCGGCTGTTTATTGATGGCATAGGTTAGGTTTTGTTTAATTTGACATTTGCTGAGACTTAGAGCAGAAAGGGTGCTGATCTGTAAGCCTACAAGCACCTGAGAGCTTTCAAAACTTATGGAATACAAAGCTTCATTCCCATTGGAAGGCCCAAGGCCACCAGAGATTTGGTAAATAATTTGGTACACAGGATCACACAGTTGGAGTGGGGCCTGTGGACCATCGGGTTCAACTCTGTTTGGTGCAGGAAATCCAGAGCCTCTACTTGAAGACTTCCAGGTAATATGTAAGTGTGCATGCACACGAAAGCTCATGCCAATGACAAACTTAGTTGGTTTCTAAGGTGCTACTGGAAGGATTTTATTTTTATTTTTTGTTTCGACTACGTCAGACCAACACGGCTACCTACCTGTAACTTCTCTTATCATTATGAAGGTTTTCTTAATGTTGAATCAAACTCCTGTAACCTGAGACCATTCATTAGATATAGGCTTGAACCCTAGGGGGCAGGTGTAGGGGAACCTTTGGTCCTCCAGATGCTGCTGAACTACAGCTCCCATCAGCCCCAGCAAGCATGGCCAATGGTCAGGGATGATGGGAGTTGTAGTTCAGCAACACCTGGAATGCCAAAGGTTCCTCACATCTGCGCAAGGGGAAGCAGAGTAGGAAGAGGAAGGCACATATGGGAGAGAATATAAGAGTCTTAACTAAAGAGTCCAGAAGGAAGGGAAGGTGTTTTGATGCAAACTCCACCTGCCAACATTATCTGGGCATTAAAAATACAAGAGTTGGGTCTTCTTTCCCATCTCATCATGCTGTTTAAAACTGGAAGGTCTCTTTGAGAGCTTCAACCGGCAGCCGGATGTGAGGGGGTGAAGTTGCAGCATCACCTTCCTGACATTGGTGCTGCTACTGCTCTCAGGATCAAGGGAGGGTCAGAGTGAGGCGGTGAGATTAGGGGAGCTCTTGGCTGGCAGCCCTGGTCTTTGGGAAGCTGACCCTGCCAACCACCAGTGCCCACATTGGTGACCCTGTTGTAATCCTTATGATAACCCAGTTATATTCAGGCAGTATTGTGCTTCTTCATATTGCAGATGCGGGCACTGAGAGTGTGTGCCTTGCTTAATAAAAAAATTCCTTCAGTAGCACCTTAAAGACCAACTAAGTTTTTATTTTGGTATGAGCTTTCGTGTGCATGCACACTTCTTCAGGTATCTGAAGAAGTGTGCATGCACACGAAAGCCCATACCAAAATAAAAACTTAGTTGGTCTTTAAGGTGCTACTGAAGGAATTTTTTTATTTTACTTCGACCCAGACCAACACGGCTACCTACCTGCCTTGCTTAAGGCTGCCTACTTGAGTGCATGGCAGAGGTGGCTATAAGTGGCTGCCAATTACTACTAGCCATGGTGACTATGCTCTGTGATGTCATGCACAACATCAACCCCCCCCCCACAAGGTGCTAGAGCAGGCATCCCCAAACTTCGGCCCTCCAGATGTTTTGGACTACAATTCCCATCTTCCCCGACCACTGGTCCTGTTAGCTAGGGATCATGGGAGTTGTAGGCCAAAACATCTGGAGGGCCGCAGTTTGGGGATGCCTGTGCTAGAGCTAACACACACAAACAAACACTTTATGCAACTTTCAGTAGTTCCTAATAAGGAATTCCTTCCTTGATGTAAAGAACCCCATCATATGTTTTCAGGTAGCAAATGCTTCTTTGCGGATAAGGTTAATGAATGCTGTTTACCAAAACCATCTCTTTCTTCCTTTCTAAACTTAGGGGACTCTTGTGGAAAATAGATGTTAAAAAAACAAAAAACCAACAACAACAAATAAACCCTCCACACATTTCACCAGAAGCCTGTTTTAAAGTTCCTGAACAGACATTCTGGTCTAATGATCTCTCATAACTAGGAGACACTGTAGCACCTTTACCTCTATAGTTTTCCTAGTACTGCTGCAGTAAAATGCCCTCTGTAGCCCTTCTGGCTAATTAAGAGATGGAGAATAAAAATACTGCAGGAATGTAATGCCTTCCCTAAGCTATCTATTTATATTCACAAAGCAAGCATAGCTTAAGTGAATGCAGGCATTTCAAGGTTTCAGTGGTTCTTTGTTTATGGCCCATTGATATCTGCACTGTCAAATTTCCAGCCTTGTCAGGAAAAAGCAAATAT
This sequence comes from Zootoca vivipara, assembly GCF_963506605.1. NCBI lineage: Eukaryota > Metazoa > Chordata > Lepidosauria > Squamata > Lacertidae > Zootoca > Zootoca vivipara. Next base: position 35,559,636 of record NC_083277.1, on the reverse strand, counting down.
TACTCCCTAGCCTCCTACAGCTTAGCTGAGACATCCAAGAATTCATTATAAATTGGTGGTGGGAGGGGGGGATGATTATGCATTATGAATTAGTGAAGACTGACATGCAGCAGCTAGACTATATGCTACCTCTCCAAGGCCTGGCAAAACTGCTTTGCTAATCGGAGTCACAAAGAGGGAAGAGGCGAATATTTGAAGGGGCACTACAAAAGTGACAAGCTCTAAATGATTATGGCGGTCCCAGCGTGAATTGTACACACTGTCCCTCAAGCAGGACTCAACTCAATTGTTATCATGGCCTCCCCTGAATAAGGAATTTGCCCGTTCATCAAGCCGGAAAAGTCTTGCTGTCCTCCTCTTCCTCCATTTTGAGTATGTACAGTGAAGAAGTTTGATTTATTTTCAGAGTGGGCATGAGTAGGGAGCTTGAAGAGTAACAGTCTTGGCTCAGAAGTGCTTTTCAGAAGAAATGTGGTCACATGCCATTCCGTTTTGTAGACCAGTCTTCTTTTTGGATAATTTAGCTAGCCGATGATGCTGGCTGACATTTTAAAGGCTCCCAAGGTGGTCTACAAAAATCTGTGAGAAGATCGTAGGGAACATACCAGGTTCCTCATCTAAGAGACAAGACACAAAAGGAAAAGAGACTGGGCAGGGAGGGAGGAAGGAAAAAGCAAGCTTGGCTACTAATTCCTAGTTACAGAGATCTAATAATAAATAGTGCAAAGAGAAGAATACAGTGGAACCTTGGTTTATGAACACCTCGGTTTACGAATTTTTGGTTTACGAACGCCGCGGACCCATCTGGAACGGATTAATTCACTTTCCATTACTTTCAATGGGAAAGTTTGCTTCAGGTTAAGTACGCTTCAGTTTAAGTACTCCGTGGACTGTTTGGAACAGATTAATCCACTTTCCATTACTTTCAATGGGAAAGTTCGCTTCAGTTTATGAACCAATTGTGTTCATAAACCGGAACCAATTGTGTTCATAAACCGAGGTACCACTGTATGTGGAGAGGGGACAACAGGCCTCTGCTGCACACCATATTTCCTGGCAGTGGAGTCACTTCCACTTCCTGGTTCCGGAGAGGGGGGAAAGTTGATGGAGCAGTCAGAGCTGTGCAGTCACATCAGCAAGGCCAATCCACTGTGCCTGCCCATGTGCCCACATGGCATCAATCTCCCCACCACCTCATTCCTCATAGGCGGCAGCGACTCCACTGTCAGAAGGTCTTGGCTGTGGCACCGCTCCTCCTCAGCAACTGCTCCTAAGAATCACAAGTTGAAGGTCTTTTGACAGGGCCAGTAGAGTGGTCCCGCAGTTCCAGCTGCCTCTCTCTCAAACTGCTGGAATGGCTGCTGTAGGTGAGGTAGAGTGCCAAGTGGAGCAAGAATATTTATTTAAGAATTATTTAAGAATATTTATTTATGGGTGCATTTGTGTGTTTTTTATAGGTGTATTTGGGGGGGGTGTCAACATTTAGTTTTGGCTGAGCTAAACTGTTTTTGCTGCTATTGAGGCATTTTGTACTTCAATTTTAGGGTATTGTTTCAATATTTATTAACGTGAGATGTTTGTTTGGCCTGTTAATATTAGTATGTCTGTTTATTTTAATTGTTAATTATCCTGAAATGTTGTCATAGGGGGGAATACATGATCTTGCAAAAAAAATAAATTGCCTGAACTTGGACTAATACAGCTGCCCACCAGATTTCATACTTGTCCAAATATGGTGATGCAGTAACATGGATCAGACCATTAGAATAATAATAATAATAATAATAATAATAATAATAATAATAATAATCAGGTACACCCTTCAACACCAGGGGTCACACAGTGATACTGCATCCATTCAGAAATACAGCTCACTGGCCTACCTAGAGAGTTTTAAGGATACATTTTTTCTGATGAAATGCCATTCGGTGAAGTTGATTAGGCAATGCACTTTAAAAGTAAACAACATGGGGTTATAATGTATGTGTGTGAGAGACAGACAGAGAGACACAGAGAGAAGGAGCTTTTGAGCTTTAATTCTGAAGTTTGGAGCGAGCTGTGAGATGGCCATATTTGCTGATGACACCAAACAAAAGGGCGGTAAAAAGCCAAAGGGATTGCAAGGAGCTCAGAAGCAGAGAGAGTGGTGTTGTGCTCATGTCCTCCTTGCAGGCTTCCCATTGGTATCTGGTTGACCACTGTAAGAACAGGATCCTGGACTAAATGCAACTGGGGCATTCTGCATGAGCTCTGGTCCTTCCCTTGATGTTTCTCTAAGATGCCAATAACATTCCTTTGAAATGCATTCTGATTCATTTCGCCAAATTACATGATCTCATCCAGAAAAATAGAGGTGCGGTCAATTGTGCAGGCTGTTGCATATGCAGGAAACAAGAGAAGGGCAGGAGAAACCTCGGGTGAGGGGGGGGGGACTTTAAAATGAAAATGCAATTTACAGGCAGAACAATAACTAAGTAAACAAAGTATCTGGATAATGAACAAACAGTGGTTATTATTAACAAGGAAGATGTGGCAATATGGTCCCCAGCTGTCTCTTGTCAACTGAGGGACTGATTATCTGTGAAAAGATGTCGTTTTTGTGAGAGACATGCATGAGATAGGAATTGCAGTAGAGCTTGCATGCTGAGAGTGTCATGGGGGACCTCCCCATTTTCATGTCTGGCTCTATTATCACCTAATGATGATGCCTGGAGGTTACTTATTATCCCCGCTGCTGAAAGGAGACTGTCTGGTGTTTTTCTGGAACTACTCTTTAGGTACTGTACTAGATTTTCCAAGAAGGAGTTTGCAGTGGAATTACTTTGCACAGAGTTGGTATTATTTGTGTGCAATGGGAACTGCTACATTACGAGTTGGTACTGTGTCCTTCCACAAAAAAAAGTCTTAGTAAATACCCCCTCAAAAACCCACAATGCACAATGTAATAACCCCCTCAAAAACCCACAATGCACAATTGCTCTTACTGCTCAGTTCCTGTTTGCCCTGACTCAGCCTCTCCTATGTTGGCCACAGACCCTTAAACATGCTGACATTTCATTGGATGCCCGGACAGAACACCCAAGCTCCTTTCTGAACAGAGAAGAGGCACAAAGAGTGTGGGAGTGGTTCTTATTATTGATTTAGTGTTGGGGGGGGGTTAAGCTGCATAATTTTGTTGTTCTGACTCTTTTCCTGCTCTCTCTGGCAGTCATTTTGTACTTTGCCATGCCCCTGTAACAGTCATTTGGGGACAGGTGCCCATGACACTTTCTCAAAACTCCATCTGTACCCACTGGTCCAAAAAGTTTAGCAACCACTACTCTATATCTATGGGCATTTTGCATCTGCAATGTTTATACACAATGTTCAAGAAAGCAGTCCCTAAGGACCATTTGATTGCTGGCCCCCATATATGTTTATAACCTGAAGCTGTTTTTAGTATGTAGTCCAAACCCCTGCAATGCAGAAATATAATCTAAAGCATCAATGACAAATGACAATCCAACCTTTGTTTAAAAATCTCCAAGGAAGGTGAATCCACCACCTTTTGTGTGAGTCTGTTCCGCCATCAAATAACTTTTACCACCAGAAAGTTCTTCTTTATGTTTAGTCAGAATCTCCATTCTTGTACCTCAAAGTCATTGGTTCACATTCTTCTCTTGGAGCAGAAGAAAACAAGCTTGCTCCATCTTCCATGTGACAACCCTTGAGATATTTTAAGATGGGTATCACAGTCTCCTCTCAATCTCCTCTTTTCCAGGTTAAACATACCTAACTCCCTCAACTGTTCCTTATGAGGCTTGGTTTCTAGACCCTCCTCTGCCCACATTCCAGATTGTCGATATCCTTCTTCTCTTCTAGTGCAAGGTTCTAAAGTGGGTGGTCATGGACCTGAACCAGGTATTCTTGGAGGAAACTGATTTTCTAAATCCATTTCAAAGCTTTTGAGGACTTGCTCTTAAAGGTGGAGGAGACATAAAGAAATGCATGGATAAATAACACAGCAGAGGCATTGTCCAGGACATGCCAAACACTCTGCATGGGGATATCAAAGGATGTGCTATCTAGGAATGAACTGTATTTTCCCAAAAGCAAAATGTAACACTTCTGCCAACAGTGTTGGCAGATGGCTAAGGGCAGCTTAGCCTTAAGAGAAAATGGCGGCAGAGATCGCACCACATGAGGACATTTATCTTTCATAATGGCCATTTTAGTTTAATCTTACACCAGTAAAAATGAGAGGATATAACCACTAAAAACACCAGGGCACACTCTGCTGTTTTATCCACATTGAGGAGCATTCAAGTCTCGTATCAATCATGTTCTTTTCAACTGCAGAATGTGTTGAGTGAGAGTCTAATCAATATTTAAAATCCAAAACCCAATAATGGGTGATTCTCTGGTGATTTCTTCCATAATCAGGCTTAGGTTCTACAAAATAAAAAACAAGCAGCAAATAAGGCATCACATTGCAGTTCAAACATTTCTGAAGACACTGCAAAAGTGATGGGATAACAGGTAACTTTGAGCTGAAGTTCAAAGTGTGCTTTAATTCCTTTCTCCAAAAAACCTGATTTTTATCTTCTTCTTTTTAAGTAATGGCGGTGTTGTGTTGCGCCGATATCATGTATGCAACTTTGGAGGAGAAAAAAAGCCCTGCTGACTGACTTCACATCCCCATTTCAGTTTATGCATTTCCCTCTTGAGCTTGCAACAGAAAGAGAATAAAAATTCTCATTGAAATATTTAAAAGAGAGGCGTAGTTGGATCTCTTCCTTTGCTTGAATGGATGACGAGCATCTGCTGCAAAGAGAAATAGGAACACAGTGCTGTAGGCCACGTCATTGTTATAGCTTTTGCCTTGCTCTTCTATTCGAAGCATGGCTTATCCAATATTATCTGTGAGCAAAAATGGTGAAAGAGAGAGAGAGAGAGAGAGAGAGAGAGAGAGAGAGAGAGAGAGAAGGGACAAAAGACACTTGCAATGAAACCCTCCAAGCTCTAAAAACCTTTTCATCTGCCGCCAGAGTGAAGTTACGGCATATGAACTGTCCCTCGGTCCTGCGCTGTGTATGGATTGCCTTTGGGGAGATCAGAAAGGTGATGATGTTGGTAAATATATACTCCTGCCCTATATGTTTAGGGGCTCTTCACAAAGCAAGTGAATTCAGGGTGACTGAGCAAACAGAAACAAAGGTGAAATGCAGGGAGAGGGGGAGGTAAGGGCTTGTGTGCATCTGTGGTTCTTTTCTTGTCTCTATTTGTATTCATGCACTGAGTAGGAATGAGTATGTGCAGTATTATAGGCAGTTGTGTTCCCAAAGGCTAGGATGCTGGCAGCTATCGGAAAAAGCAGAGAGATGGGCCAGTTGCAATAGACTGGTGTCTGTGAGGCTGAAGGCATGCCAATGGTTCCAGTCTAGCTCACAGTCACAAAATACATTTAAATCACTATGATGCCAACTTTCAACTGCCATGGCTTCTTCCAAACAATTATCGGAGCTGTAGCCTGTTAAGGGCGCGGCGCTGAGACGAGACCCCTGTTCTACTGCCAGAGCCATAATACTCAGAGCGATCAATCCCTCTTCATAAGGAGTACAGATAATTTGCTCCAAGTGGGGAGAGGGATGCGCTGGAAATGGGAACGGGGTGTCTCTATGGCTGCATCTACACAGCTGTTGAAAAAATGCTCTGAAAATGCTCTGAAAAAAAGAAACAATTTTAAAGCTCACAATGGAAAATTCTATAGTTTTGATTTCAGCTCTACAGCGCCATCTGGTGTCACTTATAACGCATATGTAACATGTTAATTTTTTAAAAAATTCCTTCCACTAGTTTTTAATTTTTTAATTTTGTTTTGACTACGCCAGACCAACACAGCTACCTACCTGTAACTAGAACTATGTTATTTTTACTAATGTAGTAAATGTACTACTAATGTAGTAATGTAGTCTGCAGTCATGGGATTGTTGTCTATCACATGACGGTATGTGTTTTTCATTCCACAGAGTGGGAAGTGATGAAGACAGGATGTTTGTGTAACTGTGTTCCTTAAGTGGGACTATTGTCCTTTGTTCTCTCTCTTTGCTGTCTGATGCTAGAGAGAGAGGGAGCCATGTTGCAGTGCTCCGTGTGTGTTTATATATAAATAAAATAGATTAGCCAAATGCTGAGTTGCTGAGGTCTGTTACGCAATTGCGAACACTCTGCGGATCCCTGAGTGTGGTGATGTCAGTTGGCATCAGTCACTGTGATGTTTGGGCTGGAGAAAGCTTTTGAAGCTCCCAAACGATCGACCAGGAAGGAGGCAACATGCCAGTTGGGCATGCGTCTCTGCCAGGGTCCTACTCGAAAGTAGGAGAGCCTAACAGCTGAGTCCTGTGACTCCTGGTGAAGTTTGGACTCACAGCAGCTATGCCCCTCTGGTTAGGGACCCTGATAGATCACTTAATGCTCTAGGGGATTTCCCAGTGGACAGAGCAGGTGTTCCTTGTCTCACTGTGGAATGGTGAGATGGAAAGGTACTGAAGGCCGCTGAGAGATTGAGCAAAAGGAGCAGGCTTGCACTTCCCGTGTCACACTCTCTTTAAAGGCCATTGGTCAGGGAAACCATGGCTGAGTCAGTCCCCAACCCAATCCTGAACCCTGACTGGTATGAATTGAGATACTCAGTCTCATCCAGGAATGTCTGCCTGTGTTCCACCACAACCCTCTCAATCACTTTCACCAAGATGGAAGAATTTGTGACCAGTGGACACTTGTTACAGTCCATTGGGACCAGGGTTGGCTTTTTCAATAGTGGTTAGACTACCATCTTCTTTGATGCAACAGGCACCACCCCTTCCCATGAGAAGACATTCGCCACTCACTGAACCCCATATGATCAATCCTTCCTGGCTTGATTTCACCAGCTATGATGGACAGTTTCCACCACTAGTCGTTGCCCCGCCCCCACCATCTTTGCTGGCTCGGGTTGATGGGAGTTGTAGTCACAAAAGCACCTGAAAAAAAGAAGGTTGGTGAAGGCTGATTCGGGGTAATTTTCTGAGAGAACGGGGAAAATTGTAAGCAACAGAAAAATGCATCCCATGCTTTGGTTTCTGTATGGCACAAAGCACCACATATTTCATTTTCATTGCACTGCCTTTTTCATTGACATAATTGCCTCTGAAAGAAACTCACGGGATGAAGAGTAACTGGGAGCCACTGTGCTGTTTTCTAATTGATTTGGTGAGCCTTTTTTTTAAAAAAAAGTTGACAACTAAGTTACTATGAATTGTTATGTGCAGTGACATCTGGTGATGAATGGGCAAAATCTGTGATCAATCTAATTCGAAATTGTCCTTCCATTAAATGTTTCTTAATAGTGTTAGTGATCTCAGTAATTGATAATATCACACCCTTGGGCACTGATACAGGAAGTGCTAAATGAAAAGACATAGATGCCAATACAGTGAGGGGCATTGCACAGGCAGGTATCTGAAAGTGGATAAACTCACTAGATGTTCAAGGGGCTGCTGTGGGGAAAGGCACTCACATCCAACAGCCTGGTTCATGCTAGTTGTTGTGACCACAATTCAGAGATGCACAGATGCAGCAGAGAGGTTATGTGTTTTCTGGTCATGAACTTCCTTCTTTCCTGGCAAGTTTACGACAGAGCCTAGGGCGCTGCCGATCAGAAGGTTGGCGGTTCGAATCCCCGCAACGGGGTGAGCTCCCGTTGCTCGGTCCCTGCTCCTGCTAATCTAGCAGCTCAAAAGCATGTCAAAGTGCAAGTAGATAAATAGGTACCGCTCTGGCGGGTAGGTAAAATGTGTTTCCGTGCACTGCTATGGTTCACCAGAAGCGGCTTAGTCATGCTGGCCACATGAGCCAGAAGCTATATGCTGGCTCCCTCGGCCAATAAAGCGAGATGAGCGCCGCAAACCCAGAGTCGTCCGCAACTGGACCTAACGGTCAGGGGTCCCACAGAATGCCATTTAGTTGCTGTTTAACATTCCTATCAGAAGCCATTGGTTGTGGTCATTTAGACATTTGGAGCAAAGCATTCTCTGTATGCTGATGATACCCAACTCTATCTGAATTAGATGTGGGTGTAAACCCAGAACCAGTGGCTATTGAGTGCTGGATGAGGTCCAGCAAACTGGATCCTGAATGTCTTGTAGGTGAGTGGGTCTACTGTCCAGATTATAAATCACTTACCTATTCTGGATGATGTTGCACTCCTTCTGAAGAAATAAACATGGTGTCTGGGAGTACTCAGGCTACTGTACAGGCAGTCTGGAGGTCACAGGGACCATGCTGAGGATGGTTGCACTGAGGAGGATTGGTGGGAGTCACCCCCTCCCCCTGGTCCTGAATCTTCCCAGGAACAAGAGGATAGTGTAGATTTGGAACAATGGTTTGCAGAGGGGCATAGTTCAGAAGGCAGAAGCTGGGAAATACTGTACTGGATGGGGAACAGCTAGAAGAAGAAGAAACTCTGGGGGGGGAGAGGGTTAACAGATCCCCAGTCATTGAACAGCATTTCTCCACTGCCCTCCCCAAAGTTGAGAAGAGCTCAGAAAGTCGCAGAACAGAAAGTGCAGAGGGTACAAACTCAGATTACAAGGCGTAGGAGTGACATAGATTAATAGGGACAGAGGGGGAGTGAGCCTTAATTGGGAGCGCTGCCATTTCTAGGGAGACGTGTTCTTTTATCTCTCACTGTGATTATTAAAGAATCTAACTGGTAAGATGTTCCTTTCATTTGATCGATTATGGACTGCCATGGGGCAGGAAGCTGATGAGAATGGGCCTTTCTAGTGGTGGCTTCCCGGTTGTACTCTGACCTCAACATCCAGAGGCCCCAGCTCTGGCTGGTGTGCCAGTTTGTTCCCTTCTTGGACAAAAATGGCAGTTGAATACCAGTTTCTGGGAACTGCAGGTGGGCTATTGCTCTCATGTCTGTCTTCCCAGCTTCCCACAGGCACCTGGCTAGCCACTGTGAGAACAGGATGGAATGTGATTACTAAGACCCAGCATGAGTTTCTCAAAAACAAGTCACGGCAGATGGTTATGTTTATCACTCCTTGGAATTAGGATAGGACGTGTGTGTGTGTGTGTGTGTGTGTGTGTGTGTGTGTGTGTGTGCCAGCAATTATAAATAATAATGTAAATAATACTGTGGAAGGGTCTTCATAAGGACTCAGTGGGTTGGGAGAACTGTGGTTGATGCTGTGCATTTAAATTGGTGGCAGGAAGGGAATGGATATTTGGACTGGGGAGGAGAAAGAGAAAGGAAGGAAGGAGTGCTGATTTTCCCAGAATGTTTTGAAATAAATCAAATTCTCGGCCACAAATCTCTTAATGAATGTATAATCTGATATTATCAATAGGTTCTTGTTTCCCAGGATGTTTGGGACTGTTGTCAAATCAGTCTTTCATTTTTCTTTCATGATCAACAGGTTTCAATAAAAATGTCACTTTCAACAGGTAGAAAAGATGAGATGGACAAATCACAGCTGTCTGCCTACCAGAGAGAATAATACCAATCTAAAACTGGGGCTATAAATGTCATCGTTAGATTTCCCTACCATTCATATTAACTTCCTTGATGGATGGATGGAAGAAATTTAAATTGCTATATATTCTGAAATCATTAGCAAAATTCCTGTTGGGTCTATGAGAAACAGTTTTTTGTTTCTTGGCTGGGAGCCTGGGGGGTGAGCAATCCGTGGTTTTTCCAGGTGTTGTTGGACCACATCTCTGATCACCCCTGATCACCCCTGACCATTGACCAAGTTGGCTGGAGCTGATGGGAACTGGAGTTCAACAACATTTGGAAGGCTCATCCCTGCTTTAAGCTGCAAAGAGGTAATCAGTGAATCTCGCCCATTTGTCCTTTGAAGCTGCGAAAGGTCCTATAAACTGATAGTGAACTCATTTCTTCTTGTCAATACTTCCGTAGTCAAAATAGTGCAATCCATGCACAAGAGGGAGGTAGCACAAGGTTTGCAGAAATAAGCAGGAAAACTTTAGGGAAAGAACTAAGGAGCATACTCTGTATCTGCAGAATGATGAGTGTCCACATAGCTGCCAAGTTTTCCCTTTTCTCACGAGGAAGCCTATTCAGCATAAGGGAAAATCCCTTAAAAAAAGGGATAACTTGGCAGCTATGGAGTGTCCATTGGTAGGAGACTGGAAAACCAAGGGAAATGCAATTGAATAGAGAATATTGTTGGGATGTTAAATAGGAGCATTCCATACCCCACATTCCCCCCCTGCATATCTCACTTGTTTCTCCTAATAAAGATCATACACTTTTGCTTTTATATTGCAATAATGTTTGACAGAAGGGTAGGGGAACGACTTTGCCCAGCAGCGTGGTCACTTGGAGAGCAACAGGGGAGGGGAGGTTATATCTCCACATTGTGTACTTGGGGGATCCCATCATGCAAATAGTCCTGCAGGATCTCATGAGAAGGAGGAGGAAGCATTGGTTGGGAGCCATTTTGCCCCACAAGCTTCCCACCTACCCATCTCCAGTGTTAGAGCCTCACTGGGCTACTTGGGTTGCTGATTGACAGCTGCAGTTTCTGAACCATCTTCACAGGCAGCCAATCCAATGTCTAACCAGACATTACCAGAAGAGCATAGAGAAGTTAGGCTGCCTTTGCCCAGATAGGGGTGCAGCTGGCGCACAGTCAAAGCTGATGGAAGGCATTCCACACCACTTGAAAAACATGAAATACATGAAAGGATGGAATACGAAAGACAAGATTGTTCAATCCTATGCCTAGAGTGGATACATACTAGGGAGTGTAAACCACTGAGGACTTCCTTCCATGTGCCCTTTTTATGTTTTGAACTATTTATTGCAACAAATTGCAATGCAACTCTTTTGTAGCCACAGCCAATAGAATTGCTGCATAATGCATAAAGCAATTCTTAGTGGGACCTGATACTGTTACAGTGGTACCGCGAGTTACAACGCCTCAGGTTACAAACGCTTCAGGTTACAAACTCCGCTAACCTGGAAGAGTTACCTTGAGGTGGGAACTTTGCCCCAGGATGAGAACGGAAATCATGTGCCGGTGGCGCAGCGGCACCAAGAGGCCCCATTAGCGAAAGCACACCTCTAGTTAAGAACAGTTTCAGGTTAAGAACGGACCTCCGGAATGAATTAAGTTTGTAACTAGAGGTACGGCCGTACTAAAAAAAAAAGTGATCTCATCATCTAATCACTTGGGCTATTACCCACAGTTGCTTCAATTATTTCAGGACAGTTATATTAAGACCAAGCAACTATCCTATTGTTACAAATAATTTGTGGAGTGTGGTCATTTCCACTGCATCGCACAGGGAAATTTTCACCACCTTGTGACAAATGGCTGTGGACCTCTACTCGCACCCTGAGGATTTTGTAGTCTTCGTCTTTTTTAATCATCAAAGGTAGACTTTTCATGCAGTCTTCCTGAAATGATCAAAATGAGTTGCTATTAAAAAAGCTCAGCCATCTTTTGGCATATAAAAGCTTCTGGCAGTGCAGGTCAAGATAGCAGTATGTGAGCCATCACATCTTTAGAAGACGAGGAATGTGGAGATGTAATATCCTGCCAGGCCGTGTTCAGCCTCACCACAGCTCTCCCATCAATCAGTTGTTGTCAGCTCAGGAGCCAGTGAGAAGGTGTCCACAGTACATGGGACAAAATGGTGTAAATGTAATGAAAATCAGTAAGACTCTATTTTCCCTACTGAAAAAGGAATTGAATTTCTCAGGCATGTGGCAAGGGGATGTTGATTAAACATAAAACAATGCTATAAAAATGGCAGTATAAAAGAGTCGCGCTCGGGAAAAAAATGGTTGTGTGATGAGATTTCCCCTTGTAAAACTCAATCTAGTTTCATGTATTTTGTCTACAATTTCATGTTCAAACTCTGCTCGTTCCCAACTTTGTTTGCCTTGACTTGACTTGTATGACACAACTTCCCTCCCTCTCTTTTTGTTACTGTTTTCCTCTTTGTGTATGCAATCCCTTTAGGTTTTAATTTTTTAAAGAAAGTTCCCAAATGGCATACAAGCACATAACAGCTCACAGTATAATAGGTTCAGCAGTCTGCTGCTTGTTTGTACATGTCACAGCATACTGAAAAAGATCAATACTTTCCTTTAAAGGTGGCCCCACTGGGAATTGAGCATCATGAAATATGAATAGCTGTCTAATCTCTCTCTCTCTCTCTCTCTCTCTCTCTCTCTCTGTGTGTGTGTGTGTGTGTGTGTGTTTCTGTGTCTGTGTGTAATCATTAGAATAGCATCTGCTGTTACTCTGGTGATAACCCAATAATAAAAGTTTGGGCGACAGTTCCCCCAGTATCAAAGTTATGAGAATAACTGCAATAGAGAAATGAGGCCATGATTAGATATTATGTAGGATGGGGGGGGGGGACACACGCGGGTGGCACTGTGGGTTAAACCACAGAGCCTAGGGCTTGCCAGTCAGAAGATAGGCGGTTCGAATCCCCACGACGGGGAGAGCTCCCGTTGCTCGGTCCCAGCTCCTGCCAACCTAGCAATTCGAAAGCACGTCAAAGTGCAAGTAGATAATAGGTACCGCTCCATCGGGAAGGTAAACGGCAATTCCGTGTGCTGCTCTGGTTCGCCCGAAGCGGCTTTGTCATGCTGGCCACATGACGTGGAAGCTGTACGCCGGTTCCCTCGGCCAATAAAGCGAGATGAGCGCCGCAACCCCAGAGTCATCCGTGACTGGACCTAACGGTCAGGGGTCTCTTTACCTTTACCTTAGGATATGGGGGAGCCAACATGGTGCCTTCCAAATTTTGGACTTCACCTCTTACGGAGGTACCATCTGGAGAGTACCATGCTGGCTATCTTTGATGTTGGATATTAATTTTAAAAGTCAACCTCTGTTTCATCCACCCTTTAGAGCTGGCTTAGGCAATATGTGGACCACAGGCATCCTATACTATCTGGAAGTATGTCCCACCAACCTACTTTAGAGTAGGCATGTGTAAGATTGTACAGTAAATTCTTGGACTTGATAGCTGTGGGTGTCTGCTCTGCAAGTTGATGGTGTTTTGTCATATATTTATTTTTGAATTTTTGAATCTAATCTTTTCTCTTTTGCCTTGCACAGTGTACTTGCTAGGACCATTTCAGATCTGACATTTCCTGCAGCATCTTCAAACATGGCAATTAAATGACTGGTTGTGGAGGATATTGGTGGTGTTACTGGATCAGTGCCTTGGTTAACTCATTCACTAGATGTTTTTGGTAACAGTACTGAGGTGCTGAAAGAAATTCCAACTGGAAGATCAAATATTTGAGGATAAATTTTATTTATTTATTGTTCATTTCATGCTGGAGATCATATGGTATAGCTTTTTCAGTGCAGTATGCGTTTGGCTTCTACAGTTATTGAAGGTATCCAATACTGTCAATCAAAAGAATAGGGGGAGAGAAACTTTCAGCAATCCTCCTTCTCCCTGCAGCTCCCATCACCTCCCCTAAATCTGCTCTGGGTACCTCCCTGCCAATCCCCTGGACTATGTTTGGGATCACAGGGAGGCGGAATCCCTAAAAACTGCCTCCATCCCCTATTCCACAGATAGAATCCTTTAGTGAACAGAAAGCATTGGGTACCATCTCCCGTACTTACAACAGCCTTAGTCTAGAGTGGAAATGAAGTTACCGGTCTTTTGTTATTGTGGCAAGGAACTAGACACTGGAAGGCAAGAGGCAGACTGGAAAGGAATAGAAGAGAGCCAATTAGCAGTTCCAGATCAGTGGCTGGACTTCTTCATACTGAGGCTGGACTAAACTAGGACAAATGTTTGGATTAGTTCAGAAGTGCCCTACAGGATCAAACCAAAGGCTCATCTGGCTGGGCAGCCCAGCCAGATAGGTGTGGTATAAAATCAACAACAACAACAACAACAACAACAACAACAACAACAACAACAACATAGTGACATATCAGATGACTTTTGCAGGGCCGTCTTGAGCAGATTGCGCGCCCTGGTGCTGAGGGGCGGAGATCGCTCCGCCGCCCGCCCTGCCCTCGCAGGGTGCAATTGGTTTCCACGCGGCTTTGCCGCGCGGCGCCCTCCTTGCCAGGCCAGCGCCCAGCTTACCAGCCCACTGCCATCGTGCACTGCGCCACCGGGGGGGGGGGGGGGGCTATGTAGAGCCGGCCCTGGACTTTTGTATCATCTACAAACTTGTTGGGTTCACTCCCAACTCCAGATCTTTTAGGAATAATCACACAGCACCAATCCTAATACATAATTTAGGGGACTCCAATGCTTCCTTCCATTACAACTCTCCCAAACCCTTTCCAACCCTTCCTTTCCTTTAAAGAGTTCTCAATCCATGTGAAGAGGCAGCCTCTTCATTCACAGCTGCTATGTTGCTTAGAATCTTTGGGTATCAAAATCTTTGAAGTCCAGTAGATGGTGTCCACTGGGTCATGCATATCTGTGTACTTAGTTGTGGCATTTATAGCTTGGTGAAGCAGGATATCCTTTTGTAGAAGTCACAATCCCAAGTTTAAGAGTGCTTTACACCAAATTACATAGGGCAGAATTAGCTGAGTGCATGTATTTTCCTCAGGTCTGCCATGGGTTCTTTTTTCTTTTTAAAAAAATATTGTTGCATTGGCTTCTTTCCAGTCCTCTGGTGAGGAACCTGATTTTAATGATGTTGCATATTTTTGTCAAAAGATAAGCATTTTCACATTTGAGTTCTTTTCAGAATTCTCAGTTGACTGCCAGCAGGCCTCAGTGACTTGTTAATTTCTAATTTCTCAATTAGCTCAAAAGCTCCATCTTTTGTCACCTCCATTTGACATAGCCCCTCAGATGTTGGCCCTGAAAACATTACACTTTATTCTGTGTTGGGCCTGTGGGAGCTGGCAAGGCATTTATTCTTTGGTTCTATTTGAAAATCTGGTATTGCAACATTTTCAAAAAGGATTCTTATCCATTTTACTTTCCTCCTTTTAAAGAGCAGAAGCCCTGTTGGGGCATGTAAGTAAAGCCTACAGGCAAGCAGAGTAGCTGGGGAAAAGTAATGCTAAATTGTGTCCCCACCTCCACCTCCTTTTTGCTATGTTCATTACCCTCCATGAGTTGAATGGCAAAGTCTGCATTGGGGAGTCTCATCTACCAGTGGAGGCACTTTACATAGACAAAACTTTTCTATGTGATTTTACATAGGCTTTTGTTTTTTCCCCAGTTTTTTTAGAATGTATTTTTATTAAATATTTTATTGGTCTACAGAAGTATGTGCAATGTCTCCCTCTTTTTCAAGTAACATTTTTTGTTGTTGTTGTTTAGTCATTTAGTCGTGTCCGACTCTTCGTGACCCCATGGACCAGAGCATGCCAGGCACATTTTTTACAGATCAGTTTTGTTTGTTGAGACATTAGGAAGAGAAGGGGGAGAGAGGTGGAGGGGGGAGAGGTGAGTGGGGTGGGGTCGGGTGGTGATGTTTCTATTTTACTTAATATACGTGGGGTTTTGTGTTAGCGTCATTTGTACAGGTTCTTTGCTATTCACTTGTGTTCCTTTGTTTTGTTATAACAATTTAATTTATGACTTATTTATAGCGGTGGGGTTTTTTTTGCTGTGTTTAGATCCACCCTTAGAATTATAGAGTTGGAAGCTATCCTAAAGGTAAAGGGACCCCTGACCATTAGGTCCAGTCGTGACCGACTCTGGGGTTGCGCGCTCATCTCGCATTATTGTCCGAGGGAGCCGGCGTATAGCTTCCAGGTCATGTGGCCAGCATGACAAAGCCGCTTCTGGCAAACCAGAGCAGCACATGGAAACGCCGTTTACCTTCCCGCTGTAGCGGTTCCTATTTATCTACTTGCATTTTGACGTGCTTTCGAACTGCTAGGTTGGCAGGAGGAAGCTATCCTAAGGGACATCTAATCCAACCCCTTGCAATGCAGGAATCACAACTAAAGAACCCCGGACAAATGGTGCCTTTATTACATATCTTTAGCACCAGACAAAAATGTTTCTCTATATCCATGCCTTTGGATGATTAAACATTCTATGGCCTTTAGTATTTGTTGGGGGGGGGAGAGTTATTGGTGTTTTATGTTTTTAAGGTGTATTTTTTTAATGGGGTTATCTCTGTTTCATATCAAAAACAACCATGAACCTACCTCTCTCTTTAGAAAAGTGATTTGATTGTATAGATACTAGGTTTAAGATGACCCCCCCTTTATCCGCTTGCCTGGTCAACTCCATAGCAAAAGTATAATTTATTGTTTTCCCAAGGCAACTTGAATAGATATAATTTCAGTGAAACCAAATTTCTAACATTCCATGGTTGCTAATCCTTTAGCTTTTTTAATTTTTTAAAATTTTCTATGTGCCTCTTATTCTAGCTGTTCCTTAATTATCTTAGAGCAGAAAAATAATGGGCTCATGCAGTTTTAATACGGGCACCAAAATATTTACCCTCCTTAGAAATAAATATATTGCCAAGACCTCGGCTTTATTAATTTCCCCCCAGCTCTATAACCACCCCCCCATGGGTGTGCATATTAAATTATCCATCACACACAGACAGAGAATCATACAGGATTCTGCTAAATGTCAGCTTTATTTACAGTTTCAAACATCCAATTTAGGATTAATGCACCAACTTTCCTGATGAAAATGACAACCAGTAATGGGGAAAATACTTGAAACTTTGCACCATTGAATGTTAGCTTGCAAAACTTGTGAAAGAAAATCTGGAGCATGCACCTCACATCAAACAAAAAACATGTTTGCTAAAGCAGAAAAGACTTCAGTACGTAGTATAAATCTACCCTGCTGGCCAGCATAGCTATATTGCTTTCCTTAATGGAACTCAATGGCTGGAAGTAATAGATTAACAGTGATGCATAGTTTTAATCAATGGTGATGCACATGCTATCGGACATTGAGAAGGCAATGTTTGCAATCTGCAGTTCTTCACTCATTTCAGTCCCATGTCTCTTTCATAGTTGTTTTGCTTACTGTAACATAAAGTGGATTAACCTGTATCCTCAACCCTGTTCTTATGCACCTGAACAGGAATGTGTTCAAAGCACTGGACATTAAGCAGATATAAACCATCATTTTGCACAACGTATCTTTAATATGTACTCAGGAATTTCTATTGACTTATTGGTTTCTACAAAATCAAATTTCACAGTATGACTGGATAATGACAGCAGCCGCGAAATTATGTTTTGAAGAAGTGAAAAAGCCACAGTCAGGCAAATACTGATAGTGAGCCATTTGCTGTAATGACAGTCATTTTGTGAAATGACTGAGTTCACACTGCGACTACAAGACCAGCCGAAGTTACCGGTGCCTGCAGGAGAAAATCTAAATGGCAATTCCTTTCACTAATTAACATGGGGGTTGAGTAATCCAATGGGAAATCCTTCAGCACAAATCCTATTGAAGTAGCTGAAAGTAGTTCAAGAGCACTGATCACAGCCTCCTTGTTTGTTTTGTGGGCTTCCAGTGTTTTCTGTCCCATGAGTCAGATCTGTTTGTTGCCACTTTGCTGCTCTTTAATGCCAACAGTTACCAACTTCACCTTACAGTAGGACCAACGCTATAAACGGCGTTTCCGTGTGCTCTGGCACTCGTCACAATTTTCCGTGAGCCAGAAGCGGGTTAGTCATGCTGGTCACATGACCCATATGTAAACAAATGTCAGCTCCCTGGGCCTGAAAAGTGGAGATAAGCTTCACACGCCATAGTTGAATTTGACTGGACTTAACCCTCCTTTACCTTTACTCTTCTATCTATCTATCTATCTATCTATCTATCTATCTATCTATCTATCTATCTATCTATCTATCATCTATCTATCTATCTATCATCTATCTATCCACCTATCTATCCATCTATCTATCTACCTGGTCCAGGAATGGCCAAACCTGGCCCTCCAGCTGTTTTGGGACTACAATTCCCATCATCCCTGGCCACTGGTCGTGTTAGCTAGGAATGATGGCAGTTGTAGTCCCAAAACAGCTGGAGGGCCAAGTTTGGCCATGCCTGATCAAGTCTATTATCTAACTAATTGATTAGGTGGGACAAAGCATTCAGAAATTCCATTTGCTAATTTGATTGGAGAGCTTTGATTGGAGATTGGGCGGCTATCTGTCTGGGAAACCTTAGATGTGATTCCTGCATTGCAGGGGGTTGGAGTCGATTACCCTTGGGATCCCTTCCAACTCTACAATTCTGATTCTATGATCTTTATGGAATAATTGACATTATTGTATGCTAGCCTGGTTGTTTGGCATTTTCTAATGTGAAGGCTTTATATTATACTTAATCAAGTACAAGCAGAAGTCAATGATAGCCCAGACATCTGCCCGTGATATGGCTCAGAAATGATGGAGGCAAGTGCCGCGTGCTGTAATAAGTCAGATATTTTGCAAAACGAGCAAGAATTTTATGTATTCTTGATGCTTATGCTTCTATTAGCCTTATAATATTACTGTTTTCCAAAAATCTAATCCACCATAAACTGAATGAATGAGTGTATTATTGAATGGATGCTAGTGCTGCTGAAACTGCTGGAAGCTATTGGTCAGGCATTCCCAAACTGCCGCCCTCCAGATGTTTTGGCCTGCAACTCCCATGATCCCTAGCTACCAGGACCAGTGGTCAGGGGTGATGGGAATTGTAGTCCAAAACATCTGGAGGACCGAAGTTTGGGGATGCCTGCTATTGGTGGTTATCTGAAATAAAGAGAAATGTTGTCTTGGTTGCCATGAAGTGGGGTGAGGATTAGCAAGCTTGGAGAGGGTGTACGGGGGATTCTACTGTGAGAAATAGTTGTGACCTTCTTAATACATAGTCAATTTTCTCCGTTTATATTCAAACTACGTTCCAGTGGATATTTTGAATAAAGTGTCAGTGGATTGTAAAGGTGATTCATTAATCTGAACAAGTTAAGCTAAGAGTAACCTTCAGAAGTTATTATTATTATGTATTTATTGTAGCTATGCCTCGTATGTTAAAGGAGAATTGAGAAATTTAATTGCTAATGTTTTATATCTGTGACATTTCTGCTTTATTTGTAATCTATGCGGTGGCTAAAAGCAATAAATATTTATGGTATCGTAAATTTGAAGGAGGGTGGTAGTCACTGAAATCACTTGGATAAAGTAATAGTTAGACTTCCCTATAGATGAGGTCAAATCATTCTCATCTTCCCATCTTCTCATAATTTCTTTCTGCCTTCATAGGCACTGGCATTCACAAGGATGCAGCTGACAGCAGCTTTTGGACTATAATGGGCATTTTAGAAAAACAACAACAACTGAAGTTATACATTCACTGCCGTTATTAGTAGTTTTACACAGAGAGTGAATGATAGTTGAAAACATTTGTAAGAAATCGCCACCTACACTTGGAACTCCCTGCCTGTTGACATCAGACAGGCACCTTCACTGTATACTTTCTGGAACCTGCTAAAAACATTTTCATTTGGGCAAGCCTATCCAGACATATAGAATGCTGACATACATTTTAAACTGAGTTTTAGCATATTGTTGATTTTATTTATTGGGCAGATTAAACCTGTTCTTATTGGGCAGATTAAATTCTTTCTTTTTTTTGCCGCAACTTGGTGGAACTCAGTTTTGGCACTTTTCAGGTGAGTATCCTTGCTATTATCAGAGAATAAGGTGGGTGTTCATGGTAGAGATGGGAAGGCCTGGAAAAAAACAGGTCCACCCCCTTCCCCCCCCAGCTGTTTTTTCCCCCTGGAAAAATTGGAAAAACAAACAAACAGTTTGATATAGAATCATAGAATCATAGAGTTGGAAGAGACCACAAGGGCCATCCAATCCAACTGGCAGTAATCTACCACACTCTCTCATTGTCATTCTTAAACTAAAACATATTATATTTGGCTGAGCTTATGATAAAAATAACAAGTGATAGTCATTTCCATAAAACCTGAAAAGTTTGTCATAAATCAATAGAATCATAGAATCATAGAGTTGGAAGAGACCACAAGGGCCATCCAGTCCAACCCCCTGCCAAGCAGGAAACACCATCAAAGCATTCTTGGCATATGCCTGTCAAGCCTCTGCTTAAAGACCTCCAAAGAAGGAGACTCCACCACACTCCTTGGTAGCAAATTCCACTGCCAAACAGCTCTTACTGTCAGGAAGTTCTTCCTAATATTCAGGTGGAATCTTCTTTCTTGCAGTTTGAATCCATTGCTCCGTGTTCGCTTCTCTGGAGCAGCAGAAAACAACCTTTCTCCCACCTCTATATGACATCCTTATATATATTTGAACATGGCTATCATATCACCACTTAACCTTCTCTTCTCCAGGCTAAACATACCCAGCTCCCTAAGCCGTTCCTCAAAAGGCATCGTTTCCTTTGAATATTTCACACACTTCCCCCCCAGTTTTTCCAGGAAAAAAATGGCTTTGGGAAAAAACAGAAAAAAACCTGGGTCCCCCCCCCCAATTTTTCTGTTTTCCCCCCCAGGCCTTCCCATTTCTAGTTCATGGTGAGTTCTGGCACCTCTTTTTCTGAAAAAATAGCACTGGGACCAAACTATTATGGGAAATTTAAATGATGGCCTCCAGACCAGCTCCCTGATCAGACAGCAGGGGGGAGCATTTTTTAAAGCAGGGCTAGTAAAGCAGGCATTAGCGATTGTGGACGTTGCTGGCACACTGGCGGCACCTGCAGCCACCTGAAAATGCTGTGTACTGATGATGCCAGGTCTGGCAACAGAGAAGGGAGTGGGTCAGCTGTTTAGACTGTGCATGCATTAATTTAGGCTATGCATGCCCCAGACATTTTGTTTCAGCCATCCCCAAACTTCGTTCCTCCAGATGTTTTGAACTACAATTCCCATCTTCCCTGACCACTGCTCCTGTTAGCTAGGGATCACGGGAGTTGTAGGCCAAAACATCTGGAGGGCCGCAGTTTGGGGATGCCTGTTTTGTTGCCTAAGGCGAACCAGAAACTGATGTGGCCCATGTGTTTTGCTCATAGACTTGTCATATGCATTCTTCCGAGCGGTGACCATTATGTCATTCACCTGATGACTATTATGGGATCTGTCCTGAATAAAAATAAGCACTCAATTTAACTTTGTCCAACTGCAATTCTGCCTCTAAGGCTAAGCAATGGGTAGACACTATAGGAAAGGAGACACTGTAGATAGCTACAATATTAGAGATGGAGATTGCTCCAGATTCATATGCTTTGGAGGAGATCCTGCTATATATCTAACCATGGTTATGGGCTTCCAAACGCTATGGAGTTAAACTGAAGTTTATTTCCAATTTATCTCTGATAGAAATCAAGAAAAATTGCATAACTTTAGCCGGACTCAGGGGCATAGGAAGGGGGGCGGGGGTGGTGGTTTGCCCCAGGTTCCATCATGGAGGGGGGTGACAAATTATCAAGGAACAATTACTGCCCTACTAGGGTGGTTCATTAAAAAAACAACTTTTTTTAAAAAAATGCCTGCTCCAAAGGTCTTATCTTACTACACTAGAGATTATATAGCTATATATGAAATTTCATGCATATCAGTTAATATCTTGACCCTCCTCCATGAAAATAGATGTTTACTTGGCCGTTTTCCTGTGTCGTGAAGGCTGAAATTTCTATTCAGTGGAGCACTTACTGTTCCCAACCCGAACCCTGCAGAAAGCCATCTAATTAGACTTTAATTTGATTTTGACATGTTTTTAGGAGGTAGCTTAATTATGGTTTGATTTTATACCAATGTTATGTATCTGATGTTAGCCACCCTATGCCTGACTTCAGCCGGGGAGGGTGGGATATAAATAAAAGTTTATTATTATTACTACTACTTATTATTATTCCATTGTAAGAAAATATGAAATGATGTAAAACCATTTTTTCAAGCAAAAAAAAAATCAGTTGGGGGGGAGGGGTGACAAGAAATTTTCCACACCGGGTACCACCTGACCTTCCTACGCCTCTGGCCGGACTGTTGCCAACATGTGCAAATGTTTCAAGGTTTATGAATATCCTAAACATATAAAATAAAAAAATTCCTTCAGTATTTATTTTGTTTCGACTCAGACCAACACGGCTACCTACCTGTAACTAAACATATAAACACATGTTCCTCTTATTGCTAGTGTCCCCCCCCCCACTTCTATCCCAGCTGCAATTCTGGCCATAATCATGTCCCGTGATGATTACTTTTCATAGCTAAATTTTGCACACGGAGGCGGGGGAGAACCTGCTGTGCAGCTTTAACTTTGATGCCTGAATGGAACCTGAAGTTTTGGGGAAATCTGGTCTAGTGTATCTCATTCTATTTCAGGATTTCTATAAGGGCTCCCAAATTGTGCAGCTGTCCTTGAGCATGAAAACATGCCCTTTCTGGTGCATGCTTGGATTTAAATATCAAGAGGTATCTTAATATAGCCACCATCTGGTATTCTTTCCCCTTAATCAGTAACTAACATTACACGACATAATGATGCTAGTTTGTCATGAAGCCTTAGCTGGTAGACAATAGGTGGGTTCCAGACTTGGTCCTGCTTAGAGAACACCCACTGAAATCAATGGGGCTTACGATGATGGTAACTATCAGGGGAGGCTGATCCATTAGGGCAAGGGGGGCACACTTACCCTCACCCAGCCCTCACCTGCCTGCCTCCTTATATACATCCAACATACCCTCCAACATTTTCATCCCCAAAATTGGGATGTCTGGAGGGAGGCTGGGCTTGAAGGCACCCTGGCATCAGACCACCTTCTGGACCAGCGCTCTGCCATTCATTAGCGAGTTGCACCTGAGCTGGATTAATTCATGCCAGAGTGAGTGTCTTTTGGTCCAGTGCTCTAGACTCATGCCATAGTGCCGGATCTAAATAGAAGCTGGGATTGGCTTTTGTGACCCAGTACCGGTATGTCCCACCTAAAGC
This sequence comes from Zootoca vivipara, assembly GCF_963506605.1. Classification (NCBI taxonomy): domain Eukaryota; kingdom Metazoa; phylum Chordata; class Lepidosauria; order Squamata; family Lacertidae; genus Zootoca; species Zootoca vivipara. Next base: position 35,536,684 of record NC_083277.1, on the reverse strand, counting down.
AGGACACTTGGGTATGCATCCAGTCCGCAGGGTGGAGGCACTACCAGTCAGTTTCCATTTCCTTCATCTCAGTGTTGTCCTTCTATTCAACAGGGTGGAGAAGGATGGGGCAAAACTAGTATTAGCTGGCTCTCCCTGTCACTGCTTCTGACTCCACCTACAGTCTGTTCTACCTGCATTCCACCTCACAATTCTTGATGGGCTCCTGGCACTACTGGTAGCTATATTAGCCACGACTAATTTAAATCCCATTTATTTCCAGTGGATCCACTCTAGGCATGATCTACACAGCCATCCACCCTCTGCTCCTCAGTTATGCCAGGCTGTATGGCATGTGGATTGGGCAGAGGCATCCCTCCACTCAGCCTCTTGTCAGGCACCAAACATGCAGGTAGGATGCCTGCTGATGGTATCCCCACCAGTGAAGACCATTGGAGAGCCATGAAATGGGTGTTCCGGAGGTAGGGGGAGGGGTTAGCCACCAGGGACCAGCATCACATTGCTGTTTAAATTCCTACATGACTCAGGCCCCAACTATCGGAAAGACCACCTCCTTCCCTACAGACCACCTCATGTGCTGAGACTGATGGAGGGGACATTCTTGCTTGTACCTCTGCCCTCAGAGGCTTGGGGGATGGTGACTCAGGAGAGGGCATTCTCGGTGGTGCCTCCTAAGCCGTGGAACTCCTTCCCCACTGAGAGGCACCTGCATACCTTCCAACATTTCTCCAATGAAAATAGGAACATCCAGTTCAATAACATCATCATCATCACCACCACCACCACCATCATTATTACAGTGGTACCTCGGTTTAAGTACACAATTGGTTCCAGAAGTCTGTACTTAACCTGAAGTGTACTTAACCTGAAGCGAACTTTCCCATTGAAAGTAATGGAAAGTGGATTAATCCATTCCAGACGAGTCCGCGGAGTACTTAAACTGAAAGTACTCAAACCGAAGCGTACTTATTATTATTATTATTATTATTATTATTATTATTATTATTTATACCCCACCCATCTGACTGGGTTTCCCCAGCCACTCTGGGCAGCTTCCAACATATATAAAAACATACCAAAAACATGAAACATTAAAAACTTATCTATGCAGGGCTGCCTTCAGACCCTATTTTCTCTTGGTGCACATAGAGACCTATAAGCTCAGCTAACTAGCCAGGCTAGAGGCCTTGTGCCTTATCTTGTGCTGGGAGCAGCTTTACTCCCAAGGTTGTAAACAAATTCCTAAGTGTCTACATTTGACAATGAGAATGTGCTGCTCTGGTTCACCAGAAGCGGCTTTGTCATGCTGGCTACATGACCTGGAAGTTGTATGCCGGCTCCCTCGGCCAATAACGCGAGATGAGCACCGCAACCCCAGAGTCGGTCATGACTCTTTACCTTTAAGGAAAAGTGGGACATTCTGAGATCAAACCAAGAACTGGGATGGTTTCTGTAAATCTGGGACCTACCCTGGAAAATAGGGACCCTTCGAGGGTCTGCACCTGGTACCTTCATTATACAACTTTTGGAGAATACTTCTTTAGTTCGGCATTTGACACTTGAGGTGTACGTTTTTAGGATCCACCTTACTTTTTTTATTGTAAGTTGTTTCAAATGCTTTTAAATATTGTGTATTATTGCCTGCCCAGGGACTTTAGGGTGAAGGATGGCATATAATGAGGCCTAATCCAGACTTGGGCACTGCACCAGCCTGGAGCTGGCCAGGGATTGGGCCTCATCATCCTGCAACTCACCTTCTGTGACAGCTGCTGAGAACAGAAACATCGGTGGGTTAACACCACTCCACAGACTCCTGGACACAGAGTTTGGGTTGCGCAATAAGTCTGGATCGAACCCAAATTTTGTTCTGTTTATTGTTCTGGAAATATTAGTGTGCATGGAAGAAAATGTCTCACTCCTATAATTGTGTCACCAGGAAAGTAATTGCACATCGATTCCACGCAGAAGTCCCTCAAGTTACAAATAATTGTAACTAGCACTAGCAAGACTTCCAAAAGCCATTGCGTCAAACTGTGTTGCGATTTGTGTTGAAGGTAGTTATCACTGATGGAAATATCATTATCACGTATTATTTTATTTCTTGTTAGCCAATTGCCTTTCGGTGTGGGGGTTTCTGTAAATGAATAGGTCCTATTACCTGGAGGGGATGCAATAATTTCTAGAAAATCATTCCTTTAAAAAGTGGATAAACTGATGACCTAAAGGAAGGAAGATTATATCTGTGAGTGGGTAGTACATTTACTTTCAAGATATTAAAAGATGCAACACCTGCAGAAACAGAGATGTAATTATTGTTCCCCAATTTGCGCTGATAGTTGATATAATGTGTATTGAAAAGCCATTTTGCTTCTGATACTTTCCCTGTAGGCCTTCTCAACATATGACATGTTTTATATCACAGGAATGTGATATAAAATCACAGGCATCTTATATTGAGTCAGACCACTGGTCCATCTGGCTCAGACTCTCGCCTACACTGATTTGCACTGGCTCCCCAGGATTTCAGGCAGAGGAGATTCCCAGCCCCACCTGGAGATATCAAGGTTTGAACCTGGAATCTTCTTCATGAACAACATATGCACTATCACTCAGTTATCTATACCTTCCAGGTGTTCTTTGACTACCATTGTCAACATTCCTAACCATTGGCCATACTTTCTGGGGATGATGTCACTTTAATATTGGGGGGGGGGGTAATGTTTTGGTTTGTTATTATGTTAGGTAATTTGGTGTTTTTATATTGTAAACCGCCCTGTGATCTTCAAATGATGGGCAGTATAGAGATTTAATAAACAACAACATTCAGAGTGCCATAGTTTCCCCGTCCCTTTTTTATTTAAATGCCCTGCACATACTGAGGGTCAGTTTGAAGGATCACATAACCATGTATACAGCTCCAGGTAGGGCTTACCTATACAGCCTTAGGCTGACTCAGAACGCAGGTGTGATGCTACAAAATCACTTTAAAATATCCCTAAAATAAAGCTGTAAACAGCCTCAGTCCAGTATACCTAAAGGAGCATCTCCACCTCCATCGTTCTGCCCAGACACTGAGGTCCAGCGCCAAGGGCCTTCTGGCGGTTCCCTCACTGTGAGAAGCAAAGTTACAGGGAACCAGGCAGAGGGCCTTCTTGGTAGTGGTGCTCGCCCTGTAGAACGCCCTCCCACGAGATGTCAAAGAGAAAAACAGCTACCAGACTTTTAGGAGACATCTGAAGGCAGCCCTGTTTAGGGAAGCTTTTAATATCTGTTGTTGTTGTTTAGTCGTTTAGTCGTGTCCGACTCTTCGTGACCCCATGGACCATTAATATCTGTAGGACTATTGTATTTTAATATCTTGTTGGAAGCCCAGATGGGCCGGGTATAAATAAATTATTACAAGGGGAGGTGGGCAGGGGATCACAGCAGCAGACACTGCTTCCCCCGCCCCCAGCCAACATAATGTGTTCATTTGCACATGTAGTCATGTACAAATTGTATGTGAGGTTGGGGATTTTGCTTTAAAGAAATGTCTCAAAGGGTTTGGATTTGGCAGTTATAGTCAAACCCGCAAAGCTATTATAGAATCTCCACACGCACATAACAATAAACTTTGCAGATATAACTTGTAAAAGTAAACAGGTGGTGGAACTTTGCCACACAACCGAAAATATTAGATTCCATTTTTTACCTGGGGCAAGTTGTTGGCATTTTCCTCCTCCTCCTCCTCCTCCTCCTCCTCCTCCTCCTCCTCCTCCTCCTCTTCATCATCATCATCTTCTTCTTCTTCTTTGGAGAATGGCCACCATTGCTTGGCTATTAAAAGAGGGCCCCCAGCCCATTTTTGGAGGCAATGATAATTGTAGCTGTTCAGTTGTTTAGAAAGCAGAATTCACACATCCTCCACACCATAGTTCTCGTTACAATTTGCACAAAGCCAAGACCCTCAAATCTGACTATTTTTTGCTCCACAACACATCTAATGCAATTGTTAATCCATCTCTGGTGGGTTACAAAGAGGAATAATGGTGGGACGTATTTGGACTTCACCTCTTTGAGTGAATGAAACTGTTTGGTGGCAGTGGTGGATCCAAACATCTAAGCCTCTTTAGCCCACCTGTTAAAGGAACACATCACCAGTAACCAAAACCATGAATATAGTCTCAGTGCTTTGACAAAAAAATTCCTCTGCATTTCCCCCACCCATTCTCCATTAACAAAAGAGAAAATAAATTGCATCCAAAAGTTAGCAAAGGGGAAGTAAACCATCTCACCTGTGGTCTGCACTCTGCAGCCCTCCCAGGTGCCCACGCTTCAGTGAAAGCCTAAGGGACATAATAATCTTATTCTTCCCATGGAGCTTTTTCTCAGATCAGGACGTGTGGGCAGGTGAAACTGGAGGACAAATTTCATCACAGCACTATAGTCACAGTTCAAACAAGTCAATGGAGAAATACAAATATATATCTTCACATAACAGAACAGACTGTGTATATCACGATGAGAATGTTTGGTGGCCTAGAAACATTGAATGAAGAGCTTTTTACAAAAAATCGGACTGACTTACAAAGTCTCATCTTTCTCCACAGAAGGAGAAAGCAAAATTACATATTTAGATTTGGGAGCAATTTTTGTGGCAATGCTAAGAAAGGCTCTTCTGACAGTGAGCAGAGTGTGGAGGAGCAAAAGAAAGGAGCTAACACTCACACAGAATTTGAAGCAGAGGGATTTGCATGACATAAAAATATCAATGTTGAAATGTGGGAGGGGTGGAGCGCTCCCAAGTTTGGACTATAGTTCAACAGCCATAAACATGCATTGTTTGTTTCATTCTGTTAATCCTTGCAATTCTGAGTTTTAAAAGACTTGAGCAGAGCAGCTTACAGGACTAATTTGAAAGGTTTTGATATCCATTTGAGAGAGGAGAAAGATGAGTTCATGTTCATAAGTTCTGTGTATGCAGATGTCCCCTGCAAGGGTCAAGGTTCAGACAGGGCCACTTGCCCAGGTTTTTCCTGGGACAATGGACCCATGTGAGCAGGACAGTTCCCATTTTGAGAAGCTGCCCAGCAAAATCTTTTCTACTGCTCCTCCCAAGACTACTAGGGCTGTCTGGTGGGATTGCTGCCATTTTAATTCCCTACAATACCCTGATGTAATGCCATTGTATGAGGTTTAAAATGGTGGGTAAAAACTGAGGAAAGGAGAATGGGTTGGTCTGAGCCAAAGCAGGCATCAGCAATGGTGGGATTTTGCAGTTGTCCAAGGATCCTTGGGTACTGATGCTGACCCTGCATATGAGGCTGTAGGTTGTGTGGAAGGAAAGCGCTCAGCTCTGTTCTGCTTGTGAGGTTTCAGGTATGATATGATATGAAGTGTACATTGGGAACGTCAACTTCCTAAACTGGAGAATTAACTGGAGACATATTATACGTTAGTGGCTTGTGTCATGTATCCATTCATAGATCCTTGAGAGAGTGAGTCAGAAGCAAAGTGGGCCTCTGGCAATTTGCCTCTGGGATCCCACAAAGTTTAAAGTCCTATCCAATTGAGACTTTGTTAGACATCCTGTGGAAATGATGCCTGATTCTACCTGTGAGACCATGGTTCAGAACTCCAGCTACCCAATATCTTTCATTTCTCTGTAAGCTTGATATCACCTTGGTATCACTTGGCAATGACGGAATGAAAAATTACAGAAGGCAAGAGTCTGCTCTTTTAAACTCCTGGTTGTTCTCAGCTAAAAAGCAACAACTGGACACTAAGCAGGCCTGCCTTGATGTTGCAGTGAGTCACTAGTTAGGTAAGTAGTATTCTGTCAAGGGAAATGGTGGTGGCCAAATGTCTTTGGTTTTGGGTGATAAAATGTTAGCTAACTGAACATAAAACAAGGTTCAGCCTTTGGATTCTGTTCTTTCCTAATCCAACAACTATTTTGCTATTGCAGTCACTCACAAATCACAAGGTGCTATCTAGAAGGGGCCACTATTTTAGCAACTGGTGGTGAATAATACATCATGTCAGACATGGTTCTATAAGCAACCTATGGAATGGATTACTTTGGAAGCTTGTAGACTCTCCTTCCTTAGAGGTTTTTCAAGCAGAGGTTGGGTGGCCATCTGCCTTGGATACTTTAGTTGAGATTCCTGGATTGCAGGGGATTGGACTAGAAGACGCTTGGGGCTCCCTTCAAACTCTACTTTAATAACTGTTCAAATCTAGTCCTTTAATAACTGTTCAAATCTGGAAATTATAGTTCGGTCAGGATTAGAAAAAGAAAAAAAGAAGCAGCAAAGCTGTCTGATGAGTAGGTTGTAAATATTCCAACCATCTAAATGTAACATCCAAAGCTGCTTTTGCTCTGTATTTAGTGCAAGTTGATGGCTTCTCTCCCCCCCCCCACCTCCATCACCTCTGTTTTGTCTACAGCCTACTGACATTAATCTTTTTTGGGGCAGCACATTTTTGTTTTCGATATTGCTTTGATTTCTTTACAACCTATGTATCTCACACTGCAGTCGATCAATTCTTGAACCTGATGACATATGTTTATTGGCCTTTCATCTGAGCCTTGAACTAGAGATGCTTAGAGCAATTCAAACTTTATGGATTATGATATGAACAGACCTGATCCACACCACTCAGACTAGGAACTTAAATTATCCACCAGATTTTGCACTTTCTGAATGTTTCTACACAGTTCTTCCCTCAAAAAGGTATATATGTAATTTGGAGAGTATATGCACATGCCCAGAAGAGGGAGGCAGGAATATGTTCGTGTGGAAAGCTTGGAACAGGAAGAGACAGAGAAGAACGAAGCAGAAATCACCCTGTAGTGCTGAATACTACTCTGTGGGGCTTTGATATAGGCTAGAAACTGGTAGCAAAGTAATAATAATAATAATAATAATAATAATAATAATTTATTATTTATACCCCGCCCATCTGGCCGGTTCCCCCAGTCACACTGGGCGCTTCCAACAAAATATTTATATACAGAAATCCATCAAACATTAAAAGCTTCCCTAAACAGTAGGAAAGCTTTTTCATACTAAGCCAGCCAGTTTGTCTATCTAGTTCATCTGTATTGTGTATTGTGTATTCTGAAAGGCACTAATTCTCCCTGGTGTCAGCCAGAGGTCTTTCACATTACTTGATCCTTTCAACCAGAGATGCCAATGATTGCTCTCAAGACCTTTTGCATAAAAGGCTTTTGCTCTACCACTTAGCTATAGTCCTTTCTGGGACCTGTTGCTTGTTTCTCCTTGTGTAGTTATAGATTTGTAAGCAAATAGGACACAATGGTCCTAAGATTCCAATGCTTTGTCTCCTTCAAAGGAAACCATACCTGGGTAATGTTTTCTCTTGGATTTTACACCCCCTAAGGAAGTGGGGAATCTCAGACCTGAGAGCCAAATGTGGCCCCCAGATCTCTCTATCTAGTCCTCAAAGTGCTCCCCAGGCCACACACCCTCTCTCCAAGCCTTCACTTTGTCCTGCTTCACACCCCAGGTAGATGGAACATGTACTCTGTGACTCTTGCTTGTCTGGGTGGAGGATAGAGAGGTATATGTTATGGAGGGATGGAGGAGAAATTTGATACTACAGCGGTCCCTCGACTTATGAATTACTCGACATCCGATGTTTTCGACTTATGAACGGGACAAATGGCCGCACACTTACGAATTTTTCTACATCCGAACGTAAACCGTTTTAAATGTGGTTTCCTCAACTTACGAATTTTTAATGTGGTTTCCTCGACTTATGAATTTTTCCGAATATTTTATTTCCTATGGGAAACCGCTTCTCGACTTACAAACCTTTTGACCTACGAATGTGCATTCGGAACAGATTAAGTTTGTAAGTCGAGGGACCACTGTATACATATTTAAAGGTGAAATCTTTTTCACACTTTCCAAAACACTATGCAAACTAAAAGAGTTTTCCTTTGAAATCCACACTTACCTAAATCTTGCAATGCAGTTCTCCAAACAATGTTTTCAAAAATGCATACATTCGGGGAAAGTGAGGATAAAAATGAAAGCCTAAGTGAAAGTAACGTGCAGAAATGCAACATATTCACGAAAATTGTTTTGCAAAAACGGGTGCATTAGTCAAAACTATGTGTTTATAAAATGTGTTTATAAGGAGAAATTCACACAACATAGTACAGGGGGCCCCAAACTAAGGCCCGGGGGCCGGATGCGGCCCATTCGCCTTCTCAATCCAGCCCATGGACAGTCCGACAATCAGCATGTTTTTACATGAGTAGAATGTGTCCTTTTATTTAAAATGCATCTCTGGGTTATTTGTGGGGCATAAGAATTTGTTCATTTTTTAAAAAAATATAGTCCAGCCCCCCACAAGGCCTGAGGGACAATGGACCGGCCCCCTGCTGAAAAAGGTTGCTGACCCCTGACATAGTAGCATACAAAAACAATAACCTCCCCACACTAGTTTAAAAGGCCATAAGTTGTTTAATTAACGAGAGGCCTGAGAGAATAGGAATGTTTTTTTAAAATATAATTTTTATTGAATTTTCAGCTTATACATTTTCCAAATCATCACATCATACAATATCCTAAATACAATACAAAAAGGCACAACCACAGAAGAAAAAAAAAGGAAAAAAGGGAAAAAAGAAAAAAAAAGAAAAATAGAAAAATACTAAAAAGAAAAACACTATAGAAAAAAAACCAAGATTCTTTGTTCACATCTAATATTGCTTAACGTATCTGCGACCTCCCCGTTCCTCCCTTATCGAGTTCATTTTAAACCCAACTTTAACAGTTTCCTTGCTTTCAAATTATTCTTATATTAATACTCTAATTCATCATATAATCATTTATATTCACATTCTTACAATATTCCCTCAATCATACTTAATCAAATATCTAAACTAAACCCCTTAGCCTATACTTTTCCCTAAAAAATATTCCCCATTGATTACTTTCAAAGGAAAAAAAGAAAACATATAAAATTTCTCAGTTACTTTATTTGTCTCCCCCTTCTTCCCCTAATAGGCAATTCCCTGTGAACCTCGACCAGTTCCTTGGAACAATCCAGTTTCCGACCATTTAATCCATCCCGTTTTAGAATTCATTATTTTTTCACCCCACTCCATCTCTTACCCACACCATGCCCCCTCCCTCTCTCCACTCCTCTTTGTGTTGATCCAATCTCTTTCTCCAGCTCTCTTTCCTCCCTATCACCTCTTTACCCCCCCAAGGCCACCACTCAATCAGATTTGCAAACTTTCTCTGGTTATCCAAGCCCAGATTCTGGGCTCCCTCTCTCACTGAGAGTCCAGCATTCTGGGTCTCTTGGGCTGATGCCGTCTGAGTAAAGTCCATGTCCTTTGCAACCTCTCTCACAGGTTGCTCGGGTTCCTCCGTTTTCGGCTCTTCTTTGTTTTCTTCCTGTAGATCTAACGTATCCTTTAAGGGAAACAGTTGTATCTCCTCTTTAAGATTTTGTATCTGTTTCGTGTATTCATACACATCTTCTCTTAGTTCGTATACAAGTTGTAGCAAAAGTTGCATTTTGTCCTTGTCCAGCTGGAGACTCATTGTTTTGTCTATTCAATTCTATTGTGTTCTCATATTACAATGGCGGGCGCATGTTATTTTCCCAAAGATGGTGCACAGTTGCTTCCCAGATTTACTTCAGTCCCTTTATCCAATTCTTTTCTGGTGAGATCACAATGGCGACTGGTCTTTGTTCCCAGGGCCTCGCCCTCGGTTTAGAAGGGCTTGTTCCAGAACTTCAAAAAGTTTTGCAGAGATCCAAAATAGAAATTTCCTCTCCCTCCCTTGGCTCTGCTCCACCGGGAGGGGGTCCAACTTAAATTTTTTAGCGGATTTTCCAGTCCGTTCCAGCGTTGCAGCTGCAGGTCTGGTGACTGCTCTCTTATCTCAATAAGGGGGGGGGAACGACCTCCGTTTCCTTTTTAAATTCCCTTCCCCGGACCAAATCTTCTCTACTTTTTTTCCAAAAGAATTTTACTTTACTTACAAGTCCAATCTTTAATCGAAATGGGGGTATCTGCAGCTCAAAGTGGCTTCGGCACGGAGCTTCGCGTTCCAGAGGTAGCAAACTTCCCAAGGCTCCATCCCGCTCAACTGGCTCTCGGCGCACCTCAAAAGGCGCGATCCGGGCGGCGAAACGGGACTTACGGGGCTCAGCTGGGTCCCACGCACCCGGAAAGCTCAATCCGGGGGTTCTCCGGGGGGTCGCGGTGCCCGCGCGACCTCCCCCCTCCTCTGGATCGCTGGGGACTTTCGGAGATCGAAAATCCCCCGCCGATGCCAATGGCTGCCAGACCGGAAGTTGAGAATAGGAATGTTTTTGCCTAGCAACTATATATGTAAAGAAGGAGCCAGGTAAGGCTCCTTGGAGAGAGCATTTCACAAGATACATATTTCTCGCCTTTTTTCCTGTGGTTCTTGCTTCGAAGACAGTGTACCTTCAATGGCAGCCTCGGTTCAAAAAAGAAATGGTACAGTTGCAAGAGGCTTTGCATGATAAAAAGGATGCTTAAGAGAAGAACAGAGGTAATTCTGATAAACACAACTTGATATTTACTCAACACAACAAATCTCACACGACTGCCGAGAGTTAGCAAAGAGCCAACAACACATTTCCATCTGTTCCAGTTCTCTCAACTTCATTTCAGATCCCAGGATGTACTTCTAATTACTTTCCCCTCAACAGCTGTTGTAACTTAAGTAAGTCATCTAATCCACGTGAGCTCTCATCTTGGGTGGCCTCATCATTTTAATACTTTAAACAGCAACTTTGTGCAGAGCCAAACGTTACAAGGCACTTGGGTTTGCCCCTGAAAATGGCAGGCCTGAGTCAAGCACCTGTTTTCAGTCCTCAAACAATGAGGAATTGATCACGCACACACACACTTGCATTGTGCTTCTTTTGCATTGAAATAAATGGCCTTTGTGATGAAATGAATGTTGTGGAATAAAGTAGCAACAGTGTCATTAGTTATATAATTGTGTGAAATTCCATGACCGCAAGACAAATCACATAGTTTTTGTTGGAAGCTGAACTGCAGCAGAACAGAATCAGAACTGAGTGTGATGAACAAGGGTCAGAACAGAAATTGATGCCTCCTTCCTTTTTATTATTTATTTATTGCCTCCTTCCTTTTTATTATTTATTTATAAAAATATTTATATACTGCTGTATCATAAAAACATATTTCCCTAAAGTTGTTTGCTCCCTTAGATTTCTTATTAGAGCAACTTCAAATGTTCTGCTCTGTAGAACTCTGTTCCTAGATTCATTTCACACAGAATATTTCAGACTGTCCTTTAATGTGGTTTAGTTATTATACCCACACATTTGTTGTATATATACCTGGACCTCATTTGATTAGTATAACCTACAACTGACCAACCTCACATATTCAGTTGCTTACTCATATTCAGTGAGACACCCCAGAATCACAGAAGCCAATTCCAGCTTCTTTTGGATATTCTGAAATGTTTTGTTTTTTTGGTCTGGCACTCTGGCGCAAGTCCTCAAAGAAACACCGCATAATTTCCCTCACTATCCTATCCAAATGTTTCTTGTCCTCGTGGCTTTCTTTAGAGTTCCCGAGGAACTTTACATCAAAAGAATGTCAAGGAAATCCAAGAAAGTTTTCATAAGACTAGCAAACATTTTAAGGGATGCATCTTGTCAATCCCGGTAACCATTGATGGACTAGGTTTGAAAGTGTTAAACGATGGTTCAGCATTACATGAAAGAGCCTATTTTAGGAAAGCCATTCAGTCAACATTTAAAACGACAACTGACCCAATTTGTACTTACAGACATTTTAATAAACAGGATTGACATGTCCCTGAAGATATATGGAAGCTCTTAACGAAATATACAGTTAAAGTGTTCATAAATCTGCCATTAAACAAAGGGCAATATTACTTTCCCTCTTTCTCATATGGAAGAAATATAGCATGTGTGTGTATATATGAGAGAAGCTGGTCCCAGCTGAGTTGTAAGGATGACAGAGAGAATTATAAGGAGCCATCCATTTACATTTTTGCTGAACACAGGTCAAAAAGCTTCTCCCAATTGGAGGGTCCAGCTGACCAGCTCGATAAATGGTCCACACCATTCATTACTAAAAAGTTATCTGAAAAGTACAGTGTGTGTGTGTGAGAGAGAGAGAGAGAGAGAGAGAGAGAGTACACAGGGAGACAGAAAATATGTGAATGCCACAGTTTTATTCAAGCAAGATGAAAAATATTTGTGGACCATCCTGGCCAATGAAATGTTTAAAAAGTAGGCATCTTGAGGGATTAGGCAGAAGGGGAACAAATGATTAGAATGCCTTGGATCAAGGTTGAAGTGAAGGAGGTGACAAGTCTGTGACTCTCCCCACCCCCCAGGCCAAGGAAATTAAGTAGGAATGTATAAAAATGCTCTTCTGGCCCACCAAGCGAATGCCATTTTATTTCCCCCAATTTCTACTCTGTGACAAAACTATTTTGAGTGACTGCTGTTTTATCCTGCTGTTCATTTATTGGTGTTTTACTGTCAACTGTTTTTATTCTTCTTCTTCTTTAGCTGCCCTGGGCACGCTTTTGCACAGAAAAAGGATTTAAATTGCCTGCAAGCATGGTTTTAATTGGTTTATTGGCTAGATATAATCAAATCCGCAGACCGATTTTGCTCCAACCGCAGTTGTGGTTTTTTTAAAAGGCACATCCATGTACAGGATGTTGCAGTAATCTAAAGAGGATGCTACCAGCACATGGGTAATGGTGGCCAAGTGTATCAGGCTACGCTGATAAAAGGCTCTCAAGTCACAGACGCCACTGAAGCTTCTAATGACAATGCCAGATCAAATTGTGAAGGAGACTAAGATGAGTATTGAAAATGCTATGAATGCATGTGGTTCTGGATGATAATCTACAATGACATTATTGTCTTAATACAAAAGGTCGGTGAAATGCTCTCAATAGTGCAATTTTCAGAGGCTTCTATAGGCTACTATGAATACCTAGGGTATTTTCTTATTGGAGCACTAGATCAGATCTCATCTTAATCAAGGCATTTTTCCATTGGGCAGGCCTGCACAAAGCCGTTTTAAAGGCAGCATGGCATAGGTTCATCTCCCTGAATTTCTCTGATAGTCCTTTGTTCATTCCAATTTGTCCACCAGCTCCATCAGTCATAATGACTTACTGTAAAGCAGAGATATTGGTAGATGCATCTGTTCAGAAAGAAAGGGGCCTGCAGAGTACAGAAGCAGAATTTTTACCCATGGCTAGCAGTTAAAACCAATAATAATAATAATAATAATAATAATAATAATAATAATAATAATTTATAATTTATACCCCGCCCATCTGGCTGGGTTTCCCCAGCCACTCTGGGTGGTTTCCAACAGAATATTAAAATAACCTATTAAATATTAAAAGCTTCCCTAAACAGGGCTGCCTTCACTCTCTCAATACTCTCTCAATACTTTATTCGACTGATAGTCAGAAACAAAAAAAAAACATTTCTCAATACAAAGTTAAACATATAAAACTGAAGGCATCAGAGGGATACATAAATGGGGTATGACCGCGCTACTAAACCTCCTACAGATAACCCACATCAAGACATTCGATTATACGTTTCTGACCCTTGAGCGCCAGGAAGAGGAATTTAGCCACTGAGAAGGTTATTTTCCCAGTGGGCTTGTTGAGCAAATATGCCTTCAGATTTCAGGGCTGCCTTCAGATTTCTTCTAAAAGTCTGGTAATTGTTTTTCTCTTTGACATCTGGTGGGAGGGCATGCCACTCATAGCTGCCAAGTCTCCCGTTTTCCCCGGGAAACCCCCGTTTCCCCAGCTGTTCCTAGCTGAAAAAACCGGATTTTTTTGTTTTCCCCCGGTTTATTCTGGCGCGGTGGCCATTTTGGAACTGGGCGGAGCATGCTCAGAAGCGACTTTTGATGCTGCTCCACCCAGTTCCAAAATGGCGGCAGCGCTACTTCTGGTCTGCTATTTCCGGCCCGGTCCCTTATTTCTCTGACAGTAACTTGGCAGGTATGATGCCACTACCAAGAAGGCCCTCTGCCTGGTTCCCTGTAACTTAGCTTCTCTCAACGAGGGAACCGCCAGAAGGCCCTCGGCGCTGGACCTCAGTGTCTGGGCAGAACTATGGGGGTGGAGACGACTTAGTGTGTAGCATGCTGCTATGGATTTTCTTTAACTACTGACAAGCACAGGAGATGCATAGAGAGGTCAGGTCCATTCCCTTCCTCCTAGCCACAGTCAGGATTAAAATCCCCTATGCACAACAAGGAGTCTTTGAAAAAAGTTCTCAATGGGAACTTTCCTCCCTAATCTGGGGTCGTCGTCCCCCGCCCTTAGACTGCTAGCTGTAGGGGCGCATGTATATATCTGAGCTGCTGTGAAAGACAAGATATAAACCTCCATCCCCATGGGGCATGGTTCATGTAAAAATCACCCCCCTTCACCTGCAGTTAATTGAAGAAAAACTGGAGACTGTGTGTTATGTGTTAATATAATGTGTGGTTTGACCTTCAGATATCCGTTGCTGAAAAGCAGCCATTCAAATGATCACGACTCAGATCATTCTGGACAACCTTCTTGATCTTCAGCATGACTCAACATATGACATGCCTAATTGCATGCCAGAGATTGATGGGTTGTCTTGTCAAAGCTGTAACACTTCATGTTTTTTTTGGGTATTTTAGGAGCAATCTAGGTGGTCAACAATTTCCACACTGACGTGAAAATAGTTAAAGCATTTGTGTTGTCTTAACTAATGCATTGTTTGCGTCCCTCGTTTACTGATGTTGAAATCTTAAAGCTGAGCATTAGTTTGAGAGGTTGTAGCTTCATTAATGGGGCATTTCAGCTGATGATGCACACATAGGTAAACATTTTGTAAAGTGTGTCCCTTACTTGGATCTAGAGCAGTTTTCTTTACAGGATCCCTTCTAAACATTTATACTTGTTTTGCAAGTATTTATGAAATCATCTTTGGCTAAATTGTCTGTGACTCCAAAAGCGGCCAAACACCAACACTGTGTTATGGTTTTTGCGCATTTTCAAAATATAAGCTATAGTTTTGTTTTGTTTGGTGCCACTTTTCAAATAGTTGGTATGAGTAATACACAGGCTAGTTGAACAGAAGGATTATATCCTGAAGTTGCTAAGTCACACATCAAATAACAACTTCTTGGAGACGGAGAAAGTCGAGGCAGGTGTAGAACAGGGAAGAGTGTAATTGCAATTAACATTTGATCAACCCCGCTTCTTACTCAAAGTTTTGGCATTAATCCTTGGGCAGGACCAGCCATTTAATTGCTAAGCAGATGCACCCGCCAGCTGCTTACGGTATACAGATGTCCACACCTCATGGTAACAATGGAGAGGTCATAGTAATTATGGTTGTGTCAAGCTGCTCAATTTGAATGCAAAGGCACCATGAACCACTGTGTTGGAAACAACGTGTATAGATAATTGAAGATCAGAGTGCTTTAACATTGTGTTTCACTTCATTTTTCAGTGTCAGCTTAACTTTAGGAAACAGAACTTTTCACTTAGGTTTGTTTAGACAACTTGCTTGTGCTCTCCAGTTTTTATAGCGTAATGATCAGGGCTGCCTGACTTGGAAATTGTACTGAGGTTTAAACGGCAGTGATATTCATGAGCGTCCTGATGCAGGCATAGCATGTATGGGTTATAACAACAGAGGAAAGACGAAATGGACTGGTCTCATACCATTTGCAATGGGGCACAGCCCAAAATCAGAACTTCTCCCTTCGTTACCTGAAAGGAGATGATCACTTTTGGGTGATGAAGAAAGTTTTTAAAAAGGGTGTGTGTGTGTGTCCTTAGGTGACAGCCACCAACCTGGACAGGTTTAAAAGAGGATTAGGCCAATTCATGGGGGACAAAGCTATCAATGACTATTACTATTAGTCATGATGGCTATTTTATACCACCAGGATCAAAGGCAGCATGCTTCTTCATGTCCTGCTTGTGAGCTTGGGCATCCGGTTGGCCACTGTGCAAAAGAGGATGCTATCTGGCTAGGCCCTTGGTTTGATCCAGCAGGCTTTTGTGAGTGTGAAAATGAAGACTTCAATACTGCTTCTTAAGAAGCTGTTGAAAAGCTGCCATGCTTCCTCCTGTGTTTCTTTCCCTATTGATCCATGTAATAGGAGTTGCACAGTTCTCGCTGTAATGCATCACTAAGTGAAAGAATTTTTTTAAAAAGAGGCAAAGGATAACAGCCTGAAGTTAGCAAGACCTTCCCCTTCCCCGCAGCCAATGGTGTTTCATATTTCACTTTCAAATATAAATCACCAATTAGTTTAATCTACAAATTAATCCCGCAAAACAGATTTGATTTGCGAGCTTGCTATTATCCTGAGAGTTAGTTATGAACAGAACTGAATATAAGGGAATAGCAATTGCTCTGTTCTTATCTCCAAAAGAGACCTTGGGAATAGCCCCCCCCCCACTGCATATTATACTGTGTTAGACATAAGCTCATTTGTGCTCAATGGAGCGATGTTAACCTCAACATTTTGCTATTAAGTCACCTCAATATGCACTACGATCACAACTTATTCAAGGGTTGCATTCCGAGGGGTTGTGCATAAAGGTGAAATCATGCAATCAGAACTACACCACCACCTGAGATCCCGTGAGATCAGGGCCACCTGAGATCTCAGATAGCCCTGTGAGATTTCATGAGAACCTCCCAGGGCCCTTGTGTGAAGTCTCCCAGAACCTGGTAATCAAGATGAAGGCCTTCAAAGCGCATTCCATTGTTAGAAAACCCTTTGAGGAATAAGTAAGCTCTCTGCCTCGCTTGCTGGGCTCTGAGACAGTACCACAAGGATCTCCTGCCCCCTTTCTAGATATTTACTTATTGGCAATCTGCACAGAGTTGCAAATGTGGAGATAGAATTGGCATAAATGGGGAGCCTACTGCAGGGGCGTAGGAAGATAGGGGTGGGGGGCGGGCCGCCCCGAGCGGTGCAATCCCAGGGGTGCCATCGTGTCTGCCCACCCCGCCCCACATCGCGTGAGGTACACCCCTGCGCACAGCATGCCCCGCCCCCAAAACACATGTCCTGCCCCTGCGCCCGGTGCGCGCCGCTCCCAAAATGCGTGCCACGTCCCTGGGGGCAACGCGCCTGCTCTCCGCCCCCGGTGGTGGAGCATGAAGCTCCGCCGCTTGCTTACTGTATTTAACAATCTCTAATGACTCAGCAGTAGGATTGAGGTGATGCCAAGCAAAAGTTCCGGATTGACCAAGAGACCATCTCCTTCCACACACTTAGGCACCCAACCCTGGCTTGGGCAGCTGGAACAGAAGAAGATCCATTTTTTGTACCAGTTCCAGAGCAGCCTGGAACAGGTCCATTGTCATTATGGAACAGGAACAGAATGATGCTAAATTTCAACCTTGCGCATATTTTTAAAGAGTTTGCTGTAATAAGTGCAGTCAGTTTTGTTTTGATGCAGCCTTTTGTATTAGGCTCATAAGCTTTCAAAACACTACAATTCACACAGCCAGTGAAATGAAGCCTTTATTCAGATGAAGCAGGGTTCACACTGTGGTTTTGTGAGCATTGTGAAATTGTACTGAAATCTGTCTCAGGAAGAGTGCTCAAGATTTCTTTTTAATAAACTGCTGGTGATGGGAAATATATGCTTGAGAAGATGTATGGCCTTTCGAAATCAAAACCACCCATATCCATTACTAGCACAGATCAGAACTCACTGAGCATGTAAAAAGGGAAATGTAAGCATTGATATAATACGGTTATGTTTTCAACGGGTCAGCAAAATGCTGGGCACTGCTAGTTACTCACCAACCCGTGCATATGTCAGCATGCTGCAGTGCTAACAGTTCCCATTCCTCTGCTGACAGGTCATGGGAATCTCTGGTAAGAGATGCACACCACCACCAATCACCATTCCATGCTTAAAACCTTTTATTGATTCACAGGTAACTGCTGACCCTGTTGTACAAAAATAAAAGGTGTACCGTATGTGTGTGCAAACTCTCCAGCAATGACCATAGAGAGACAGTGGAGGAAGAACGTAGCCATCAATTCCAATGGGGGCGTTAGATGTTTGCAAGGCAGCTCTTGGGTGCACATTGTTTGCCCTAAATTTGAGGTCAAATTCATGCACAAGTCAGCAGTCCATAAATGGATAGGCTATAGCCCACAAATGGGATGCTCTGAGTAGCAAAATTGATTGTCAAGCCATTCTGGGAGGGGGATAGAATGCTAGGGTTGGCTTGCTTACCCCACCCCTTTAAAGGAAAATAATTGTGTTGGTAAAGCATCTGTGTGGAGTGCCTAAATTACAAGTGATGTTATCACGGTGGAAGGGAGAAAGGCATGCCTGCTCATTCATCATCATGTAAAGTTTTTTGCAAGCCTAGTAAATGTCAGAACCAGACCTAGGAGTGTGTTCTCCATCAAGCCCATCCTCTTCTAGTTTACAGTCATCTAAACTATTAGGCAGACATCCTATTGAAGACAATGGCAAACTCCCCTGAATCCTAAGGGTTGTGAATTATACTCCCAAATGGAATAACCAATGCATTAATTATCCTTTAATTTATAAGCCAGGGGATAAGCAACAAATGCTGAAGCAATAGATTGTAGCCCTACTCAATAAACACCAAGCTAGTGCTCAAATAATTTATGGAATGTTTAATTAAATTCTTTCCATTGCTCAACAGTTTAAAATCTGTGAAATATCCTCGGCACCTGGCAACATATACATCACCACAGATTTACTATTGCACTGCCTTCCAAGGAAAGAACTGTGTAAAAGTGGAATAGCCAAACATGCTGTAGTTAAACACTCTGAAACACATTAATATCTTTTGAACTGAAGTGTAAAATGTAAAACATTCAAGAGGACAGATATAAAAAAATGACAGATGTATTCAAAGACTGTTTCCTCAGCTTTCCATCCTTTTGTTGCAGTTGAATATTTCTGTATATCATATTCAGAAAGTAGGAAGATATGAAAATACCCATAACTTTTTTTAAAAAAAGTGCAAATGCCTATATGCATGTCTGTTTTATTCCCATAATTGTAAAATTGTGCATATGTTAAGGGGAATGTAAGTTGAGCAGTGAATGTGCATAACATCTGGCCACTGTGCACATTCACCAAGCCTCATGGGGAATGTCACTCCCATCATAGGGTGGGGGGTGAATTTGCCACACCCCAACTCGCATGGGAAGAAGACTCAGGCATCTTTGTCTCTGGGGAGGAGCTGGAGGTAGGCATATGGTGGCCGCCTGGCCAACCAGTGGAGGGGGACGAAGCGAGGCTTTATAAGCTGGCTCCTCCCCAAACTCTCCACTCTTCTCCTTGTGGTGTCCACTCACCTTCCACTGCAGGGCTGCCTGCGGCAAGGGGGAAGCAACCACTGAACCACAGGGGCAGCTGACCTATGGAGGCTGGATCTGACATCTCCTCAGCAGTCCCCCTCCCTCTACAGCAGCCTCTCGTTGAATAGGTGCTGCTGGTCTCCTCCCACCCTTGTTCCTAATGTAGATCTTCACTTACTCATTTTTCCAAGGCTGGGGGCACCATTTTGTGATTCACCTCAGGTACCGAAATGTATTGAGCCAGCCCAGTTCTGCTTTATGGGCTTTGCTACTTGCCTACTTGCCTGTTTGTGGACTGAGTGGGACTTTTTTTGGGGGGGGGGATCCTGGTTGACCTTTCAACTCCTTGGTCTACTACGTATTGATAGGAATCCTTTTATTGGAGTGCTATTGCTGGTTTAATTAGCTTTTAGTCCAGAGAGGAGAAACAAGATTTGCTGGGGTAAATGCCTGAGGTTTTTCTTGGGCTAAAGGCACTCTATGCTGCCTTGGCAATTGGGGTGCCCTGGAATGAACACTGTGCTATGGTGGAGCCATGATGCGCTATCAGGTTCACATGTCCAAGTTTCTCATAGCATGGAGGAAGAATTGCTCCCTCCTTAAGGAACTTCCATGCCTAGACAATTTTTGATTCAGCTAATTATGGAGTTACTTGCAGATCCTCTGTGTTTTTTATATTTGAATGAATATAACCATTTCTCACTGCAGTTATTGTTTCATGAGTCTTCTTTATGGGTGTGCTGGCAATGTGCACATAATCCTTCCATGAGGAGGGAGTTTCACACATTTCCTAGTCAATATACATAATCTCCAATAGGCCTTGGAAAATGTGAACATACATCAACTGATTTTGTACATTTTTGGGTCATTATGCATCATCTCTAACAGGCCTTGGGGAATATGCATATCTCGGCTGAATTTTGTGCGTTCTCCAGCCATTATGCATAATCTACAGCAGGCTTTTGAGACTGTGTATATATCAACTGAATTCTTTCCATTCAGGGGTGAGGAAGGACCTCGTATGCCACCTTGAGCTGCTTGGAGGAAAGGGGGGATGATACTACTACCACTACAACCAATCTGTGTGTGTTTCTAGTAACATCTGAAGTGGGGATTGTGACAAACTCCCTCAGTGAAGATGGCGGCAATGCAACATGACTGAGACTGGGAAGATATACCCTTGGTCCCTCCCTGGATAAATCAATTAAGAATTCAGATATTGTCTATGAGTGTACACGGAAACTATGAATCCGCAGCAAAGACTCTTGAAGTTGTGGTTCTTGAGTCAACTTATTCCCAGGTCTGGATATAGATTAAAGCTGAGGCATGTTGGAAATGAAACAGTACTTTATAAAAACCAAATACTTAATAAGGGATAATGCTCTAATGGTTTCACTAGCCAAGGCACAATAGTTACAGTAGGAATAGTCATAAATGCAGTTGTAGGTTTAAATGATAACTTTATTTATGAGTCTCTTCAACAGAATTATTTCTATGGAATCTTTTGTTTCCTATTCACTTTGACTTTGTAGAAAACCTCTAGCCCTTCTCTATGTCCCTTGAGGAAATTAAACTGGTTTATCCTGCCTGACAAATCCCTAAGCACACCTAGCTGCTTCCTTATCCAAATAATAATAATAATAATAATAATAATAATAATTTTTATTTGTACCCCACCCATCTGGCCGAGTCCCCCCAGCCACTCTGGGCGGCTCCCAATCAAATATTAAAACAATACAGCATTAACACAATTACAAAAGTCACAAAAAATACATAAACCACATCAAAAAATACACAGCCAAATGGAAAACAATTTCCACATAGATCAAAATCTAAAACTAAGAATACAGCATTAATACATTTTAAAATGACATAGGTAAAAAAATAACAGGAATTTAAACAGGAAAAAAACAAAACAAAATGGAGCCCTCTCTGCCCAGCAGCAGCAGCGGCAACAGTCCATTATAGAGCCCATCAGGCCCCGCCCTGGCCGGGTGGTGAGTGGCAGGACTGGGGCCCTCAGGCGCTGAGCAGGGGAGCCCTCCTGGGTGGTAGCAGCAGCAGCAGTTCTTATAGGCCTCAGGCCTATCTGGCAGTTAAACCATAAAAATCCACCTTTTCCATCTTCCTTCTATGTGAGTTTGCTGTTTCCTATCACAGACATGATCGGTGAAACAACTCCAGAAGGTTGACCTAAGTCAGGCATCCCCAAACTTCGGCCCTCCAGATGTTTTGGACTACAATTCTCATCTTCCCCAACCACTGATCCTGTTAGCTAGGGATCATGGGAGTTGTAGGCCAAAAAATCTGGAGGGCTGCAGTTTGGGGATGCCTGAGCTAAGTGTTCTGCCATTCACAGGGACCATGAATGAGCACAACACTTTGTGACTTTTCTATTCACAGAAGTAGCTATTGCCACTTCTGCATCTTGGCCATGGGCTGTCATAATCTCAGAGGATACAACCAAACATTCAGGCCCTTGAGATGCCCCAAAGCTTTACTTTGGGATTTGTTCAGCCGGAAACCCATTTGGCCCAAGAACATACACAATTATGATAATCCTATCCAGTTCTCTAATGAAGTGGTTGCCTTATGCAAAACAAAACAAAAATAAAAATCAATAGTTGTCAATATTTTCACCCATCTTGTGGCATGCACCTGGAGGTTACATCCTTTCCTGCCGATTTGTAAGCACTGTTGACAGGCTGCTGTGCAACACTGGGACACCGAATCACCTGAGGCAATAGGATTAAAGCCTTACTGAAAAACAGGTCACAGTTCCAACTGAAACCACCCTCTTTGTTAAGATATTCAAATGAGGATTATAAACAGAAGGAAATTACATGCTACCGGCAAAAGATATGCCACTGTAGAGAAGGCATTTTGCTTGTATAAATATTGTGCAAGATTCACTTTCTCCCCTTTTGTTTAAAAATATACCTCTTTGTTGGAAGCTTTGACACTTTTTTTTAATTAAAAAAAGGAAAATCATGAGCCAAGCTAAGCGAGATTACTTTCTGGTGTGGATGCTGGCCCTGTCTTAAACAGAAGCTGAAAGAGAAACTGCTGGCAAAAAAGAACCCCAAACATAACCAAAGCTAAGAGTACACTTAGCAATGGATTTTCACACATAAGGCTTAAAAGCATTCATTACAGTTATCCAGAATGCTTACTTGCAATATAAATACCCTTTCTCTAATCCCTTCTCCACATGAGCAACAACCAGATATAACATACACAGCATATATCAGGCTCAAAGGAAATGTATGTTTCATGTATGAAACCAGACTTCAGCATTTAGGTCTGCAAGCCTTCTCAGGTATGGTGCGTTTACCTCCCCCCTCCACAAGTGCATCATAAATTAATGCATTTGACGAAGGACAAATTTGTGGTGGTTATTAGGGAATTGTGGGCTCTTTTTGGTTTTGTTTCACAGTAATGGCTTATGGGTGGATAATCAACACATGCGCTACAATACAAGCGATTAACTCTATGATTCGATGGCTGTCAAAAAGCCTTGGTCAAGGCAATCTCTCACTTAGGAGGAACTCAGAATATTTAATATTTAATATCTGCAGAGTTCCGTACATGAAATATCTCTGTCCCATCTCACTGTGATTTCACTCAAGCGTACTTTTTCCTCCTCCTTTTTTTTAACTTTTTTTTTTACTGTCACTCTGTGATTCAATCTCATACCCTGATCTGTGCCAAAACATTCTAGAGTTCAACATCTGATAGCATCTTTCATGGCCTTGAAACCAGTTCTGGATGTTTTCTCATGAATGGAAACTGTCTGTGATTGTAAGTCACCGCTAATAGCTCTGTAAAATGAGCATAAATACTGTATATCAAATATAATTACATTGCTCCAGAGAACAGGCCTGGAACTAATGAGTATAAATTTCAAGGATGCAGATTTCAGCTGAACGTCAGGAGAAACTTCCTAATGGTAGTTTAACCATGGAACAACAGACTGTCTTGGGAGGTGCTGGGCTCCCTATCACTGGAGTTATTTAAGCAGGTGCTGAATGTCCTTTTCTCAGGAATGGTAGCTTTGCAAGATTCTTCAGTTAACCAAGGGATTAGTCTAGATATCTCCAAGGTCCCTTCCAACAATTTCATTCATTTTATGCTTGCATTTTATGAATGATTTTAAAAATTGGTCTGTCCTCTGGCCAGCATGGTGTAGTGCAGACATCCCCAACCTGTGACCCTCCAGATGTTTTGGCCTACAACTCCCATGATCCCTAGCTAACAGGAGCAGTGGTCATGGATTATGGGAATTGTAGTCCAAAACATCTGGAGGGCCGAAGTTTGGTGATGCCTGGAGTAGTGGTTAAGAGCGATGGACTCGTAATTTGGTGAACCAGGTTTGCTTCCCCACTCCTCCACATACAGCTGCTGGGTGACCTTGGTCTAGTCACACTTCTCTGAAGTCTCTCAGCCTCAGAGTGTTTCTTGTGGGGGAGGAAGGGAAAGGAGATTGTTAGCCACTTTGAGACTCCTTAAGGGGAGTGAAAGTTGGGGTATCAAGTCCAAACTACTCTTCTTCTTCTTCTTCTTCTTCTTCTTCTTCTTCTTCTTCTTCTTCTTCTTCTTCTTCTTCTTCTTCTTCACCTGTGACTCACCAAAATTAATGTGAACCACCCTGTGGATGCAGGGCAGTATTAGCAGCAGCAGCAGCAGCAGCAGCAGCAGCAATAATAATAATAATAATAATAATAATAATAATAATAATAATAATGTAGCCTATGACCTACTGCATGCTGTGTGCTACCAATTCCTTTCCTGATCTCTGTGATTCTAACAATTTAGCTTTAGACAGTGCGGAATGCAGAAATAATATACTGATAGAATTTCTTCTTGCCCTGTGTGAAGCACAGTAGGCTCCCCCAGGAAAGGAGTGGGCATCCTATCCTCCATAGCCATTACTGCAACAATTGGCCATTTTAAAATCTCTATGACATAAACACCCATCCTGTAAAGCTTCCCTTTATGTGCATATGGATAATGTGCAAAATAAACAAGCTGAATTTTTAATTGACTAACCACTGTAATTAAAAAATTAATGCCTTGATTACAGATGTAAAATGAAGCTCTTGTTGCTCAAGCCAGCTGTACCATACATTAAAGGCACACAGCTTTCGCCAAGTCGGTGCTATTTTTTTCTAGGAAAAGAAGGGCCAGAACTCAGCATGAATACCTCCCTCATTCTCTTATAATGGCAATAGCACCCACTGAGAGGTGCCAGAACTGAGTTCTGGTGAGCTCCCGCTGAAAAGAAAGGCCTGCTCCAAGTAATAGTGGGAACTGTAGTCTAATTCAGTTCCCAGTTCCTTTAACAAACTACAGCTTCCATGATTCTTTGTGGGAAGTACATATGGTGTACCTCTGCCCTGCCCCACTCATTTTAGGCCCCTGTTTCTTGAAGTTTCCTTCACCACTCCTTCCTGCAGGAAATGAAAGGCAGAGGTCTGATGGACTGTCTTTCAATGCTGATGGCAAGAGATTGCAGTAATGCACACAATAGCATGTATGGGGTTTAAGGGGAAAACACCCAAGGAAATTGTATTGCCTCCCGCGTCTTGGCTGTTTGACAGAGCACAAAACCACCCAAATATCCCCCAGGGTAAAGTTAAGCAAGAAGGGAACCCACACAAGAGGGAAACCAAAAGTAACTCCAGTGGCATTGGGGATATTCCCCTCCTTTGCCCATCCTTTTACTTTGCCACCAAACTTTCACTCTTCTTTCTCTTCCCCCCTTTTTACTCTCCTCATGGTCACCTCCCCCCCCTTTCCTCTTGTCTGCTTCCGGTGCTTTTCCTCACCATCCCCATTCAGTCCCCTCCAACCAAGTATTACCCTCTTCCTCCAGTTCCCCACAGTATTGACTGAATGTGTGAGACTGTCGCCCATAACTCCTCCTGATGCATCCTTTCATTGTATGAAGGCGGTTGTCTTAAACCCTGAAATATGCCTTCCTGGTTTTGTTTTGTTTTGTCCCCTGCAGTTCTGGAGAGGAAGAGGCATTGCAGGGATGGACCCAAGCAACAAACCTCCCCTCCTTCTAATATTCCTGAAGCAGCTACTTCCACCCACTCCAGCAAAGTCTAAACAGGCAAACTTATAAATAAGGAACAATATATTACAGAGATACCCAAACTTATTAATGCATTGTAAAATCAGATCAGCCTCAACCAGGGCCAGGGCCTTTTCAACACTGGCTCCGGCCTGGTGGAGCGCTCTGTCTCATAAGACCAGGGCCCTGCGGGATCTGATTTCTTTCTGCAGGGCTTGTAAGACAGAGTTGTTCCGCCTGGCCTTTGGCTTGGAATCAGCTTGATCCCCTCCCCCTCTTTCTTTTTCCTTCTGTGATGGAACCCCTATTTGGGGACTTCCCTAGGTTTTTTTCTCGCCCACGTGGGACTAGTCTGGATAGTTGGCCTTCATGAAGATTTGATGTTTTCCCCACAAACAGTTTTGATTCTGGGCTTCCACTGAAATGAGTCTGCATTTTAAGTTGCATTTTAATCCTGTTTTTAAGTTGTATTTTAATCAATTGTTTTTATACCTGATGTTAGCCACCCTGAGCCGGGGTATAAATAAAATTTATCATTTATTATTATTATCATTATCATTATCATTATTATTAAATGGTGTTGGCGTGGTGCTATCTGTTTTTGAAAACTTCATTTGTCCGATCCAGTTTGCTCTAGCAAATGGATTTCTTGGAAGCCCAGCACATTTACAAAGCTATTACTCTTACAAGCAAGGGGGGGGGGGTGGAGCTATTTGAGTAGCCATTGGGTACCATCAATTCATAATGCTGCTGAATCGAGAGAGTACACCTGAGAACCAGACATCATGCAAATCGGCATCTCCCGAGTACGTGACATTTTCCCAGATAAATATGTCAGTCTGGAAGACCACCCACTGAAAACGGATTATAATGACAGAAAAATCGTTTGAAAGCATCCTGTGCTCTGCGACACACCTCATGTCTTTGCAGGTTTTTCTTGCTTGCTCATGCACACTCTGGGAGTGAAGCTGTCAAAATTGTCAAGCCGCAAGAGCCTTGCAGTCAAGGAAGGCTTTTTAATGCTTGGCGAAGCATACAATCAGAATTATACAATGTGAATACATTTGTTTCTGGGGATGTGTAAATAGATTTGAATAGAGGAGGGGGTGGGGGACACTGTATTTAATTCAGTCATTCCTAATAAAAATTTATTTGTAGGATAGATAATAAAATGTAATGATTATTAAGCACATAAATGATGCTAATCCCTGGGAATGTGTTATAAATATGGAAAGCTGTTAAACCCATTGTCTGGGCTTTTTTCTGCAATTAGCTAGTCTTGCCTGAAATTGTAAAGGTAGCAATTATTCTGCGGTTGGCTTGAGCATTTAGGGATAACTTTGTTTCTTTAAAAGACCTCAAAGCTACAAAATGAATCAAACACAGTTGTGGCATTGAGTTACAGTGGAACCTCGGTTTATGAACACCTCGGTTTACGAATTTTCGGTTTATGAACACCGCGGACCCATCTGGAACGGATTAATTCACTTTCCATTACTTTCAATGGGAAAGTTCGCTTCAGTTTATGAACGCTTCAGTTTATGAACAGATTTCCGGAACCAATTACACCCATGCTTCGGGTTAAGTACGCTTCAGGTTGAGTACTCCACGGACCCGTCTGGAACGGATTAATCCACTTTCCATTACTTTCAATGGTAAAGTTTGCTTCAGTTTATGAACGCTTCAGTTTAAGTACTCCGTGGACTGTCTGGAACAGATTAATCCACTTTCCATTACTTTCAAGGGGAAAGTTCGCTTCAGTTTATGAACATATGAACAGAGTTCTGGAACCAATTGTGTTCATAAACCGAGGTACCACTGTATTATGGTTTGTGTTAACTTGATTACCATGACCTAGATGAGGTGTATTCAATATGGTGCCCTCTAGATTGAACTACAACTCCCATTGAATTTGGCCATTGGTCATGCTGACTGGGGGTGAAGGGAGCTGCAGTCCAGCAACATCAGTAAGGCACCACATTTGCTACCCTGACTTGAATGCTAGGTTCAATTTTGAGAAAATAACCCTTAAAACCCAATGAGGCATGTTAGTCATCACTTAAGTCAGGCATCCCCAAACTTCGGCCCTCCAGATTTTTTGGACTACAATTCCCATCTTCCCCAACCACTGGTCCTGTTAGCTAAGGATCATGGGAGTTGTAGGCCAAAACATATGGAGGGCCGCAGTTTGGGGATGCCTGACCATAGCTGCCAAGTTTTCCCTTTTCTCGCGAGGAAGCCTATTCAGCATAAGGGAAAATCCCTTAAAAAAAGGGATAACTTGGCAGCTATGTGCCTGACTTAAGTCCTATTGATTTCAGTGGTAGTGCAATTCACTTTAGGGTGACTACTAACATACCACCAAATAAGAGAAAATGCAAAGAGAACAGAAGGGGACACAGATGGGCTTTTTCATGTGCTTATATATATATATATATATATATAGAGAGAGAGAGAGAGAGAGAGATAGTGTTGCAAATTTAGAACTATAATTTAAATAGAAAGTCTATGGGAGGAATTC